>NC_090288.1:62394755-63001838 GCF_037392515.1 Haliotis asinina
GTTGACCCCCAGCACGATTGAAAATGGCGGGCAGGCATGTAAGTTTGAATGCTGCTTCAGATTATTAAATGAGGATATGTGATTGTCGATGAGTTACTGGTGATATAGTGAGGTTGATGCTGAAAAAGTAATGTGTCAAACCTGTTTTAAGAGAAACTGTTCTCCAGTGTATGGTAAGTTCTGCTTCTGAACCAAAGCTGTCTTTCTTCTTCAGATTCCCATCACAGTCGGCGTCTTCCTGAACTCTTATTATGATGTCAAGTTCAACATCATTGGTATTAATTTTGCTGCAGCTGGGGTATTGGTCACATCTCTTTACCAAGTGGTAGGTTTGTTACACAGGTTGTTATTGTTACCAGGGTTCATAATTATGAACGATAGTCCTATCTCCTAGGGCTCCCTACAATCAAGTACAGTGAAAGCCATAAGTCACTACTGTATTCCTCTACAAAACCCTGGTCATGTGTGAAGTGTCATCCGCCTTATATCAAGAGTTTACAAGATTAAAATGTCCATCGATATAAACACTTTAGCAGCTAAGGTATAAGTATAAGGACCACAGGACCAAGAACCCATGCTGTTGCTAATTTAAAACTTCCCTGGTAAACGTGCATCTAATTCTTCGACATTGTATTGATTTACCAGATCAATTATGCTTGTAAGTTTCCATTAACCCAGAAGTTAGAACACTCACAGTAGTGGGCTCCTGCTGTCTGACTTAACTGATAACAGGGTTGGTCAGGCTTGATGTGCATGGTTAGTGTGAACGACAGAACTGAATTTGTGTTATTGATTTTGTTCTGCAGTCTAGTGAATATTAAATAGTACTGCAAATGTTACAGAAATAATGATATGAAGATTGCTGTCATGTCTTGTTATTTACAGGTTTTCAAAATATTGTGTCGTGTGTTATTTTTTCAGTGGGTAGGCGAGAAACAACATGAATTCCAAGTAAACTCCATGCAGCTTCTTTACTACCAAGCGCCCCTCTCTGCAGTTCTCCTGATGTTTGTCATTCCGTTCTTTGAACCAGTCCTGCAGTTCCACGGGGTCCTCCACAACTGGCCCATCGAAGCGCTTGTACGTAGTCATCATGGTCATGTAGGCATTAAGAGTTTCAGATAGCTGATAATGGCAACAGCTTGGTTTATGTATCTTATCAGATCAGTCATGATAGTGAATATCTTCAGCAACTTCCATGGAAACACAAAGATCAGAACACAGATATAGCAGTATTTCAGAAGTTTGAAGTTGTTTTGTTAAACAAAGAGATAGAGAACACTCTTTCTGCTTTAAGTTGTGTTGTATCTAATGCAAGCATTCTAATGATACCATGACTATATATTTGTTTCATCGTTTGACCAAGTCGAGGGTTCTCGTCCACTGCTTGGCTATTTGTTGACTGGCAAGTCAGTGGAGGGGGACCAGTTCAAGGATTTAACAAGGATGAAATACTGATTCCTTAACTTAAGACATACTCCCTTGTCTCCCTGCATTAAGTCTTAGAGTATTATAATCCCTGTAATGGTAAAAACAACCATAAAGAAGTACAAATCTATTTCAGAGCCATTCAGTATAACCTGATTCTGTGCCTTCTATCTTTTAGTACAATATGAGCAATATTCTGGAATCGTTTGACAGGGAATGATAAGTGTCTTTTTAAAGTCCATGATTTAGATAATCGTCTCATGGTAAAGCAAGCATATGTGAAATAGGATGGTGTTTTTTATTCTTTTAATTCCTGTATAACTTATTGAAGAATATGGTATGTTGACCTTGAGGTCTAAAAAATTGCCAACTTAAGTTAAGGAATTAAATTTTTTCTCATCTGACATCCAGCTTGTCCCTGAGGTATATGAGTAAATAGAATAGTTATGAACACATTTTCATGTTGTTCAACGTTAGTGTTAAAGTTCTCTTGACTGACATAGGGAAATTAAGGTTTTAAGTGTTGTGTAAAGATGTAAAGATAGATATGAAGTTTGGAACATTGCAATCTGTCATGAGTTTACTGTTTACATTTGGGAAACCATACTTGTCTCAAAGTCACTAAAGGGATTGGGAGGTCTGATTCACTGACATGAATGTTACTTCATCACAACTGCGTAGATGTAGGTGATGTCAGTCACATGATCGTGTGGTCCAGACACAATTACAGTCTGACCATCATACAGCTGTGTGAGCAGTCTTCAGCATGCAACAGACCTATCACTGACATCGTCATTTGGACACAGTGTGAGTCAGTGAGTCAGTATAGTTTTATACCACTCTTTGCAATATTTCAGTAATATTCCTGGTCTTTACAACCGTGTAGCGGCAGTGGTTTTTGTGTGACAAGTGAATGTTTAACCGCTAGACTACCCCGTCACAACTCTCCACACACACAATGCAAAGTGTTGACTGCAGCATACTCTGAAATAGACATTGGCAGAATCGCTATAACATATACCCATGTAATAGACTCTGTTTGTTTCAGCTGATGGTGTTCCTGTCTGGTGTGGTTGCCTTCTCAGTCAATCTTTCCATCTTTTGGATCATTGGCAACACATCACCTGTCACGTATCCTTTATGACTTTGGGAGGGGATTGCATTGCTTATATTGCATCATTGGTGCTGCATTTATTTGTAATATGTCCTACATATTTGGACAGCATGTCACATTTGAAAGTTGGAGTATGTGTATGTCTGTAGGGGTTAGAGGTTACTTTGTATTCAAGTTACTTGTTCAGGAAGTTATGAATGTTGACTCAAGAGCTTCATTTTCACTTTGGTATGAAGTACAGCGGAGTGAGATTTTGAACTTGCAGTCTGAAGAGCATTGTTGTAAACTCCCCAAATTTTCAGCCAGGCAACTGGTGTGGAGACTGTCGATAGTTACTAAACCGGTTGGAAAGTTACCAGTCTAGAATTTTGTGGAGAAAAGAAAACATAAAATAACAAGAAAGTAAATAAGAGGACAGAAACTGCATAACATTTTCAAGACCATTTCAGTCAAGGCTTTAGTCATACTCAAAATCAGATTCATTCTAGAGCATTGGGCATGCATCTTTTAAAATTGACCATCGTCTGGTAGCAAAAGAGACAGTCCTGGATGGTTGGGCAGGCAGGAATTTGCATTGCTGTGTACAGGTGTTCAGTTGTGTACCTAGTCATGATTATGACATCATTAAGTCCCACAGACAAGAAGTCCAGGCGTTGTGATCTGAATGACCTAATGTCACAGTCTGTCACAGAGGAGTACAGTCAAAATGCAGGTTTCTGAATTTTATAGGCAGTGAATCCCCAAAGTCTTTGTTCCTCAAATTTACAGCATCAACTTATTTGCCACATTTGCTATTGAAAATTTAGACTCTGTAACAAATATTTCAATACAAATATGAAGCAAAATCAGTATCTTCAGTTGTGTTCCTGATGGGATTGTTAAAGTGTTTTAGTGCTTTTCTTTATGCTTATGCAGTTATCATCTAAGTCTGACATTGATGTCTTGGTCCGAATGAGAATACCGGACCCGGGATGTAGCACAGTTGTCAGCTCGAGGCGGTGTGAGCCCATGTGTTGATGTTGTTGTTCCTGACTGTATTCAGATATAACATGGTGGGACACCTCAAGTTTTGTCTCACTCTCCTGGGAGGTTACTTGCTGTTCGACGACCACCTACAGCTGTTGCAGGTCATGGGCATTCTCACCACCCTCGGAGGTAGGTTGTCATTCTCACCACCCTCGGAGGTGGATTGTCATTCTCACCACCCTCGGAGGTAGGTTGTCATTCTCACCACCCTCGGAGGTAGGTTGCCATTCTCACCACCCTCAGATGTAGGTTGTCATTCTCACCACCCTCAGATGTGGATTGTCATTCTCACCACCCTCGGAGGTAGGTTGTCATTCTCACCACCCTCAGATATGGATTGTCATTCTCACCACCCTTGGAGGTAGGTTGTCATTCTCACCACCCTCAGATATGGATTGTCATTCTCACCACCTTTGGAGGTAGGCTGTCATTCTCACCACCCTCGGAGGTAGGTTGTCATTCTCACCACCCTTGGAGGTAGGTTGTCATTCTCACCACCCTCAGATATGGATTGTCATTCTCACCACCTTTGGAGGTAGGCTGTCATTCTCACCACCCTTGGAGGTAGGTTGTCATTCTCACCACCCTCAGATATGGATTGTCATTCTCACCACCCTTGGAGGTAGGTTGTCATTCTCACCACCCTCGGAGGTAGGTTGTCATTCTCACCACCCTCAGATATGGATTGTCATTCTCACCACCCTCGGAGGTAGGTTGTCATTCTCACCACCCTCAGAGGTGGATTGTCATTCTCACCACCCTCAGATATGGATTGTCATTCTCACCACCTTTGGAGGTAGGCTGTCATTCTCACCACCCTCAGATGTGAATCGTCATTCTCACCACCCTCAGAGGTAAGTTGTCATTCTCACATTGTTAGAGGTAGGTTGTCATTCTCACCACCCTCAGAGATAGGTTGTCATTCACACCACCCTTGGAGGTAGGTTGTCATTGTCGAAGCGCTAGAGGTAGGTTGTCATTCTCACCACCTTTGGAGGGAAGTAAAAGTGGTTTTGGGTGGTCAAACAAAGACAGTCCTAAATAGATATGTTGCAGTCATGAGTAGAGAGAACATCACCAATATTGAGATAAACTGAGGGTAATTCTTTCCATGACTGATGCTTTTATATACTTGCAATAATAGCCAATTTCACATGCCAATATTGATTGTGCATTTAATGTTACTCACTTGCCAGATACCTTGGAATGTTCTCATATTTCCAACCTGCAAGGTTGTGAACATAGGGATTAGTTCTCAGTTACCTCCCTTTTTGTACATTTACATCAACAACATCTAGGGCTTATAGAGGGTAGGGGGCTGTTGTTCCAGATATGAAAGGCTCAACAAGCTTATTGCAAGATGGATGAACCAAATATTGCAGATTATTACATATGCACTTCAAATGCCAAAATGTGGAATTAAACAATATATCATTGCAGCGTTTGAAATAATTGGTTGTTATTGTATTGAGCTGTTAGTATCAAATATTTGCAGACCCTTATGGCCTTCAGTAAATTTTCTGTCTTTATATTTTCTTTTTTAACTGGAATCTTTCCCAGAATTTGCTTTGTGTATGTTTGGGAAGCATCCATGTTCCATGGTGTTACAATAAGTTACAGTTTCACTTCCTGGTACTTCAGTGATTTTGCAAAGAGGAATGTCAACACCAGTCTTTAACAAATAACAACTTCCTACTGCACCATAGGCTTTGCGAATTAATTGTGTGGAAACTTTAGGAAACTATGTGTGAGTACTGTGTTGTCTGTTTTGTTTTAATTTTTGGGCAAAATGGGCCTGCAGAATTCCTTCAGGGCCTGTAGATTTCAGCACCTGCAGGCAGCAGCTGGCCCAGATGGGTGACCAACTGGCAAATTAAAGTATTGCAAAGCAAACACTGTATCATTGTATGTATTTCAATACAGTGTGGTGCATAGAAATATATGGTGAATTTTAAATGCAACGAAATTTGAGAAATGTGTAGGCTACCATGTTAGTATATGTGTTCATCTGTTGCAGGAGTACTTGCCTACACACATTTTAAATTGCAAGAGCTGAAGGCCAAGAGTCTGCCCATAACAGAGAAGCAGTAGAAGTCATCTGTGGGAACATGTGGGGAGGTTTCTTCACATCAGTCTGTGTTGGAGTCTAATCTGGGATGATGGGATATAGAGTTGCCATGACAACATCATCATTATGAAACAATGTATCTTGCTATTGTTGACGCTTGGATGTGTCATGTTTCAGCTCTGTGTGGTTGTTGTTGATGTTGTTGTTGTTATATATTCTATATTTTTATATGATGCTTGAGGACTCTCAACATTCTTGAATCAGTGTTCTTTCCAGTCACTGAAAAACACAAACTATGTTCTGAGAAAGGGCATTCACAATGAAATGTATATCGATGGAACAAAGCAAAATCCAAAAATCCAAAAGTTTTATATTAGACAGTGTAAGCTAGTCAATGTTAATGATTGCATCTGTCATGCTGCTTGTTTTACTGCCAGGTTCTGCTGTCAGAGTCAGAGCATAACAATGCTGACTCTCCAACCATTCTGTGAACTTTACACATACAAATTGGCAAAATGGTGGAAATAGTTGAAATTGTTGACACACTGAAGGAACAGATTAGTCATTGAAACATCCCTTATATTTGGTATGCTCAATTTCCAAAAGGTATCCTTTTTGTCCATCCTCTGTGGCCCAGATGAGGAAAACAAAGTACAGTTCTGTGCCAGTTCCTAGAGGAAGGCCTTCAGTGAAGTATGAAACATGAAGCTTATCTGGGCATAAATATTTGGGTTAGATTCTGTTTCAGTGGGAGTCAGCCAAGGTTGTAGGTGCCTAGTATCATGGGCTGGTGACCAATACATGGGAGAAGTGGCATTGAGCAAAATGAAAAGAAAATTGGAGAGAAATCAATAACACGACCATCCTGAACATAATTTAGCAGGCCATGAATAAAGTCATATTTGTGTACCGTCTGACTGAATTAAATGTAAATTGCATTACAATAATTATTTCAGTGACACAATTTTCTTCTTGATGATCAGTGATAATTTATATATATTTCTATCATCTCTGATTTTTATTTTTATTATGTCACTTTTGAAGAAAAAACCCAAAACATTTCTGTCAGTTTATGCAGCCCTAGTAATTGATTTAGTGTTTTAGTTGTTTATGTCGTGGAGAAATGTCTATGGTTTTGGCTGCAGTGTGCAGTGGCAGATACTCTGGAATAGACACGCCTTTGTTTAGTGTGTTTGTGAGTTTATTGTATGAGATGGCCATTAGAGTTTGGAATCTGAAACCAAATCCACTTTCGATAATCAGAGGACTTGTGAATGATTTTTGGTTAAAATCGAAATGAGTACATTTTTAATGTAGTCAGCAATATTAATTTTTTTCCCCATTTTTTATTTTCAAATTATAGTTTTTTCATAGCTAATTCTGACACGCATGCAAGAAAGATTGGAATTGTAAATAAGAAATAAAAGTGGTTAAAGGTCACATGCAATGTAAAACAGCAGATTCTGATACCTTTCGGTATGCACTTACCGAAACCAATCATCCAAAATACCAATTCAACCAATAAAGTTGAAAAAAAAGTTGTGATTAAAAAAAGCCTGCAAAATCGGAGTTCAAACGATTCACTAAATTTGTTTCAATAGCTGTGCTGCACTGCACCCATAACACATGCGCAGTGAATAAGTTTGTGGAGCGTGAAACAGAATGCATGCCCAGAGTATGAGGTCGTGAGCAGTAGTCTGATCTTGGTTGTGTACACAAACAAGTAAATAGTCTACTCATTACATATAAAAACTTGTTGATTGTGGTAAGCAGCCTCTGTCACAGAGAAATCTATCTCAATGTCTTGTTTATTGACACCTATATGTCTGCCTGCCTGTCTGCTAAAAACAGTATGCAATATACAGCTTCAGTCATTAACCACATGCAATTTAAACTTAACAGCTATCAGGCCATACGCCATAAACGAACTAAATTCATTCATGACTTGTGCACCCAAGTCCTAGCTCTGCCACGTTATGTAATTAGGCAGGTGTGACAGGCAGGTACACATGACATGTTTTTATGTCTGTGGGTTGCAAACAGACTACATCAATTTTTCTCGGATGACCGGATCTTACGGAAAGTGGTGCAAACTCTTGTCAGTTTCAAGTCCTGCTTTATACTTGGACGAATGACAGTTTCCAGCCACGCAGTAGTCCTCCATCTCTACCGAGATGATTTTTGATTGGATCAAAGGCAAATTCAGGGAACATGTATTTACAAAACCCAACAACTCTGTCTGTTTGATCAGGGATAATCTACAATCTATATAGGCTCCCTGGTTTGATGGGCATTTTAGAAATATGGCGAATCACAAGAAAGTAAGATTCTTAATGGATAACAACTTCTTCTAGTGTATATGACTTTGTTTGACAATGGTACATGTATATCCATACTGAAATGATGCATCAAGTACAATAAAAGAATCAAACTGATCATCTGTCTGAACACACATTGATCTCTCAGCATATCAGCAAATGAACCAACCAATCGGAAGCCGTTGTTACACTTGAATGCAAACCCACCCACTATGACTGGGTTCGGTCTACTGAGGGCTTCCTTCCAAGGGAAGTAAGCCCAAGTACAAACTATTGCACTTTTGAATCGCGATTGTACACTTATAATTTTGTTATTTATTTTTTTACAAGCAGCAATGTATATTATTTATGTCATGAATAAGTGATAATTTTGTTTTAATTATGTTTGATTTTTTGGTTGCATGTGACCTTTAAGATTTTACAATGGATATAGCTTTACACTTTTGAACACATTTGCTCGTGAATATTTGTCAGATTTAATGGTTAGTTTACTTCATTCAGTGTGTTATACTAAAACAGCCAAATTCAAAATGATCCAATATGTAATTTTTACAATCGATACTTATTTTTTATCCTTCTTTTGATTGGGACACCTCTTGCAGAGGTGTAGGCATCAAGTGAAGTCAAGTATTTATGGGGGATCAGCAACACTCAGTATTCAGCATTATCCAGAGGACAATCAATTCTCTATTGTTTGTTTTAAAATGACTAGAACAGTCCCTATTTCTCAGACTTGTGTCAGACAATGTGAAATGTCAGTTTTTCTTATCACCAACTGCGGCTGAGATAATCTTTTGTTCCAGCATCCTGGCTTGAGATCATCTGGAACGCACTGACAGACATTTATGAATAGTGTTTAGCTGGACTGTATGTCTTCCAGGTCCTTTTGCAGCAAGTCAAAGAGAGCGGGAGTTTCAAACGGCAGTGAAGGTGATGCCTCTACTTAAGTCAATCATGAGACATACTTGTAATTTTACATGAATATGAAGTTTAGTATGGTTTCAGGCAAAGCAGAAAGGATGGATAGTGGTGGTCCAGGATATTATGTTGTAAGCCAGAGGTTACTCTATTCTATATTCTGACTGGTAGAAAAGCATGATCGAATGGTATTTGATTCCGTAAACTGCAAGACTGTTAGCAGTGTATTGACATGTGCAAATAGCGCACACAATTGTATTACGTTGTCAGCAGTGGTAACGTCATTCAGATCATATTGTGATGTAAAGATATCACAACTGAGCACTTCCAGATGCTACCATGGGAAAGAGGTGAAACGGCCAGCTGAGGACTCTTCACTGCTGTACCATACTAGATGAAAATGAGCGCATATAGTAATGTCCATGTGGCTCGTTTGGTTTACTTTTGTGTTTACAGTGTCGATAAGCATCATGTGTTGGTAAATTTCTGGGCGTTAATACTGTTATTGAGTATTTGAAGCAGGGGAATATTTCATTTGAAACCTGCGGCTATGCTGTTGGTTCCAATATAATACCTGTGCTTCTAATGCAATAACACCTGGAAATTGGCCAGCACATGATGTTTATCTCCTAACTGTACATTACTGACATGTGATACAGTTATTGTACTCCACAGCCACAACTGGTTTCACATGGGACTTGATGCTACTTATGTTTACCTACCAGGATTTCCTGTATTTAAGGTCTTCTCGTTCAGTAATAAAAACCCCATAATTAAGGGCTCACATTTGGGAAATGCTTGTACCTGGAGAAAATGATTCTAAGATAGGATAAAATGGAATGAACTTTAATGTAATTGGAAAAATGCAGAACACCTGAACCATGAACAATCATGCAAGAACCGTCATAAACCTGAACTTGAATGACACACCCTCATTTGATGTAATGCTTACTTACTTTACTCTTGTCTTTGGGAATGTGTCCAATGATGTTATCATATTTTATTGCGACTTTGTGAGTCATATGGACTAAGATTGCCTATGTGAGTATAGAGTACCTGACCTCTATGGGAACTCCAAAATGTATACATGAAAGATTCTTATTCTACTACAGTGTGCTTTTGCAAAGGGATGTCACTCTAAAGAGTAGAATTTGAAATCTTTATAACTGGAAAATATCCTGTTTTTATCCCCATTGGTGTAGTGGTGAGTGGGTAAAATAGTTGAAATCCTGGTAAGGCACAGAACCAGCTGTAAAGAGGAATGAAGACTGGACATTGGAATCCTTATTCATAGATGAACTTGTATTGTTGTTGATGTTGAAATCTCTATACAACTGATTGCCTGTTAGCGTTCATTAGGTATGTGTTGTGTGTTATTAATTATAGCTTTTGAAATCCATTAATACTCTGGAAGGTTCCTTCATCCATTTATGTAGAATGTGATGATGTTTTTCTGTGACATGTTGACAGGATCTTTCCCTTGTGTCTGGGTTATGACTTTGTGACTGGCATGCTAGAGTTGTCTCCCCTGAGTTGTGGCTACTCAAGTTTTGACGTGAGATCCAGATGTGAAATGTGAAATGTATGACAAAGGCAGACTTTACTTGTGTTCTGCAGAAAAAATTATGGTCTGTTTATATTTTCTTGACTGAAAAAAATGAAATTAACAAGCATGCTTTATTTTACGAATATCCACATTTTATATTTATAAATTCCAAGGACATGTTGACATTGTACAACTGAATTCAGAACAGCCAAAGAAGACTATTAATGCTAAATGTTTTCACTTGTTCTTTGGTGAAATAATGGCACTTTCATGAAATGTTGCATTAGACATTTTGACGTGAATTCTGAAATAATATATTTGGAGTGTGTTTTTTCTCTTTAACTTATGTTAATGTAAACCTGCCAGTCCTGCTAATCAGTAGAATGAGGTAAAGGTAGTAATGAACATTCAAACAAATCATTGTATTATGAGTTTTGGACTAAACTGAGTCTTTGTGTGACAAGTAAACATCAAACTGTACACTTCTTAATTTCCTTAGGAACAAATTGTTACATTTGCACTGTTACGTGTTGTGCAATATATGCACCTGAGTGACTAGGCTAGATGCATGTAGTGCAATATACATGTCGAGTTAACATGAACTTGTGGTGCAATATGGAATTGTCTATACTATGTGCATCTATGACAGGACATGGTACATGTAGGTATAGAAGGCACAACCAGCCTGGTGACTTAAGGGAGTAATGACCACTTTGTATTGTATTGTGGGATAGTAACAGAGTATGTGTACAACAGATCACACAACAAAGTTAAACAGCTTTTCCAAGTTTTGTTCATGAGAGAATTTTTATTTCAGTTAATATATGAATAGGTTGGTACCATTAAGATGAAAAGTTTTGAGAATAGAAGCTTACAGGTTTGGATTAGTTGTGTTTTTGTGTTATGAACAGAAACATCTCATTCTTTAACAACAGACGATCGATCTCATTTTCAGGGAATTATGGTTTTGGGTCTTTCAAACTATTTTGTCGCCTCATCAGATTATGAACATTCAAGCATTCAGGGACAGGCATATTTTTAGTTCTTAGATATATTTAAATGCTTTTCTTATTTTTCATAGCAGTCATTCAAAACGTAGCTTTCAGGTGATACTGTTTGTGGAAACTGTTTTATTGGTAAGATATTTGTAGATTGTGAATTGTTTCAGTCAGTGTGCATGGTTATACAGGAGTGAATGTTGTATACATTTTATCACAAGTACAACGATTAAGGTCAGATGCATTTATCTCATTGTCTTTTGGGGTACGTTTTGCAAAAAATGGCAGATATACAAATATGGCATTGCCTACTTGAAATTTGTCTCTTTTCAAAATTTTGAATATTAATTTTCGTTGAATAATTTTTTCGTTTTCTACCAACTATACATTGAAGATTAGGATTCTTTCTGAAAACCATTCAGAGGTAATTTAAGGCATTCAGAGGCAAAAGTTCCAAAAGAGTTTTGACAATGACCAAATCTCTCTGCACATGGCAGCAGAAGATTGGCTTTCAGTATTTACTAGTATCTGATTCTTATTTACCTGATGTAATCGGATATTGTTATATGATAAGGTTTTAGCTTTGCTTCCATTCTGTCACATGTATTTATTTTTGCTGTTTCCAGCATTTGAGGGACAATACATTTTTATTCACTTTTGACATGTTTTGTTGTTCATTAGACAGATAAAATAACAAATTGGAGAATGTTTTGGCATTGCTGGCCTGGTTATCTTAACTGCAATAGGATTGTACAGAGTTGCATCTGTGCCAGGATCAGATGGTCATGGATGAAAATTCCAGATTCACTCTCATTGTGACCCACCCATGGTATTACTCCAGTAGGACAACCTTGTTCTAGGTTCAAGCAAAACATGTGGAGATCAGGGTTAGGATTTATCTTCATTAACCCGTGCTTCTTGTCCCTTTTACTAGGGAAGTTGCACGGTCAGGCTTGCTCACTTGGTTGACACATCCTATCAATTGTGTAGATCTGTAGTTCATGCTCTTGATCACTGGATTGTCTGGTCCAGACTCAACTATTTACAGACTGCTGCTATATGGATGGAATATTGCTGTGTGTGGCCTGAAACTGAACTCAATTATTCCGATAGTTAAATCAAAGGACCATTAAGGCGGAAACTCATTGAAATAACCATCCTCAGTAATCCATAGGTTAGATAGGTTAGTATATTTTACATTCCTCACAGAAACATACAATATGATCACGCTGATGGTCACTGTTGTACAGGTCCACTCCAAGTTACAACACAATGGGATCAAGGGAGTACCCAATATAAAGGAGTGCGCTGATTGCATTAGAAAACGACAGAGGTATTTTCTGGACAACTTGTCTTGCAGTAAATCTGCTTACCAATCACCTATGTGTGATGATTCATTGATGCGGGTAACTGTATCCGTCTTGTGTAGACTGATGCTAAATCACTGAAGTTTCGCTGTGATTATTTTCTGACCGAGATTATATGGAAGGAATTTTGCTGACAACACCTAGAAAACCTAAAGTCCTGCTTTGGCAGGGTTTGTGGACGACCCTGTTCAAAGAAATGCAGTTTTCCAAGATTTATCAAGCTCCCCATGTCCTCGTAAGTACGAAATATAGGGAAAAATTAAATATCATGCCAACACTACAATCCATATGATCCCTGAATATCCATGGCATGCAGAGAATGTGCACCAGTGAAAGAGGGCACTGTACACAACCTTGTGAACATATAGTTTTCTAAAGAAATTACAATATGATAAGTTTGAATGTGATAACTGCTAGTTTTGCCCTGGGGAGGAGTGTTTGATGCTGTTTGTGTGTTAATGAGTAAGAGCGAGGAGTTTTACCCTTCTGGTAGCAATATTCAAGCAATGTAATGGTGCGGAGCACAACAAAGTGGCTTCACGCTTTGTACCCACGTTGGGAATAAACCCTGGGTCTTCAGCGTGATAAGCGAACGCGTTAACCACTCGGCTGCTCCACTGCCACTCAACCCCAAAAGAGTTGTTGGGCTAGCTAAAAATCCCAAGAAACCCTTAAAATACAAAATAAAAAAAAACAAACAATATTTAACACTAACCACAGGGGCTGGTATTGCTGAAAATGATGTATTATTTTCAGCAATACAAGCTCCTGTGGCAAATCATCTTTTAATGAGTGTGCATAGGTAAAGTCCACCCGTATGAGGAAACAGGTTACAATTCTTGTTACGTCGGAAAGAAAATTCATGGCGCTGGTAAGACACAGAAAATACGGGCAGCTTAATATTTAATATCACCTTGCAGCTTGCAAGCTTTGGGCCATTGAAATTACGCTCAGTGTTCATGGGTCAACAGGATCTGGACACAAAGGGTCAACAGCATCTTGACACAAACGTTTTGGGTCGAACTGCGTACACCAGGTGGACAAATCAGGGTGATCAAGCGTCAGCGTGTGGGGGGCCATATCCTACACGGGTAGATCAGAGCAAGTGGGGATCGAGGCAATGTTACAGCAAATTCAGCAACTTCGCCTACTACTACTTTTTTAACCGCAAGAGGGAGCTGCTGTCAAACCGACAGCGCTCGACACAGCGCATGTGTTGTTCACTGGTCTCTCGGGGCCCATGGGTTGCTGTACCCATGTAATCTCGGGATGTATAGCTTTCGGTTGAAGTACCCTCGATGCTACATCAACCCATGCCCCCTCGTGACCACTGAACAGATTAAAGATCACATATACTTTAGGGGGTGAAAATGCATAAATCACTCATTGACATCGTTATAAATGAAACCCCGTCATTAAAACTGCTCATTTCGATCTTTATTTACCTTAAATCGACCTTTGTGACAACAGTGAACAATTCTCAAACGCAAACGAAATTTCAACCAATCAGAGCGGGGCGTCTCAGTGACGTAATGGTAGGTATAGATATGAGGATCTATTCAGAATTCATTTCAGGGGGTAAACTATTTCGTTTACAGGTTTGTACAAACCTGAAATAGCGATAGCTGTTGTGAAAAATGAAAGGTATATGTTCTCACAATCTACTATCATTTAGTTTTGTCTCCTGCTTTGCCTAGTTTTCGAGTTACAACCCTTGTTTTCATTGTTTTCGTCGTGAAGTGTAATGATGCAGACGACATACACAAGGGCGTGCGTGCGAATTATGATTCATATAGGCAATCTATAAAATGTCTACATGTTACATTCCTGTTATACATTCGCAGATCGCTTCTTTTTATTAAGTTTCAAAATGCATACAAGTATGATTATAAAGTAATTAGGATTATGAGACCAAGTATAAAGACGTATATTGACAAGTGTCTACATACTGGTGAGTGAACGTTATAAACCAAGTAAATTTAGCAAGTGAAGAAATTTATCGCGCAGTATTTTCACTTCGACACCGACCTCGCTTAGGTTATGTCCCAGGTTGTGTCATGCAAACTCCTTTTGGTCATGTTTGAGATACATATTTAACTACTAATAGAAAGTAGTTTTGATTTTCTAACTTGAAGAAAACAAACCATAGTCTCAATAATTCTAACGGACTTTAGCCCGCGACTTCACGATTTTCAAAAATGGCGGCGCCCTGTCTGAGGATGAATGTTATTTAGGTTTGTTTTCACCGACTTACAAAAGCAAAATTACTTTTCACTTGTAGTAAAATGTGTATTTTATTGATGGACACTAGGATTTTACATGGCATTGCCTATAGCACAACGATTTCACTCTTGGAAGCGATGCGGGTGTCGATATAATATTACTTACGATAATATTGTCTCTTCGACCACAACCTCGTTTCCGAGGAAGAAAGCGTTATAATCATGCAAAATTCTTTTGGTCAGCAATGTGTAGTAAGCAGTCTTGATTTTATAAACTCGATGAAACTTGAACTCCATTTTCTATCCTGGAAGCGTGGCAGGGGGCGAACCATCCGATTTAGTATACACCACAGGCTTCCACAACGCTCGCTTCGCATACACTAACAACCAATTTAAGCACAAACTACGGGGTCCGGAAATCTGTGCATAGTGACACCATCACCCGACCCCAAGGTGCAATTGACGGCAACACAACAATTCGGCATGCCTTTGGTGACGTCGAGAAATCAGCAAAATGACGAGCTTCCTATACATTTTCTATACAACTAACTGAAAGTCGTTCCTTCTATGACGTCACTGCAGGGCTCTGGCGACAGAGTTACGAAACCAGTCTGCGGTTTCGTTTGCAGGCGAGAAGCAGAAAGCCTTTTAGCAACTTTTGAGCGCTTGATATTAATTAACCACAGGTTTGTTTTTTTTATAAGAAAATGGTGTTCCGTGTATAAATAACCAGAAGTCTTTCATATGCAGTGGTAAAAAGAGTACAAAATAATTGAGTTTAGTCGTTCCTTAAGGCCAAATGTCCCCAAGGCAAACGTTAATGTCCTTTCCTGGCCCACCGAGTGACGAGTGAGTATGGTCTTACGGGACTTTTAGCAATATTCCAGCTATAGCACGGCGGGGGACACCAGATATGGGCTTTACACAGTGTGCCTATGTGGGGAATCGAGCCTGGGACTACGTACAGTGGGTAGACGGAGCCCATTAATAAATTCCCAGTGTCCTACCGTGATATTGCTGGAAGAGTACTAAAGCGGCGTAAAACCACACTCTTGAAGTCTTGACGAACAAAACTGTTTAATACGACTACAAATGATTATTGCAAATTACATTTGCAAATCGGAGATGCGGTATCAGTGAAGACACGAGCCGATGCCGAAATATTTGTCCTTAAAATTGCTTCTTTTCTTTCCTTGCATTGTTTCGGTACACACGCTGGTTCCATTGTTGATAAAGGTATTGTATCTGCACCTAAAAGTCGCCTCGGAAGAAAGTAGACGCTTAATTTGTCTCACCCTGTATTATACTGTATTTTCTAAATTGCTGTAGGTGTAACTGCTGCCGTGGTTATAACATGGTTATACGTGGGGGTACCCTCCCACAGTGAGCCACCACCAAACAGTGAGCCCCCCACCCCCACTGTAGATCCGCATATCATGTTATAATTATATTAATGTTATAGTAGTATAGGGAATGGGGGTTCTGGACCACTTTCACAAAAAGTCTCTACAACGCCTTATTTACTAAATAAGACGTTGGTGGGCCCCTTAGCTCTTGCTACTATTACCCCTATACTACTATTGCCACCAACCATTGCACGGGCGTAGCTGTCAATATGAAGAAAAAAAGCTGGCCAAGCTAATAAGGCTGGGCAAGCCCTCAATACTATCTATATATAAAGCCTGCAACCTATCGGGCTTACACGAAAAAAATGGCTTGCTACGCGGATGCAGTGCTAATCTGGTCTACTCTCTGCAGGGTACGTGAACGCTACCGACGTGATTTGTTTACATCGTACACTCTTCAGTTAAGAAGGTGCATTTTCAAACATCTACACTTCCGTGTTGGACGTGTTTGTACACCGCGGAAACACATCACCATTTCCATCTTGCATACGTATATATAAGTGTCGCCACTGTACACATAGTCCTCGATGTGTTTTGGAGTGATATCCTTTGACAAACACTTGGGTATTTATACAACCACAAGAATGTCGGTATGTGGATTGTGTAGGAGGCGTGTCTCGTGTGTTGTATTTCTGACCTTACCTGTTTTGTGATGTGTATCTGAATAACTATGGATTCCACTCCCGTGACAGTGTGTGGGGGGGCATCTACCCATTTTCTTCTCACGAGGTCACTGGAGGTAATACACAAGATACAAGTGACGTCAACAAATGAAAACATGCCTACGAAATGGCGAATATGTAACGATAGAGTGCATTTGCTCACTGATTAAGCCTAAGGGACAGTAGGGATAATGACTCCATTTGCCTAATAATACGAGAACAGAATTCCTCAAGATCATCTCAGGTAAATTGTGTACAAGGTATATCGAGGACCTTTGGAAATCACAGCAGAATTCCTCAGCCATACTACCGGGCACTTGACTCCACGGACTGACTATGTCGACACTGGCCAGAAATTACCTAGTCGGACTTTGTGTACTAGACTTCCTTCTTGGCACGAGCGGGTTACGTCTTGGAGCATTCAATCTGAAAATATTTGGAACTTCCAAAGCGTCTAAACCCGATGTTGTGGAAACAATAGCCAAGGTAGGTTCCTTGAAATGTTTATTATTGATATTACACTTATTTTGCAGCTGAAATACGGGCATGCCACAAGCCGATATATTGTACAAGTGTGTGTATGTGTCGTATATGTACAACTGTTCATATCACTATATATAGCTGGGTGAAATAATGACTTTAAATGTTGTTACAGACTGTTAACGAAGACATGAGAACACAAAGTCATTAATAAAGTGTCACATATGATATGTTGGGCATTATTCTTTCTTAGTAAAGTGCACATTCTAGAACCTTTTTGCTTGAGTCCCACGCAGGTTTCCAACCCGAGACATTCATAAAACGAGTTGAATAAATATTTTACTGTCAACTTTTCCTCTGGAATTTACTTTTGGTCTATATATTTGTTTCAACATTAGTTCTGGAAATTCAGTCCCTTATTATGTTTTATTAAGTGCTTGTAAAAAGTATTCATCAGTTCAAAACTAGGCTTTGAACTTTTAAAGTCGATTATGTAACCTTAGATTTTGTTAATGACGAGTTTCATATATTTTATGTAAAGAATAACTTCGCTGCACCTATTAACAATTATTTCAGTTAAATTTGCATTTTGATTCTGGCACGTATAAACAATGCTACCACGTTTTGAAACAGATGAAATCCATTATTGCTTTCCAGTGTAAAATCAAATCCGATCTCATCACATGTTTTGGATATATACACCTGGAAATTAATCAAGCAACACCCCAATTTTTTCTATTGGAGCAACTTTGAAGTGTTCTGACAATCAAAATATGCCGGGTTGATATAGTTTGACACTTTTTTATTCAACAGACGATCTCTGACAAACAACTTAAAGGGAAAAAGTATCAAGACTTTGCTTTATTGCAACGAAATCCAAATTCTTAAAACTGTCTTAAATTCATGAAAAAATGGACACAATTTACTATTCATCCACAGACGTTGTTGTCAGGTGTATTAACACAAATGTCACATGGAAAGAAAGAACAGTCATCTGAGAGTCTGCACACCGACTTTCATCAATATCTAGTGTGTCCTCCCTGCGCACGCACCACCGATTCCAGACGCCTCCTCATTCCTTGGATGAGTCTCCGGATCTGATTCTGGGGGATCCTGTTCCACTCCTCATGCAGGGCAGCCGTCAATTCGTTGAGATTATGGACTGGTGGGTCTCTCTGCCTCACACGACGGCCAATAAAGTCCCACAAATGTTCAATGGGGTTGAGGTCAGGGCTCATGGCAGGCCATGGAATTCTGTCAATTGCATTTTGCCGCAAAAAATCATTTACAGCATGCGCCCTGTGAGGTCTAGCATTGTCGTCCATAAATATGGGTCTCGTTGCCAGAGGATGGTTCTCAAAATGAGGTACCACAGCCCTGTCAAGAACCTCCTGTTGGTAACGAACACCGTTAAGGTTGCCACGGATGGTAATGATATCCAACTTGCAGTTCATGGAAATGCACCCCCATACCATAACGGAACCTCCCCCAAAGGCCACAGTCTCCTGGATGTTCCGTGGAGCCATTGCTGTGTTCCTCTGCCTCCAGACCCGAGTACGACCGTCCACCATGTGCAGCAAGAACCGGCTCTCATCTGAGAAATGGACCTTCCTCCAAGAGGCAATGTTCCAGTGCAAACGGTCATTACACCAGGCCAGTCGGGCTGCCTTATGGGCTGGAGACAGTCTGGGTCGCTTGATTGGCCTCCTTGCCCGGTATCCTGCAGCTTTCAGACGATTCCGAACAGTCCTGTTCGAGATGGGTCTCCCTGGAAGCCACTCCTGTCTCAACCGAGAGCTCGAGTCGAAGGACCTGCGCCGTACAAGTCTCAGTAAAGCTCTGTCCTCCCGGACTGTGGTCTTCCTGGGTCTTCCTGGTCTAGGCAGGTCTTTAACTTCATTAGTGGCCCGGTATTTTTTCAAAAGTTTTGAAATTATGGAATGATGTCGTCCGATTTGAGTCCCGATTTGTCTTAGAGACATACCAGCATTCCTCATGCCGATTATTTGCCAACGAGTGGCCTCTGATAATTTCCTACGTGCCATGACATTGAAATGAATGAAAAACCGAATGCAATCGACAACCTGCGCTTGTAAACACCCCAGGGAAAAAGTGCATTTTTCGAAAGTTGAGGTTAAAGCAATGCACGTGCGCTGTGCAAGCTTCACGCGCGTCATATCAACCCATGAAAAGCTCATGCTGTATGTCAATACATCAAAATTGAATAATCAATCATCAAAATTACTTCGTTAAACTTTGTTAAGTTTTTATGTGTCTTTGAATTTGGTGTTGCTTAATTAATTTCCATATGTATACATAAACTGACACGATTGATAATGGTAGTCAACATGTACGGCTTTGACCGATATGTAGACAAATATACTCAGAAGCTGTTCTGAACGGGAAGATTGTCTTATACAGTATCTGTAACATTCACTCTACAAGACTCAGCCACCCAGTCGCGAAGGAAAACCAGAGTATGATGTCGTTTGTCTTCACAATGGCGTTGTCATGCACTAAAGTCACAGCGATGACGTGTTTGTATACCAAGCATTAACCGAACCCAGCGACCCTTGAACCTGTGATTAAGTGATGTGAATAGGTTGTATATTTCAATTTTTTTCTGAACTGCAGATAATATCTCGGTATGACATCATCCTGCTAATGGAGATTCGCGACAGCACGGGGACGGCCACGTCAGTGTTAAAGCAGAAACTACAACGGTGAGTGTTAGTGTACATCTGTGTATTTGTACATACATCTACATTCATACAGATTTACTTAATTCTCATCTACATATACAGTGTTAAAACAGAAACTACAACGGTGTGTGTTAGTGTACATCTGTGTATTTGTACATACATCTACATTCATACAGTGTTAAAGCAGAAACTACAACGGTGTGTGTTAGTGTACATCTGTGTATTTGTACATATATGTACATTCATACAGATTTACTTAATTCTCATCTACATATACAGTGTTTAAACATGACCTTGCACTTTGAGAGTGAGTGTTGTGAGAAAATGGTAGTGAGTGTTTCTATCAAGATAAAGTAGTGTTTGCTGTCCCTGTTCAGTCTTCGACAACAGTTACATTATGTCTGAAGTTGTTCTGTTAAATAACAATAAACCATACTTCTAATGCATGTAATATAAACAGTAAATGGCACATAAGCGGTCAAAACAGGTGTTGGATGGCTCGAAACAAACTTGTTAAGTCTGCCAGTCGTGTCTAGTTCTCTAGAGTAAATTATTTTTGGTGAAAAATCCCCGGAATCTTGTGTCATCACATATTACATTGTGTCTTTTGTAGACATAAAGATGTAACGTCACCATACGGCTGGGAAATCAGCGATCGTTTAGGGCGCACCAAGAGTAAAGAGGAGTATGTATTCATATACAGGTAAGAAACTCTGTCACTTGTGCACAGTGTCCAATTAGTGTAGATTCGCCTTTTGCGAAAGCATACAGATCACTTTAGGAGGCAGAGATCAGCTAAGTAAGTACTGCAAGCCTTTCAGTGTAAGCCTTGCTGTCACGACGAAAAACTTGTTTTAGGATTTTCAGAAAGTATATCCAGCGAGGATTCGTGTGCGAAGTATAATACTTTACGGATGACAACTTCTTTATTACTATGATGCGACGTTTCGGTATAGCTTCTTATACCGTTTTTCACTCTTGCTTGAAAACGGTAGACTAACGTTGACAGAATTCTGCACTAAGTACTCAAAGCCTTTCCAGATACAGGTGTGTTGGTGATATATGTAACACGACATCCTCGCGCTTGATGGGGCGAGGATGGATACTGTTGACTCGGTTACTGACACAGGTATTCCAGGGTAGTACAGGTGTGACGGTTTGTTTCAGGAAGGACCGGGGCATCAGCGTTGTCGACAAGTACCACTACGACGATGGAGACGAGGCAGTGAAAGAAGATACATTTGAAAGAGAACCCTTTATTGTCCGCTTCCACAGTAACAGAACTGGTAGGATACAATAGTTCCCTAGCTTTACAAGCTACAGAACAATAGGGGTTTAGCTTTATGCCTTGCCCTCTCCCGTACCTTTTACAGTAAAAAACAGGTGCGGGTTTAGATAGCGTTATCCAACTCTCCTGAAGCATTAATAGCAATAGAACTAGTTGGGTTCTATTTGTTCAGTGTGATGCGGGGGATATAGTCGACGCCTCGTCTGTCTGTCTGTCCGTAATCATTTTGTTTCCGGAGCATAACTAAAAAACTGTTCAATATTTGTAAACCAAAATTGATAGATTTAATAATCTGAACCTATGGTTGTGCCTTTTGCTGTTGACAGATTTTTGGCAGTTTGATTTTGTTTTTCCATGGAACGTGTTGGTCGTAGTCTAGTGGTGATTCGTTTCCGGAACACAACTCAAAAACTTCTTAATATATTTCTGCAAAGCTTGGCAGATATGTGGCACAGACCCTTAAGTGGTGCCTTTTGCTATTAACAGATTTTGGTGAATGATCATTTTCACATTTTCCATGGAAGCGATTCGAACCTAGTCTCACAACTCGAAAACTATTTAATATCTTACAGCAAAACTTGGCACATATGTGAGAGATGCCACAAAGGGGTGCCTTATGCTATTTACAAAGCATTTTGTTTTTCCTGGTTTCCATGGAAGCAATTCGGACATGGTCTCAAAATGCAGTGATGCTCTTCGTTTCCGGAACACAACTCGAAAACCATTTCATATTCTTTCAACAGATCTTGGCAGATATATCAGACAGATTTTGAAGTGGTGCCTTTTGCTGTTAACAGATATATGGCATTTATATTTTCATGATTTTCATGGAAACTATTCAAACTTAGTCTAAAAATAACATTAAGCAAGTGTCAGATGATTTGTCCTTTCAAACTTGAAGGGGCTAGGGGATATGCCATCTTCTGATGACTCTTGTCTCGTGACGCTCCCGTAGCCTTTGTAGGAATAGAACAAGTGTAGCTTTACCAACATTCTCACATTGTGTCAATAGCAATAGAACAAGTGCGGTAAAGCTTTACCAACCACCCTCTCACCAAGCTTTAATAGCAATAGAACAAGTGGGGTAAAGCTTTACTCACCACCCTCACGGGTAGCTTTATTACCATTTTAACAGGTAAAATAGTTCTGACAAACAGATAAAACAAACAAGCCAAACCAAGATGATAATTCTTCTATATCATATATAGTGTATCAGTAACGTTATGTTCTGAACCCTCCAGAGAAAATATGGATAATATTTTTTCATATTAATGTAGTAATTCACAATTGAAATGGGGACAACTTTCCGGCTTTTGTTGACCTGTGACCGAAATAAAGCTAACTGTAAATTATAACTGTCATTTCAGTGGTTCCCGACTTCTCCCTGGTGGCCATCCACACCAACCCCTCGAAGGCGCCGGGGGAGATCAAGTCCCTCCTCGACGTATATCGCGATGTCAAGAAGAAGTGGAACAGCGATGACGTCATAATTCTTGGTGATCTCAATGCTGATTGTACTTACGTGCGCAAATCTCATTGGCCAACAATTGATATACGTAACCAGCCAGAATTCTACTGGCCAATCGGAGACGACGTCGACACAACCGTGACCGACACAGACTGCGCTTATGACCGGTAGGTGGAGGAATATTTCCACAAGTTGTCTCTTAATCCATTTATCCTGTTTCTCTCGGGGAACATTTGAACAGTTAGCTTTAAATTCGATTTGTCGCTTTCTCTGTAGTGGTGCCGGTGCAACAACACAGATCTATGGTGTTGTGAAACAAAAAGAGAATATGCTAAGGCTGGATGTTATATGTCATCCTTAAGCCTTTTTGCGATCTCATTTAATGAAGGTACAAAAATACATATCAATAGCATTTAGAGAACGTGCATGTAAAAGGGATATTGATAATGTAATCCACTAACAAGTCCACATGTTAACCACACACACAGACACAGACACACACAGACACACACAAAACTATTCATGTAAACATCAAAACGTAGATCCCCTTCTACAATAACAAAGTGCGAAATATGTTTATTACAACACTTTTGATGAAAACTGCCAAAGTTTAATGTTCAGGTTGTCAGCAAAACGAATTCACTGCTGTCATTTAGGTTCCTTGATTTGGTTTGAAGAGGGTACGTAAAGGCCATACCGCTCTTCTTTTAGTCGTTTTTGCCTCTGAAATCGGTGGTGTGGTTTTGTTTCCGTGTAATCGTTCCTGGCAGTAGCGATCGTTGGTTTCAGCGATGTATTGGCATGGTCAAGTGTCGATAATGGTGGAAATATTGAAAGTTGCTTTGTTACACAATATTTACATTCTCATTCTTATGCGTTAATACTTTCAGGTTTATCATCTCAGGAAAAAGACTCAGGGATAGCGTGTTGAACAACAGCGTCGGTATTTTCAACTTCCAGGAGCAATACAAGCTGTCAAAACAGCAGGTATGTTACTCTTCCATCCATGACCATCCTACCTGACCCTACCTTCACGGCTACTGCGATACCCACGTGTTTCCTGTGTTTCAGTTCTATGACAGTATGGGATAATCGTTGGAAAATGCAATGCAGGTTATTTTGTTATTCGTTTATGATTACAAAATGATAAAATATGTTAAAGGTCACATGCAACGTAAAACACAAGATTCTGGTACCTTTCGGTATGCACTTACCGAAACAAATCATAAAAATGCCAATTCAACCTATAAAGTTGAAAAAAACGCGATGAAAAAAAAGCCCGCGAAATCGGAGTTCAAACGTTTCACTAAATTCCCCCCAGCGCTGGGGGAAAACTGGTTTCAACAGCTGTGCTGCGCTGCGCTGCGTCCATAACGCATGCGCAGTGAATAGGTTCACGGAGCTTGAAACAGTATGCATGCCCAGCGTCTGAGGTCGTGAGCAGTTGTCTAATCTTGGTTGTGTACACAAACAAGTAAATAATCTACTCGTTACGTAAAAAAACCGTGTTGATTGTGGTAAGCAGTCTCTGTCACAGAGAAAGCTCAGTGTCTGGTTTATTCACACCTATATATCTGTCTGCCTGTCTGCTAAAGACAACATGCAGTGCACAGCTTCAATCATTTACCACGTGCAATTTGAACTTAACACCTATCAGACTATACGACATAAAGAAAATAAGTTGATTTATGACTCGTGCACCCGAGTCCCGTGTCTGCCACATTATGTAATTAGGCACGTGTGATACACATGACATGTTTTTATGTCTGTGGGTTGCAAACAAACTACATTCATTTTTTACGGATGACTGGATCTGACGGAAAGTGGTGCAAACTCTTGTCAGTTTCAAGTCCTGCTTTGTACTTGGACGAATGATAGATTCCAGCCACGCAGCAGTTTACCATCTCTACTGACATGATTTTTATTGGATCGAGCGCAAATTCAGAGAACATGTATTTTCCAAACCCAACATCTCTATATACATTCTTCATGGATAACGACTTCTTTTAGTGTATATGATTTTGTTTGACAACAGTATGTGAATCCATACTGAAACGACGCATCAAGTACACAAAAAGAAGTTGTTATCCATAAAGAATCTTACTTTCTTGTGACTGGCTATACTTCTAAAATGCCCATCAAACAGATCATCTTTCTGTACACACAATGAACCCTCAGCATATCAGCAGATGAAACAGCCAATCGGAAGCCGTCGTTACACTTGAGTGCATATCCACCCGCTATGACTGGGTTCGGTCTCCCGAGAGATTCGTTTCGGGGGAAGTAAGCCCAAGTACAAAATATTGCACTTTTGAATCGCGATTGTACGCTTATAATTTTGTTAATTTGTTTTTTTAAAAGCAGCAGTGTATATTATATATGTCATGAATAAGTGATAAATGTGTTTTAATTATGTTTGATTTTTTGGTTGCATGTGACCTTTAAAGCTTATATACAAAGCTCTACATGTGCTTAATTTCACTGGCATCGTTTTTGGAAAACCAAAGGGCTCTATGATGTTTCGTTTTCAATACATATTTGTTCATTCTTAAAAAAACTGTATTATCTGGTCGACAGGGGGTTGCTGCCAGCACTTCTACTCACTATTTTGATAGAGTGGTAGATGATGAGGTTGATGAAACGTCTGTCTATTAAAGTCTCTGGTTTGATGCCCTTGCCGCGTTATACAATAATATTTTGAAATATATTTTTAATGGTAGCCCCTGACCTCCTTAAAAATTACGTCGCTTCAGGTTAATTCCAGCTATATAGATGGGCAATAAGTGAGTGAGTGAGTCAAACGTGTAGGTCGCGTCAAGTTAATTTCAGCTATATATATAAGTGGGCTATTAAAACGGCTTTTATAAATCCCTCACTTCGACATTATTAGCATAGGCTATGGCAGTATTGTTAGTAGACCGTGTGATCTCGTGAATGAATAATGTTTTGTTTATAATTTATTTATCTGAGCCTTGACTGCCACAGGCCCTGAGCGTGAGTGACCACTTCCCTATCGAGCTGGATTTGCAGGAGACGTTAGCCGTCGATGTGGGAACCAAGGCCAAGTTCAACGTGGCTATAGTCGTGCTCTCTACTCTGTTTGTTGCCAAGCTGTACCTGTGTTGATAAGAATCAGACATGACCCATCCACCCTGGCCTCATCACTGTGATACAGATGATGTAAGACATCGATGATGTTGGAGATTTGGCGGATCTGATTCCGCACCAGGATTGATAAACGTGAATTACTGTCTTGTGGCAGTGGAAGAGAATAGTGGCTAATTATGTGCAATGACACAGTGGTGCCAGGATTATTGCTCATGCTATGAATCACTGGCATGTCACAACCCATATACGCCCTGCTTTTCTCTGATTCTGGAACACATGAAAGCACTTGCACGAAATTACCATTCCATTAACCAAAGTGCATCTGATCTACCCACTGATAATTATTCTCAGGTATTCTTTAAATGCTCTCTCTATACAAAGAATGTGATATACTCAATCAAAAGAACTAACAATGCACGTTTTATTACCTAGGAGGGCGAACATATTGGGGTTCATATTTCTCATACGATGCCCTAGGGCACAATATCACTTCGTCATGGTGACGTGACGTCCTAACAATGCACTTCTCTGACGTTGCGTTCAACATGCGGCGACGGCGGGTAACCACCCTGTGTTTGAAAGTTGATTTTGGGTTCATTTTCCTCAATTTGACGGCTTGGGTAATCAAATCACTCGTGCCTAAATATCGGTATAACGATCGCTCTCGCGCGGGAAATAGCAACATTTCGTCTCTCGTGCGGTAAACATAGTATAACATGGGCACTCATACAATATCCTCTATATAAGTATGTTCACGATTAGTCTGTCGTACAGACCCTCAAGTATATATATCCAAGAAAGCCCACGCAAGTCTAGAAAATGTGGCGAGTCTAGATTTCCCATAAAATGAAGAAAGCGTCAGGGCTCCATTTCATTATATTATTTTTTCACTATGAACGTTTTTTCAGTAAAATATGTTCATTTCAGAGACTAGCTGTTAGTCCAGGTCACGATTAGCTGGTCAGTTAGCTAGCTACAACACACAGCCTTGCAAATGTGTGGATCGTTAAAATGTTTTAGATGCACATTTGTCCCGTCATTTTGGGATAAATCAATGAAACTGGATAATAATCTCAATTAATTTCGTGAAGCATTTCATCAACAGTCATAATCTTTATAAGATCACTTTGTGTGTAATATTTTCTTGTAGGTTGTCACGTGGACGTTACCGCCAAATATTCCATTTGTGACGTGACCTGAAGAACATACCGCCTGATGATGAGAGATATATTTATGTGTTTAGATTGTAAGATTCATTGACATATTTGTATTCTAGTTTCATGTTTTACATGATGAAGGAGAAATCATATATTCTGACTCACTTTTGTTGCTGATATTTTGTCCATGATTTGGATGTATTTGTATAAAATAAACGTTTGAATTACAAGTTCTTTTGTCTTTGAAGTACAAATACTTTACTTTGTGTCAAATTCTGGGACCGAAGAAGAATCTCGTGATGCTCCCAAAGGCCGAATAACGATCGTGAGGCCAGAAACCATTTGTATCTCTAACCCCAGACCCGCTCACGTGCCTGCTTCCAATTTGCATTAGAATTAGAGGGACAAAGACATCCGAAAGTAACACATACAAAACAAATATTAGGTTTGACATTCAGTCCAACTATTCAAAAATGTCTTCTTGGGTAGAAATGTGTATCTGACACGAACATAGCCATTTACACAACCAATTTAGGGGTGAAACAGTACTCACTTACCACGGTACCGTATGTATTGCGGTGAAGGCCTTCGGTTTGGTCCGTTTAGGTTCAGTATATGAGAAGTTACATCCGGGAAAATAGTGGCTGTCAAGCCAAAAACAGCACATATTTTGACAAAATTATTAGATTTCTAGACATATTAGAAAAAGTATTTTGAATTTTGTTAAAAACAACGGTATGAAAACCGAAAATACCGATTTTGGGGAATTTTTGGAACGAACCGAAGGCAAGCTGCCGCAGTTCTACTAATACCGCGGTACACCGAAGGCAGACCACTACCGCAGTTCTACTGATACCGCGGTATACCGAAGGCAAACCACTACCGCAGTTCTACTAATACCGCGGTATACCGTTTCACTCCTAATATACAACATCTGCATTTAATTAATTGAATTGAATGAAACTATTGTCTGTTTCATTTGGCGCCCCATAGAGTTCAGTAAGATAGCGACCAGTGGGCTTTAATGGAAACTTGATGGGTACACGTGTCACGAACTTCACTCACAACCTGCTGATTAAACAATAAATTAGTTTCACAAGCATGTCTGATTGTAGTGTTCCCATCACGAAACAAAATATGACAGTCCAGAAATTGCAGACATCGTTTTGTCTGCATACCTCGGAATTAACCTGTTTAATTGTGGCCTGTGTTATTTACTGTCTCCCATAAAGTTAGATGCAATGTATGTCAAGTCGTGGCGATACTTGAAAAAATATGTCCTGGTGTGATAATTCAGAAGGTAAACCTGGAACGTAATTCTGTGTGTTTAGAAAATACTATAATGATAAAATGGTGGAAACTGAGTCTGATGGACATTATGTATCTATGACTACAATAGTTGCAATATGTGGAGGAAGTAGTAAAACCACAAAGCCAGTAGTGCTATGTCGAGAGATTTCATGTTTGAGATCTACCATTTTGGAATGAGCGTACTCGTTATTGTTATTAACACGCACATTACATGTATTCGGGTTGAAATTGATTTCTGACGTGAATAAGCATGTTCTAGTGATGCAAATCCAATATTTCAGATTCATAGAGAACGTGTGTATGTTTTTTGGAGAGAGAGAGAGAGAGAGAGAGAGAGAGAGAGAGAGAGAGAGAGAGAGAGAGAGAGAGAGAGAGAGAGAGAGAGAGAGAGAGAGAGAGAGAGAGAGAGAGAGAGAGAGAGAGAGAGAGAGAGATTGGGAATAATTAATTTTACGACCTCATCAAACATGGACGGTATGTGATTTCTTAGTTAAGGTATGCTGGTATGACATGAAATGTAGAAATTCGGCGTTATGAAAGTTTAATATTAAAATTCATCTGTAAACACCACTTTCTTATGAAACAGAAAATTGGAATTCAATATAACTGGAGTTGTTTGTGGTGTCTGTTTTCACTTTCATACGAGAAAATTCGGATAGGATGAAAAGGAGGTCATTGTCTGAAGAGGTTAATGAGACCCGTGTTTCGGTGTGTAACCACGAGGCTGCACGACCGCCCTCTGTTGGAGTGAAACCGATGTCCACAACATATATATACAGGTTCAGTGATTCTGAATCTGTAAGGAATCTAGTTGCAAACCATTCGTTACTTACCAATTAACTTTCTATGAAAATGAAAGATTTTCGATACTTCCAAGGCCACGTCGGTTGTGTCCAGTATGGACAAACATATTCAAGTATTGTTTTCATTGATACAGTTTTTGAGAGTGAGGGAGAATCTCATAGCTAACGAGAGCGTTATGAAGAGAGATAGCAAAGTGCCCAGTTAATGAAGTCATGTCAACTGTCGTTGCTCAGCATGTCAGAAAGTGATATTAAAGTCAGAAAGTGATATTAAAGCGTACTTCAATAGCCATCATATACAGTGAGATTCATTAGCTGTCCAACGTGCTGGAGTTGAGGTAGGTCACATTTGACAAATTCTCACAGTACAGATAACATAGTCTTTTGAGCGTGAACATTAAATAATTATACGTCAGTATCAAATATCTGCAACATATCACCTTACTGTACTGATCTGAGCACCCTAAGTGGTTGCATATAATGTTTCATTTCAGTATTATTTATCTGAATATATGTGATGGGCGAGTATTTAGAGAGGTATTCCACATTGCCTTCGATGTACAAGATCTCCCATTCGCGTTTGATGTGTGGTGTGGTGTGGTGTGGTGAGGTGAGAATGATCATTTCTGTGCCCGTTAAGGAGTGAGTGGTTTACAGAAACAGCAAACACGATGTGATGGTTATGTAGAGGTAAATGTGGATACAGAAACAAAATGAAGATGTTTACAATTAGTACATAAACAGAAACCTTATCGGGAATGCCGTACTTATTGCAATAACGAGGTTGACTATCGATAGAACTTGTTTCCCTCATGTTAAATGCTGAATATTAAAGAACACAAAAGTTTGGACAAATGTTGCGATCCAGGAGCCTTTCTGAGCGGTTTAGTTAGTTCAGCATAAAGCCATTTTGAACTGTATTCGAATTAATGATGCAAGTCTTAGACGTGAACCACTTACATGAGACGGGATTCGAACCTAGAGCTAGACGGTTTTTACGATGACGTCACCGCCAACACACGGTTGCGTAGGTGAATAACCTGCAGATAGATCCTCTTTGTGTGTTGTCACTCTGCGACTTCCACTTCTGGGTCGGTCAACTACGTGTCTGACCTGTCGTACTGAAACAAATATACAGCCGAATTATGGTTTGTCTTGTGCAAACCAATGCACTTTCGACGCCAATCTTGGCATTTTCTCGTGAGATTTTCGTGACCAGCATGTTTCTTTCCCTCTGTACAAAAAGTGTTTGTACATCGACAATAATCACAACTTTGCCATAATTCGTGCAAAACAACTATACAGGTTTTGTTGCATTTTGGCAAATGAAACGTGATTGTTGTGCTCTACAAATCAGTGTTCTTCAATAAGTTTACGACTTACAACGCAAATTTGGGATTGCAGCCACAATTACACCTGTGTACTTTCTTTTGCCTGTTAGCTTCCAAACCATTATATATTGTGGATAAGGACAGAGCAAGAAGTGTTCTTTCGTCATACCTCGATCCCCAAATGGACTATATTTGCGAAACCCATTTCTGTTGTGACCCTAACTTGATATTGCTGTGGAATATCGCTTAATATTGCGTAAACTCATACTCCCTCGTTTGTGTGTGGATCTGTACACAGTCATATCTCGGGGGAAGTTATTTCACGTATTTGTAATGAAAAATGGCCCTAGTACACTGCTGCTTAAATCATATAGGCATTGTTTGATATAAGTTGTGTACACAGTTGCTGCCATGTCGGCGACATACCTGAACATCATGAGGAGGAATCGTCACGGTCCCCAGAAAACACCCCCAGCAACTGACTTAGCACGGTGGCGTCTGACTGGGGAGGGGGGCCGTCATGTGTGGGTGTACGCCGGCGAGGAGTCAGACAGACCCCAGACATTCATAGAGAGGAACGCTGTTGGATTGGACACGGTCAGTATAGAAGCCATGGCCACACTCTCACAGACAGGAATATGTTTAGCCCAGAAACAGTCATGTATCCATTTACATGCGCTTCAATGTACCCGGCCATAACGTTCCCGCCTAGTAGAGACGAAGTTTTATGCCTATGTACACAAAAGGGTCGCCATTTTGGTACAGATACGCTCGCATTGAGACAGATGATCCCTGGTGGAATGTGCATCACCTGTGTACCGACCTTGTCCCCAAAAGTCTTATATCGGTAGCAACCCATGTCTGAATAGTCACACATATCGGGCAAAGCGGGTAGAAAGGGCAAGGTGAGACCTTGGTAACCTTGACCCGAGCATTCTTAGAGAGAAATGATATTCTCACACTGTCAGAAGGAATAACGCTGACGGAACAGATACAGTGGCATAATATCATGCTATATAGGGTGATTTTATTATATTCCTGATACTTTCCCAGTTTAGATTCCTTTAAAGAACCATGGTGTTAAAGACATTTTAAGATAATTAATAGTTTAGGCCGCATTTCGACTTGCCCCAAACTCTGCTTATCATCTGAACTGTGGCTGCAGACCATTCCCGACGTCCAATGTCGTGTCCTTTGTTCTGTCCTATCAGTTTCCGTTTTGCCAATTGAGGAACCAGGGCCCTTAGTCACGAAACGTTCGTAGCCCTAAGAATTCTTAACTTTGATCGTATCCAGTGTGTTAAGAATGTCCTTAAGAGGTTCGTAGGGCTACGAACGTTTTGAGAATATCTAGCCAGATGCTACTCCGTTATGCGTCACATTGACAAAAGGCACAAATCACTTTCCACACCCATAAGGCATGACTCATGCTGCAGCTGAACTTGTAGGATTCAGTTTTTACCAAGAATATGTAGCTGATAATATATTGATAGTACTAGATGTTCCCAAAATGTGAGCATTCGTCATAAACACACGTGAAGGCAAGTCAATTGTTCATCTGAAGAAAAACGTCAAGTCACAGTAAGACAAAAACGTCGAGTTGAAACCTAAGAAACGCATGCTGACACATTTTGATGCATACGATACCACAAAGAAAACGCGCCCATCATACAGAACAACAAATTGCCTCTGCAGACCGAGGATGCTCCTCCGCTCCCCCCAGCCGGCACTGCGAAGGAGGCAGCCTACAACGGCATGACGTTCTACGCTGGGCTACAGGCCGATGATGGACACTGGCCTCACGAATACAGCGCGCAGGTCTTCCTTCTCCCAGGTGAAATGAAGCATTATTACGAAATCACGTTAAAGGTGTACACCAAAACATCTGCGTGTTTCTGCGTGTGCCAAAAATCTGGGTTCGATTCCCTACATGGGTACAATATTTGAGGTCTGTTTTCTGATATCTCCCGCCGTGATATTTGCTGGAACATTACATATAGCGGAGTAACATCGTACTCACTTAATGCCCTCGACATTTCCAGCTTACGTGATCGTCAGCTACATCACCGACACCCCTGCACCCGACCCGCAAAGGTTGGAGATTATCCGTTACATGAAGTCCGTACAGTGTCCAGATGGCGGCTGGGGTCTGTAAGTACACACCAATACAATTAAGCTGGAACTTCCTTATGTCGAACTTCTTATCGATTTGGGCCTCTCTTACCTCGAACTGTTACCCCTTATCTCGAACTAGAATCCTCATCTCGGACAAGGATCTGTTTGTCCCACCACGTATTTTCTGGTGTGTTTCAGACTGTGAATGACAATGGATGAGACTGTGTCTGTTTAGGCCAGCTGTCTCAGGTGTGATTTCTGGTTTGTTTCGGCCTATGAATGACAACAGATGAGGCCGTGTCTGTTTAGGCCAGCTGTCTCAGGTGCGATTTCTGGTCTGTTTCGGCCTATGAATGACAATAGATGAGGCCGTGTTCGTTTAAGGCAGCTAAACTGAGTGTGATGTCCGGTGTGTTTCATTCTTTGAATCACAATGGATGAGACTGTGTCTGTTTAAAACCAGCTGTCTTAGGTCTTAGGTGTGTTTTCTTATGTGTTTCCGGCTAAGTATTATATGGGATGAAACCATATACGAATTATCTTCCTTTATTAGAGCGAATATGACGGCCGCCATAAAGTTACCCGATCAAAATGCGAAGGGTAGATTTGGTATTCATGTTAAACAGAAAATCAGAAACCAGCAACAGAAATTAGGGCTACAAATATCATTCCTCTGACGATGCCGTATGATGATGTGATACACTGTGACGAGACATTTAATGGCTAGCTTGCCCGTTGTCAGCATGGAGATACCATTACATGACTGAGCTGTGTCTAGAAGAAAATTGCGCATTAGCACAGGTTCTAGTTTTCTCGAAGCATTCAAGAATTATCGAGGCTTTTGCGAATGGTCGTTTTTTGAAACAAATGATTGCACAATTAAATCTGATTGCAATCAATCACGAAACCTGAACATTCGGACCATGAAGAGGCCGTATTAGAACAAAGTTTTCGTGGGAAGATATTACATGAGTAAACTCTGTGGGAAGAGAATGGATAACAAAGGATCAGACCGAGTCTGCAGGTTTGTTGTACTTTTTGATCAGCCTCAGGAAAACAAAGGATCAGGCTGTAGGTTGGTTGTGTTTCTTGGTCCGCCTCGGGATAACAAGGGAGGGGACTAGCTGCTGGTTTCATCCTACTGAACTGTTCTCTGTACCTGCTTCAGACTACCATGGAGTGTATCTGGTTCTCTTACAGTCACAAAGCTAGTCCCCCATCTGTGATGGGTTGCACTCTCGGCTACGTATGTCTCAGGATACTTGGGATTAGCGCCAACGATCCCGATCTTCGTCGGGCAAAGCAGTTGATTAAACAGCTAGGTGAGTGTTTTCAGTGTCAGCTTATTTGTTTTAACGTCCTGGCATATTTTCATAACATTCTTATCTCAATGGAACTTCAGTATTGTTGCGGTAAATTCTTACTAAATTCATTTACTAAATTACAGCAATTCCAAATACAGACACTCTGTGATCATGGCTCATGTTGAAGTATATGTGGATCACCTAAACGTTGGCTATAGTACTATATATAACAACATAAACGACTGGACTAAAGACAGACGCGGACATAACACAGTGCTTGCGAATATCCCCAAGGAGTTATGTTCTCATATCACGTGTCTCCAGGGGGTCCCGTGTCTCTCCCGACCTGGGGGAAGGTGCTGCTGTCTGTCCTCAACGTCTACAGCTGGGATGGCGTACACTCCATGTTTCCAGAGATGTGGTGTGTAGTGGCACAAGAATCAGCTGCGTTTGTATCTTGTCGCGTGTGTTACTGAGGAACGACTACCTATGTATAGGTTAATCACCCTTACATGGTAATTATTTAAATGACTATCGTAGTGAGGGTGATTAAACGGCATACACCACAAGGAAAGGCTTATGTGATAGACGTGTAATGTATTAACCATAATGAAAATTATCAAAACAAGTACATTTTTAAATGTAGAAATAACTATCCTAGAGCAGTTAATCAGTTATGTTAATAAAACACGTCCAAGAACAATGAAAATGACTTTCCCTAGTGGTTTAAACTGTAACATAGCGCTGTGACGAGAAGCGGGTTCACTGGCAACCTGATGCCGAATGGTTACATGAAACAGACGCATGGTAACTACAAGGCACATTTGAACCCAGCCTGGTTCCCTGGGTCTGTCACGCCAACAGTGTCGGAACCAGGCTGATTTGGACCTGGTGGTGTACACCGCCGTGTAGATGTACTGCATGTGACCCTTACATAGATAACGTTACTTCTACGGTTCTCTGTGCAAAATCAGTACGTTTTCATGTTGTATCAACCTCTAATTGCACTACAAAGACTTCATGATTGTTAAAAATCAACGTTGAACCTAATGGTATATATTTCAACGTATAAGTAGGGGTAAGAGCTTACCACGGTACGTTACGTATTACGGTACAAGGCCTTCGGTTCAGTATACGAGAACTTACTTCCCGGAAAACAGTGGCATCACATTCACATCTAAGAATGATCTATTCCCCCAAGGCTGCTGCCAGAGTGGCTACCCTTCCATCCCTCCAAGATGTGGTGTCACACTCGAATGGTCTACGTGTCGATGGCTTTTCTCTACGGGAAAAGGTTTGCGGCTGCGGAAGATGACCTCATTCTGTCGTTGCGGAAGGTAGGAATATTTTAATCATGGGAAAGCTCTCAGCTCGTTCCATAGCCAGAAGACCTAAGCATAGTTTTTCATCCCAGGAAAGTGATAACTAATAATTTGTTTCTAGCCATCGTTTTATCTACCTTACAAAAACCCAAACCATTATGAAAAATATCCCTTCTGAATCCGCAACATTTTCCATGCACAAATGACAATGGCGATGAGTGAATGTTATGCCGCACTCAGTAATAATCCAGCTATATGGCGGCGGTCCGGACCTGATAATCTAGTGATCAATAGCATGAGCATCGATCTGCACAATAGGGAACCGATGACAGGTGTCAACCAGGTCTGGGAGCCTGACCACCCGATCCCGTTAGTCGACTCTTACGACAGGCATTGGTTATTAAGGATCAAATCTAACCCGGAATTTCACGGGTACCAACGGCGATAACGAGCAAGGTATGGTGTTGCACAAGACGATGATTAAGTGTGTTCGGATGATGACACTGTTGATGATGACGACCGTGGTAATGAAGGTGATTATGGCTCTATTGCAGGAACTGTACAGTGAGGACTACACTTGTATCGACTGGAAGAACCACAGGGGGAACGTCAGCCTTGCGGATATATTCGTTCCCAGAACATGGATTTGCAACCTAACATTTCGTACGTTCAAAATGTCATTTATGTATTTTGCCATCGGTTTTTTTTTGCAATCAGATGAAAGCCTGATTTAATCATCTTTCGACGATTTTCGCATGTGAGATACATGTGCTGACCACGTGATGTGACCTTCAATACAGACCATCGGACTATACAAATCGATGATAACTGTTTTATAAGTTCCCTCTACACTGAAGAGAACCTTTGAACAGACATGATTTGTACTTGAAAATTGTTAGTAGTGTATGTTGATTACTTCTAAACCAGGAGAAGTACCAGGCCACATTGAAACAATTCTTCAGTGTTAAGTATGGAATGGTAGGGTTATAACCAAATGCACTGATATTTCTATTGAATGTCTGTATGGTGAAGTTTGACTGTGACTGGCAGGTGCCCTGGATCTGTATGAGCTATGCAGTATTCCGTCTATGAGACAGACAGCTGTACAGACCTGCTACAATCATATCTGTGCTGATGACGACGCCACGAGCTTCACATGCCTCGGTCCGGTTTGTGGAGACCTTACTTTATGTATCGAGATCACAACATTGTCACGTTACCACACAGTTACTCTACCGCACAGTCACGCTGTCTCACTATCAAGCTGATGTAACACACTATCGTGTGGCCACACTTACACTATCTCACCGTCACATTACCACACCGTCACATTACAAAACTGTCACATTATCACACTACAACACCGTCACGTTATCACATTATCACACTACGATGCCGTCAGATTACCACAGTGTCGTATTACCACACTGTCACGTTATCACACTGTCCACATTAACACACTGTTAACATTATCTCACTACCACACTGTTCACATTACCACAGTGTTCACACTGTCAGACTTTCACATTACCATATGAGAGGCTAGAGTTAACTCCCCTTATACAAACTAGCAAGATGCCCGAATATTCTACACTCATGCACATCAATCTGAAATATGCATTTTGCAGCAATTTCCATGTCTTTCTTTCCGAATGTAGTAATACATCTATAGCAATTTATAGCACTCAACTGCCAATCGCTAAATAATACAATGCATAACAACCGGAGCATTGTTACTCATAGATATTACCTACATATATATGACATTGTGCTTTTATATCCCCTGTGATTGTGACAGGTGACCAAGCTGCTCCAGATGTTGATACGCTGGGTGGAGGAAGGTGGTCAGTCTGAAGCCTTTATGAAGCATCGCGACAGAGTTCGGGATTACCTGTGGTTGGTAGTTAACATTGCAAATGTTATTCCTCTAACCTCTTTCAAACGGACTCGGTGGGGCAGGACAGTGCTTAGAACGTTCACTCGTAACAGTCAAGACTCGGGTTTGATTGTCCACATAGGGTTTTGATTACAATATGGGCACAATATGTTAAGCCCATTTCCGGTGTCCCCAGCAGTTGTATCGCGGGAATATTGCCACAAACTAGGTAAAGCGACAATTATATACTCATTTACAGAGGACCAAAGGTAGAAATTCCCGCTAAAAAGTGCCCTGCTTGTTCAAACTCGCCCATCTAGTTGTGATGGAATGATTCAGACTCGATTTAAAAGGACTGCCTCCACATAGGTGAAATAGTGCTGATTGTGACGTTACACAACATACCAAGGAACATCTCAAAGCGAAATCGACCCCCAAACTCCTCAGTTTATTCTTCAGGGTTTTTTGTTTACAAATATTGCAAAGAAGGTATTAAATTCCGCCTCCACCCCATCGGATGAAGCATTACCATAACAGTTTTAGAGCAATACAAGATATCGTATCTAAAATCATAGATTCCACATTGGAGATCTTGTAAAACCTTGAACACGGCATTTGTACAATTTGGAGTACCACAGTGAAATATACTACCATCATACAATACAGGTTGGGCCGAGATGGCATGAAGTTTCAGGATTACAATGGGTCACACGTTTGGGACACAGCTTTCGCTCTTCTGGCTTTCAACGAGGTGGGTGATGACACTGATGTAACAGTTTCTCAGCTAGCTGGATACTGTTGGTTCTCAGAACTCTGGTTTAATTATGCCCAGTGTGCTTCTGGTGACTGTTCACTGTTGTGAAGTGTTGAAGAAGTGTTGCCACAGCACGTTGTCTGGATATTTAGGGACAAAGGGAGTTGTTACATGTTCTCATATCTGTTTGATGTAATCCCTTCATCAGTTTAGCTAATCTGTTTACCTACCTTCACCCTGTTGTGATAAAACACGTGTTTTAAGAGAAACGGATTATCTTGTAATTGTACAATGCGTATTGATCAATGAGGCTTTGCCTCATCCTAGCATTTCCCGAAGCTACTAGCACATCGCTGTATGAGTACTATGAGCCTCGTCACGTGGATAACGACCACATCATTCACTGTTAGGGCATGAAACTTCTAAACTTTCCGTGGGAATTTTCACAAATGGTTGAAGTTTAACAACTGGGAATACCAGATCTTCGTTCAAACATATATGTAATGACGTCTAGGAATACCCTAGCTATATGATTTTATACATGTGTTCAGGCGGACGGCGGGGGTCAAGGTTTCAAGTCCTGCCTGCAGATGGCGCACTCGTTTCTCCGGAGCTCCCAGATACAGCGCAACGCTGAACACTTCAGGGACCACTACCGCCAGGAGAGTAAGGTATAGTTGTTGTCTTCATACTGGGAAGTAGTGCACTGTTGGTGGGCCAGTTGGTTGGAACTCCATGAACACCAGGTGTCGTGGATCTGCAGCGGCTCCGCAGCAGTGATAAAGTGTGAAAAAGTCCACGATACATTTCATGACCACCTGGTGTCATGCTGGTGAATATATCGTGTAGATCAGACAGTACACTACGTATATTTTAGTGACCTGGAAGTGTCACAAACTGAAAGTATAAGAAAGGGACGGTTCCCACTGTTCATATTCTACACATGAGAATACCCCACTGAGAGTTGCAGATTTAAATGCAGTTGTGTCGGCATGCACATGCAAATTATTTACTTATTTTATAAACCACACCTTGTAATCGTCGAGAGATAAAAGAGATAAAATAGATATAATCCATAGTTAAACAATCTCTCGGTGTTTATAACTGAAATATGAATTGTTTTTAGTGAGTGAGGGACTTTAGTTTTACGCCGCATATTCCAGATATATGGCGGCGGTCTGTAAATAATCGGGTCTGTGTCTGTGTCTGTGTCTGTGTCTGTGTCAGCCAAGTCAGGGAGTCTGATCCCCCCAGTCGCCCCTTACGAGAAGCATATTCGCCTTTTGTGGCAAGCGTGGGTTGCTGAAAACATGTTCTTCCCTGGTTCTTCACGCGTCAATTGTTTTAGTGTCACATAATACAAGATACCAGTTGCTATGTTTACGTATTCTTTGTGATTAGAAATATGCAGCTCAAATACATTTTATGTGTTTTTCGCATGACAAATTCGCATCTGTTAACAATTCACGTTTTTGTGAAAGTGTTCCTGTCTAACCAACGTCTGACTATCGCCCCATATCTAGGGTGGATTCCCCTTCTCCACAAGAGACAATTCCTGGATAGTCAGCGACACAACAGCTGAGAGTTTGTCAGCCATCCTCGTGACACAAGGAGGTCACGTTGTGCTGAGTCAGCTGGTTCCAAGGCACAAGCTTTGCGATGCAGTCGATACGGTATGTAGATTGAGTCATATTAAACATGGAACGATAACTTATAATCAATGTAAAGCTTCATCTGAAAATTGTTGTAATTTTATTGTTAACATTTTGTAATAATATCACCTTTCTGGTGGCCGTAGTGTAAACAAATATTTAATATAAGCCACATCACTATATTTCCGCTACTTGTGCAATCGTGCTGACACTAAAAGATTATTCAAATCATAGTGAGTGAGTGAGTGAGTGAGTGAGTGAGTGAGTGAGTGAGTGAGTGAGTGAGTGAGTGAGTGAGTGAGTGAGTGAGTGAGTGTGCTTTTGGCAGTATTCCAACAATATCGCGACGGGGTACACCGGAAATGGGCTTCACACACAGCATCTGTGTGGGGATTCGAACCACGATGTTCGCGGATACCCGGGAAAATGAGCGAACACCATAACCACTAGACTACCCAATCCTGTTCAAATTATGTCGGTAACACTGTGTATCGCCTAGCTTAAAGTACTGAGGCTATTATATCATAGAATATCATTATCAGCTTGCTTTAAAAACATGCACCTGACTTAATAATATTACGTAGTCAATGATTTGTGTCGCTAGTCCCCAATACTAGCGGTTATTTTAATCGGAAGAACGGCTCTGTTGAGGAAATTTGCAATGTTGGAATCTTCTTCCTGTGACAGTTACTGGGCATGCGCTGTGCTGACGGCGGCTTCGCCTCTTACGAGACAACAAGAGGACCATTTTGGCTTGAGCTGTTTAACCCATCGGAGATATACAGTACGTATCCTGACAGGTGCACTGCTGATTGAACACTGACAGACAGCACGGCGTGAGAGAGTATGGTTTTACACCCCTTTTTGCATTATTCCAGCAATATCACTGCGGGAAACACCAGAAATAGGCTTCACACATTGTGCCAATGTGAGGAATCGAACCCGGGTCTTCAGTGTGACGAGCGGGAGCTTAACCACTAGGCTACTACACCGCTGTAATTGTTTTCATGATTTTCATGTAAAAATATCACTGTGGTCGTCCTCTCTAGTGAATGAAATCAAAGGCTGGAGCGAATCACGAATCTCCGAAATTTATTGACCTTTTCTACTGCTGAGACCTAAATAGGCTCTGGCGGTGTTATATTAACACCTGGTCGAAGGATATGTTTCTATAAAGAGGCTGTCGTTCGGGAAAGAAAAGACAGGAAATATTACACGCATTTGGAGATGTAAGAGTAAATGTCAGATTTCAGATGGTTCAGATGATGCAAACAGGATTTGTGGGTTTTAACTGAGCTTATCGCTACGAGTCGATGTTTGTCAGAGGAACTGCACACACAGTTCCGTGAACAGCTACGTCACCATGTCCACGCTGTTTCAGGCAACATCATGGTGGACTACACCTACGTGGAGTGTACCTCGTCCGTCATTCAGGCGCTCAGACGTTTCACTGAGGAGTACCCAGGTTATAGGGCAGAGGAAATAAGGATGACAATCAAGAATGGATTAGACTTTATCGCCAAGGAACAGCGCCCTGATGGCTCCTGGGAAGGGTCGTGGGGAGTTTGCTTCACGTATGGTGGTTGGTTCGCCCTGGAAGCCTTCAGTTGTATGGGAGAGAGGTATTATGGACAATATGCCCCAGAGACTGTGATGAGAGGATGCGCCTTCTTGGTCAGTAAACAGATGGAGGACGGAGGCTGGGGCGAGGATTTCGAGTCATGTGAACAGGGGCAATATGTTCAAAGTGAAAACTCCTGTATCTTGAATACCTGCTGGGCTCTGCTTGGATTAATGGCGGCCCGGTAAGGGATTGAGCGCTGTTTTTGGATCATTTATGCTCGTGCTCGATAACGCGGGTTAACTGTTAATTTGTGCTGTCGTTAGACAGTGGTCGTGAGTGAGAAGGGGTGGGTGGGGTAGTGGAGGTGGAGTGCATGAATGGGTGGATGAAAGGGTATCTTGATAATGATGCAACTGAGGACAAGTCCAACTTTTATGACGCAATTGCAGAATTTCATCTTTTGTTTTTGTGAAGAAAAAATACATTAATACATTTTATGGAAAGGTATTCAACAGTCCAAGACTCTGCTCAACTCCATTTCCCTGCCCAGGTAGTTCATCAATGATGTGTGCATAGGATTGTGCTTAAAATTTGCTTGAATAAATGTTTTTAGAAAAAGCATTAAATGAACCTATTTAGTATTGGTTTCGCCCGGCACACATACTGTCATCGTCAGGGAAAGTAAAATGGAGCCCAACTTGAGCATTCTATTCTGGTCTTGGTAGTCTATTCCTCGTTCTACTTACAGGTACCCAGATGTACACGTGATGGAAAGGGGGATTCGATCCATCATGTCACGTCAGCTGAGCAATGGAGACTGGCCACAGGTGGGTACCACAAGCCCGTGGTGTAGTGTTCAATACAAGCTGTTTATGGAACCAGTGACTATACACGGTGTCTGTATTCTGGCCGTGATATTTCTAAAGTATTGCTAAAAGCGGCGTAAACTGAATCCATTCACTTACCCCATCTATACTGTTTGGATGTGACAGGTGCATTATGAATGCGTCCGAGATGTACAGTGTCAATAAACGATTCCGAGGCAGCTTCTAGAACTAGCGACTGGACGTTAACGAAGTAGAACGTATGTCCAGAGCCGGTGAATATATCCGTGGTATAAGGTGTTGAACACAAGCACTGGAGCCTCCAGTGAACGTGTTGGTAATGCTGACGGGTCGGACAAAGATGAGTACCGACACCACCTCTGCATACAAGTATACACGTATTGTCAGCATACTCACGAACATAGAACATATGTCAGATGATTAGCCTTGCATTCAACGGAAGTGCTTCAAACAGTTCATAATTAAAATTCAGGTGTTATGTAAGACAAATACGTTGTTCATTGGTCGCCAGGGGGCCATGGGCTCATGTACCCTCGGGGAACATATACAAACCTCGAGGGTACATGGGCCTATGGACCCCGAGGGACCAGTGAACAACGTATTTGTCTTACCTAACACCTGAATTTTAATTATGAACTGTTTGAAGCACTTCCGTTGAATGCAAGGCCAATCGCGAAGACGTCCGAAGGTAAACCGATTTAGAGTTATCTCCCTTCCATTGATTTTCAATCGCAAAACATCGGTAAATTCCGTGCTTGATGCGTGATTCAATGTTTTTTGAAGTAAAAAAGTACTACCATGAAACACCAGAAGAGTTCGGAATTCACCGCGGTGTACATTGAAAATAATACATCGCCTGTAACCTGGGGACATTGAAAATAATAAAATAGCACTTCACCAGTCAGAAGGCTACATTCATGTGAGATAAACAATGGGGCGGTGGTTTAAGCAAGTGGTTAAAACGTTATATCGTCACGCTTCACACCCGGATTTAATTTCCCCACATGGATGCAATATTATGTCTGAGCGCATTTCTGTTGTCCCCAGCCATGATATTACTGGAATATTGCTATAAGCGGCCAACTGTTACAGCAACTCATTCACTCAGTATTACGTCCTGCAAGAGTTTATTGCCTCGCTAATTCGAGATGGGGATTTTATGTTATCAAATCAAAACCATTGCAGGAGGGTGTGAACGGAACATTTGCAAAGTCTGGCGCCACCTACAGTGACAGCTACCGTAACATCTTCTCCATCTGGACACTGGGAAGATTCAGCCGACTGTATGCAGACAACCCCCTTGCTCAGTGCCCCTGAAGATTTGTCGTGTAGTGTAATGCCGCATTGTAGATTCTAATAAACGTTGCATTTAGAGACAAAGTGTCAGGTGTTCCGATTTTTGGTTTCGATTTCCCGGAGGCACAGCCACCAAGCGATGTGCACTGTATTTACTTCTGTACTTTCTCTTCTGCTGTTACAGCCACCCCGAAACAAACACTAATGTTACTGTTACTTCAGAGAGTACACAACATATATTTGAAAACACCAAACTGTGTATTGTTACGGTTAATAATTTACCGTGACAACAATCCCCTGTGAACCAGCAAAACAGAACAAAGACAAGTTTAAAATATTCAGATATTATTATTTAGTAACGACAGCAAGGTATACAAAGTCATAAGTCAATTTCACAATGCAGATTTCAGGTACAATTCAAGAGAGACAAAATCTAAGTCAATGTGTCACAAAAATACAATACATCAAACTCATCAAAGTCTCAGTACGAGAGAGAATCAACTATGGCAGAATGTAAACACAGTGATCGGTGTGACAGCAGATTATGTAGGTCAGGCGTTGACCGGTTTTCAAACGTTGTCAAGGATGTCAATGAGTGTGAGTGTCACCCTCCGCATGGCAACCAGCCTTTATATATATTTACTAAGTCATTTCCCGAAAGTTCGAAGTTCGGGCACAAACGAACATCGTCAACACTGTAGAATGCCCTAGAATAAGTCTCCTGGAAGTACCGGAAAACCAGAATGCTAAAAGTGTTGACCAGCTATTAAAACGAAATATGACCCATCATGTTTAATATTCAAAACACTAAATGTTGTGACCCAATAATAATTATTACTTAATTAATAACAAAAATATACAGAAAATACACACTCGTAACAGTATATATATCTGCTGATATCTGCTGATATCTGCTGGCGACACATTAACTCTTGCGGGCAGCTGACATCTCCAGCTGCGAGGTGGAAATCTTATTTTCGAAAGTTAGAACCTCTTATTTCACCTCCATGGGGGCATATTTGTGAACTGTAAGACCTTGTACTCGACTTTAATTCTAACGTTTCAGTATTGGGATTTAGCACTTTGACCACCCTTCTCAAGTTACAACAGGATTAAAGTCTACACCTGTTTAGACATGTGATCGCAAGTGCGAGTCTCGATCTTACTTCCTGAACCATGAGGTAGGATGTGTGCGTTATCGTTCGGGGCCAGCATCACTGGCAGTATCCGGACGACTTCATGTGCCACCGGTAGGGAACATATTGATGAAATAATTGTGGATGATGGACAATCCACCACCAGTCACAGCTATAACAGTTAGCACCTATCATGAGAGAGTTATCAGTTCCCGAAGCTTAAGTCACTCACGTATTATTTTTTATCGTGATAAAGCTTCCTGCACACTGGCTTACAACGTCTCACTATCTGCATCACATGCAATCCATTTCCATCATCGTTCCTGAGGACCTATGTACAATGTTTTGAGCAGAACCAGAAACAGGTGATTTTGGTCTGCAATTTATAACCACAGATGAATCATAGATGCACTGGTCAGCGAATAATACAGACACAAGTATGTTCCTACGTTCTAGCAAATAAATGGCTTAGGTTTTCAAGACTGTATTTCGGGAAACCCTACCGGTGTACAAATTCCTCAGAAATCAAATTACACAACACGTACAGAGATGTCAACACACTCTGTTTCAACTTCATCTATTTCTGTTACTACAACACAAGATTCAATAGGTATATGGACTAACATTAAATTCCGGGTTTCGACAATATAAACCCATTTCTGTTTACAACCACGGTCATGTGAGCGTTGTAAACAGTCACCATGTATTTGTTCTGTCGATCATCAGTTATTTCTCTTGAGGTATGTCACCTGGAACTCTCTGATTCTAAAGACTGGAGGCATCGGTGACGCTCTTCTCATCACCTTGTTCTTGGTGACTACCGTCGTCATTGTCATCATAATCTGTATAACAGCAGTTATCATCACTCTCATCATGTACGGGTTGTATTAATCTTGGGTCACCTAGGTAATCTTTTCCTCTGAGTTTACCATTTGCAGTTCGTCAAAGGTTGCCGTTGTATCGTAATCCTTTTGCAGAAGTGCGTCTCTTAAAGTTCCAGAATGCACTTCGTTACGTCATTCTGGATAAAAAAACTTACACAGTTTCGTTAATTCATTGCAATGATTGGCAATTACGAACATTTGGATATCTTGTCATTCTTCACACTGTTTTACAAAACTGAAATACCTTTCACTGAAAACTCAACAGGATTTAGAGATTCTGAATACGATCACTTAAACGCTGCCTTGTAACAGTATTCTAGCAATATGATAGCGTGACAATCACATGCGGGAGACAAGACCTCAAGTGACGCAAGTCTGCTAGGCACTATGGTGCTGACTAACAGTCTTGGAGAACCGGGATTACACGGGGATAACCTTTTCTACAGAGGAACAACTGAGACAACTCTCGTCAAAGGATCCCTAGCTGTCACTGGTCATTCTTTAATACACCAATACTGACATGGTTATATTTACATTGCAAATAACGGGTAGATTCCATTGTGTTTACAGATGAGTGTTAACAAAGTTTGCCTGTATGTATGTCTGAACATGGAACATCTCCTACACACTGCGAATATCCTAAAATAATGACACATACAACTTTATGGATTACAACATCTTGAAATATGTCCTGTTTTTGGGTTGAAAGGACTTCGAATTCGTCGTTTAGCCTGATAACGATGTAAGAATCAACATCGAAACGTCGCCCAACGTAACAAATGCGACGCTGTAATCCAGAAAGTTGTATGTTTCATTTTTGACTCACCAGCTCCTAGAATGCCCATTAAACAAGTAGAATCATATCCTGCACAGAGGGTGTCATGTTCTACACAAGTGAAGTCGTATCTTTCATACGGGAGTCATATCCTACAAACGTGGACTAACATACCAAATACATAGAGTCATATCCTACACACCAGGAGTCATATCCTACATACTTGGACTCATATACCAAATACATTGAGTCATATCCTAAACATCGGGAGTCATATCCTACATATGTGGACCAGTATACCAAATACATGGAGTCATATCCTACACACCAGGAGTCATATTCTACATACTTGGACTCATATACCAAATACATTGAGTCATATCCTAAACATCGGGAGTCATATCCTACATATGTGGACCAGTATACCAAATACATGGAGTCATATCCTACACACCAGGAGTCATATTCTACACACCGGAAGTCATATCTTACATACATACATACCGGGAGTCATGATCAGTCTGCATACCTGACTCATACCAGACACACGAGGCGTTGTATCCTACACAAGGGGAGTTATATTCATTTAGGGTAACAGACATCACACTGACCTGCAAAGACGTGTAGTGATTCCTCCAAGACGACAATATCACCAAACCCATTTTGACATGTTTTTTTATGAACAATAGTTTTGTTTGATAGCCATGATTGTCCGAATTGATTGAATAAGAAAGTAGTTTTCTTGAGAAATGTTATTCTGTGTGTTAACCGAATAAAGGTGAGACAGACAGGGTTCGGGTAAACCGTGATTCTAGTGATGTAAGGAATGAGGCAACGATGACACTCATGTTCTTCTTCGTCTTTGTGATCATCCTCTCTGGTGGTAAGCATCTTTGGTTGTGTTCCAAACAGTAGATTGTTCTGTAGAAAAAAAGACAGTCCCCTGCAAACCTGTTTGAACAGCATGTAGGAATATTGCCCAACGAAAGATGCAGCGTCTTATTTCCGTGTACCTCGAACAACATACTGCTGATAGTACAGCCAATTTGGCCCTTCATCGTGGGTTTGCCTATGATATGGTGGCTTTGTTTATAAGGAGCCTACGCCGTGGGACGTAAAACTAACCTATTCATTTAAATGATGAAGCTAAAGTCAGTGACTTTATTTGTTTTAAGCGGACAAGCGGACGTTTTAACCATTTGGCTACCCCATCAACCCTCAGAATTTGAAATATTAGGTTTCGTTACTTGTTGTATATAAGCCACAAGCAGCAATATTCCAGCTATATGGCGACGATATATAAATAGTCGGGTCTTGATAAGACAATCCAGTGATCAGCCTCATGAGCATCGATCAATTCAGTTAAGACACTATGACATGTGTCAGCCAAGTCAGCGATCCCGACCTCGCGATCCCGTTAGTCGCCTCCTAAGACAGAGATTGGGTGCTGAAGACCAATGTGAATCCGGATCACGGGTCATTTTGGTAGTTAAGCGACTCCTTCTCAAACTTAATCGCACTATGAACTCAAACGTTGTGTTGAACGCTCAGAGATCGAAACGTGTGCAGATGATGATAAGAACACGTTGCATGATGTAAGAGCCATACCAATGCCGCAAGAAGAATACTCTCGGTTTTTGAACACAGAGAAACACACTATATCAGGCCGAGCACTGTACACTGCAATATTTTCCTATTTCGATGAATATTTTCCCCTTTTATTACGACAGCATTGGTGGTGATATACACCATTCGTCGTTGACTCCTTACAAAAGAAAAGACACACAATGTTTATTAATAAACACTACAAGAAGAACTTCCGACACATTCAAGCACCGTCTCGAACCGTATAAATCGAAATTATCGTGAGGGAATTTTTCTTCTTTTGGAAGATTTGTATTAAATGCCATGTCAAACGCCATCCCTGATACTGTATTCCTTTGTGAAACAATAGTAGAAAACAGCAATAAAAAGCCAAGCAGATCTCTATTCCACATCATTATTAAGCAGGATGCTGGGACAAGCGTTAATTTTTAGATTTACTGTATACTATTGTTTTCTTTGTTGTATATTGTCCTCTTCTTTGGTGTTTCCTGGATACCATACTAACTGTACCTGTGTATGTGATGCTGCTGCACTGACAACGTCGTCGGTGTTGTTGTTTGTCGCTATCCTTGTTGTCTGTGCAACTACGGTTATTCACGCCGTTGTCAGGTATGTTGTCACAACACTTAGAGACACTTAACATATCTGTATGCAGCCCAATACAGATGGTACTTCTGCTTGACGACGGTGCAAGAATCTGTAACGAAACATCGCGCTCACGAAATAATAGTTGTTGTTCATTAACTTTGTTTATAATCCATTGCCAGAAACTTGTCAAAACGAGGAGTATTTCTGGGCAAATGGGTTTCCAGAGTTAAACATGTTCCTGCAATGCTCTCGTGACAGGAAGCGACAGAAACCAATGGGAGGCCTAGCTACCAGGCCTGGTCCAATGTCTTCGGGGGTTATACTGAAAGACATTGAGGGAGACCACATTTACGGGAAACTGTATTACGAGAATGACCGGAGAGGTAGGACTGACGTTGACATGACCCCATATAAAATATGCCTTCGTGATTTGGATAGCAAGCAGGAAACCACAGTAGCACAGCCTTGAACAATTTAGCATAACTAGCATGACGAAAACCTTACCATACACAGATATAGATGTTTTGTAAGCAATGTGCGTTCGAAAGTCGTCTATATTCACATGGGGGTGCCACAGTTTGGTACTAGCTGATGTGACGATATTACACTCAAGACTGAGACATTGTAGATATGGATTGTAGACTTCACTCAAATATGTAACAGAGGTTCTGAAAGATGATTCGTTTGAGGACGTGAAATATATATATACACAAACGAGTGACATTTTGTAAGTACTCCTCTGGGAATGCCGAACCATTTAGCTACTTCGTATGTGGTAGTAACTGCTTATATCGAATAACATTGAATCACGTAAGATATGCGGAGAAGACCGATGTTTTCCGAATACAAGTCTATCGAAGGGAGATAACTCTAGTTATGTTTTTCTAGTCTGCAAAATCTAGCGATGGCTTCAACAGTTTAAAATTAACATTGAGGTGCTTGGTAAGATAAATACATTGTTCACTGATCACGAAGGGGTCGTGGATTGATGTACCCTCGATATTTGTTCATGTTCCCTGAGCCCCAATTATATTCCAACGATTACTGCGTTCTATAAATGCTACAAACGTGTTAAACTCTGTCCATCCCCATGGAAAACAGACGTTTTGAAAGAATAATTGTGTCAAGAAGCTGGAATATTGCAAAAAGCGGATTAAACCACAAACAAACATGTTCAGCACTCTTATGACTCTTGATGACGGATAAGGATTGTACGTTGCGTTTGCCACAATTCCACCAATATCAGTCCTGGGGACACCAAAAATGTTTATTCCAATAACTTGTGCCAATGCCTCCATGAATTTCAAGTCCTGCTGAAAACGATTTTACCATGAAAATCTGAAGAAGTGGACAGAGGTTTGAAGAAAGGTGTGTGCACGACGTTCCCAAATTCCCCGAACTTGGGAACTGACTCATATCATGCTTGGTCCCCTCGTATTATCTTCTCAAGTGACCAAACGGTGTTGGTGCTAAATATCACATGGCTGCAGATTGTTGGATATCAAGGAGCGAGAGGCTATATGTTTGGTAGTTTCTAGTTTCCAATTCTTGCTAAATGTGTCTGTAATGATTTGGTCATGCCTTTGGAAAATTTGAAATAATATGAAATACATAATGGGCAGTTTGTTCAGTCGTGGTGAAGGCGACGGATATCTGTAACCACTTTATACATTATCCAGGTGTTCTGGACAAGGAAAATATAAGATAGGCACTCTGTACAGATGTCTCTCTGATGTACGAATTGTGTGTATCTGCGTGTGCGTGTGCGTGTGCGTGTGCGTGGTGGCAAGGATTCTCCACCACATTCACGATGCACCAGTACTACTCCGTGTTTTAACACACACTTGTAACAATGCCATTTCTGTAATTTTCCTCCCGAGAACCGTACACGCCCTACCCCCTTCGATTTTGTGATGTATCCGAACTCAACTTTCATAGTGAGAAACGTGTGTACAAGCACATATAAGTCTTGTGACCGAAAAGTTACAAATGTCAAAGTGGCTATTTGTTATGTAGCCGATCTGATATTTGCAGTGTGTATTTAACACTAAGCTATTTTCGCTGAATTCATCGAGGAAAAACTGTTTTTTGCTTTTACACGTCCGTGTACGTTCACGTGACTGTGTTCACACATACGCATGTATAGACTTTATATTTTTGTATGAATAACACCAGTACTATTTTACCTGTACTATGTGATATTTTCAATATCGCATTTTCCTTGTTTGTTTGTGTTCTCTTTTTCAATTTGTGACCATGTAATTGAGGTAAATCTTATTGCAGTTAAGCTCCCAGTCATATCGTGTTCCCTTCGTGGAGATGCCCATGTGACGCTTTGCAGGTAAGGAGGGGGTACGTACTTGACAACCGTTGTTATGTGTTCTTTACCAATACAGGTTTGTTTCAAACGAAAATGACACCAGGTGATTATGAAAGGTTTGATTTTATGGTATTGACCTACAAAATGGCCGTTTTCTTTGTATTTCCTTCCCAAGAGCCCTGGTCAGAACAGATGGTGATAAGTTGCTTGTGTGGATCTTGGTAGGTTCCAATGCAACATGATCTTTTCCGATCTTTTGTGAACGTAGGTAGCAATATATCGTAATTGTCAGCATGTCTGTCGGTCGGTTTGACGTCATAGAATTCGCAGATGTAGATCATTCTTCACTGCTCATTGTTCATTGTTTGACTGGCCCACAGTTATCGCTTTCCATCTGGAAAGATATAAAGTGATAGTAACTTTAAAATGTTTAGTGGGTCAGTAAACAACGTTTATCGGCACTCGTTACTTTATGCCGACGACCTTTTAACATATTTTCACTTACGTACAAACAGTCGCGTAGTATACGGAGGCTAAATATACTAGTGAAAAAATGTCACTGCGTATGAAAAGAAAAATGCAGCAGTTATTTGAAAAGTTATAAAATTTCCTGAGCAGTCATGTAGCAAAGCACTCTCCATTAAATTTGATTGCACGTGCCATACGAACGTAGTGCACAATGAGCTTACTTTTCCTATTCTTTTTGACATCTGAAGTTCACACGTCTGACATTGAAAATTAAAGAACGGTTGGTTGTTCTCTGATCTCAGAATCGTACCTGAATTGCGCGTACGTCATGCCACGGCTTGTTGCAAATCGTGGTATCCAGGAGACTGCAATGACCCAAAATATAGTGATCAGACATTTTGGTGTCCATCGAAAAACAGTGGCATCTCTATGGTCTGCAATACGTCCAGTTTAGCTCCAACGGCTGGCACGTTTTACCAGATGCAGACTTGTATGCTAAAGAAGAAGAAGATTGGGACGGTGTTGTGCTCAGATGGCAGAGCATGGTTGAACAGACAGCGAGGTGAACGGCATGCCTACACGTGAGATGTGATGTCTCCCCGCGCCATAACGTGTTCTGTACCAAACATGACAGCATTATGGTATGGTTGGGGACATCACATCTCATGGTCGGATACAACTTGCCATTGTCAGTGGCAGTCTTACAGCTCTGCGATACAGGGATGAGATTATTGGGTGAGTCAGTGAGTGAGTTTAGTTTTACGCCACATTAAGCAATATTCCAGCTATATGGCGGCACTCTGTACATAATCGAGTCTGGACCAGACACCCCAGTGATCAACATGAGCATCGATCTACAAAACTGGGAACTGATGACATGTGTCAATCGAGTCAGCGAGGATGACCACCCAATCCCGTTAGTCGCTCTTACGACAAGCATAGTCACCTTTTATGTCAAGCATGGGTTGCTGAAGGCCTTTCTACCCCGGACCTTCACGGGTTAATGAGATTAATGAGCCTCATGCGCAGCCATTCATTCAAATGCACAGGCTTATCGTCATGTTTCATGTCAAGATAATGCCCGTTCCCACGTCACTCGTGTTGTGACAGCAGAACATCCAGGTACTTGCCTGGCCAGCTGTTTCTCCGGTCCTAGAACCTTAACAAACACGCTTGGGATGAAATGGAGCGGTGTACGCCAAGCCCAGCATCAACCATTGACGTCAGCCGATATAGGACAAGCGTTGGGTCAGACATAGAACAACATTTCCCAAGCATTCTTCAATGACATAGTGTCCTCTCTGCGTCGCAGTCTGAATCAACGCCACCGGTGGACACCAACGATACTGAATTTGTGAAATGATATTTTACACCTCATCCTTTCAAGGGCTTGTCACGATGCCTTGGGTCAAATCACACCAATTTCGATATCATCCGGTCAACAGTGAAACATTCATTTAGGAAAACACCATGTTATTGTCTTTTTGCACTAGAAACTGTCATTGCATCAAATAACGTACCCTGTTGACTAAACTATCTCCCCAAACACAGTCATCTGTCATGTGTTCCGGTTGCTTTTTTACGCCGCACATCATGTACGAAGCAATATTAGCCCAACGGGATTCGTGCAGCATAATTGCTTGGTGTTCAAAACTCCGTAAATCCCTAAATCCGTGTAATGTCTGTTACAGCAATGACCTCAAACATCTCTATCGTCGCAGCCAATGCAACAATGAACAATGGTAATTCTACACTTATACTGTATGCATGTATTTGTGTGTGTGTGTGTGTGTGTGTGTGTGTGTGTGTGTGTGTGTGTGTGTGTGTGTGTGTGTGTGTGTGTGTGTGTGTGTGTGTGTGTGTGTGTGTGTGTGTGTGTGTGTGTGTGTGTGTGTGTGCTTGCTTGATCTGTGCATGAGATCAGCATCATATCAATTTCTTTTTAAGCAATAGTTTGCTTCGGACAGATTCTCTTGTGTTAACTCAGTCATGTTTTTAGCACTGCCGAGTACGTCTTAAAAAGCAAACACAATACGTTGTAGCATAAAGGTTGTAAACTGGTATATGATGATTGAAATACTTATGTATTCAGATGGGCACCATGACAACATCATTGTGAAGTTCCTGATGGATCGTATACTTCTGTTGTCACTGAGTCTCCTACTCATCGGAGTTTGTGTTACCATGGCGATCGCCTCTTGTGTTGGGTAGGCAATGTTCTCATTACACATCCGATATCATCTACAGTTTGCTGACTTCACACTGACTTCACTTTGAAAAGACGTTCACTTCACACTGACGTTCAGTAATGAAGCATACCACTGTATGGCTGACAAACCCAAATGAGGGACGAAATAATTGTTACAAGACAATAGCAATAAGCACAATGCTGCAGAAGTTCATGCGGCACACATTTATATTACAATATACATGTATAACACCATAACCATGTAAAAATAACACCATAACTTGTGAACCTTACACGATGCCAATACTTTGCTTTGTTTTCAACGTATCTACGTTGATCTATGGTGCGTTAGAAAAGTATAGGCACGTGTATTCTGAAAACGACAGACTAAAACTAATTATAAGTGTGGTTGTAACCAATATATAAAAGACATCACCTTTGAAATCGGAAAATAAATTATGTTTATCTTTTATGGATTTCTAATGTGTTTTCGTACGAACCTGTCATGTAAAGGTATCAATCAAAGACCGTATTAATTACCTAACACCTTATCCGTTATCCCTTACAGTACACTAGTTCTACTCAGAAACCTGCATAGGCCACAGCGGGAAATTTCATCTGTATCAATTAAACTTTCATAGGCCATAGATGGAAGTGCCCCAGAGGTACTTCTGGTTGTCCAGCTTGACCTGAGCTACTCTACATATGCATGACGTGGGGGGTCAAACGGCACAAACGACTGGTTAAGTTAACTTCAGTAAATAGGAAAGCTTGCTGCCTAAACGTCCGAACAGGAAACATTAAACCATCTGTAGCTAATTGTTTAAAGAAAGTTAGCGTATTGCTGACGATTTCTCGGCACTGGGATGTCAAACGCTGACCTTGTCTAGGCTCTTCGGACATGTTCACAATCACCAGACAAGGTGGGACCCCTTCACAATAACAGACTCAGCCACTTGTGACACGGTCACGCAATGCATTTGTATTCACTTGATCAGGTCAACCTGAACAACCTGTAAACCGTTGTACATATTTGTTGATATGTTGCAGAGCAAGAGAAAGGTTGAAGATCACAGAGAAAGAATGCTCCTCCCAGTCTGATAGGGGTGGAGTTACTGCCATGTTTGACCAGTATGAAGCTGTGGATGATCGCTGCTCCACAACACACATTGCCAGTGTTTCCGGAACACAAATACATACCAACAGTGAATTTGAGGCCGGGCCTGAAAACAAGAGTTTTAGACCTGGATATGACGTGTATGAAAATGACCCGTTGGGCGGAAACTGTGTCTCTTCGAATAACAACTCTGGAAGTAGCAACTGGTATGAAAACAACACCTCTGTTGCAGGGAATCGTCAGTATATCAACTCGTCTCATGCGGAGACGCGTGGCGATGGAATCTATTCAAGTGTACCTCGACACTATTGAAAGCGTTAATTCATGTCGACTAGAGCTATGGATGACATTATCATCGTTAGCTGTTCTGTCATCGTGATGTTTACTGATATATATCTGACATTATGTCACATGTACAGCCGTGGGTGACTTCGAGAAATAAATATGATGTTGATGCCAAGTTGAAGGAAATGTATGACATTTAGACTATTAGACACTCTAGAACATTGTCGCTTGTTCACATTTGTGAAAACATTCAATCATTTCCGTCTTGTGAGATCCAATACGGGACAGTTGTGACACACGCTAGTGAAGGTATATTTGCATTCTTTTGTAATGAATAAGTACGTTTGGATTTAGGCAGCTATTAGCAATGGTCCACACCACGGCGGGGGACATCAGAAATGGGCTTATGTACGAATGTGAATGAGAAACAAAACGTAAACATATTTTTAAATATATTGCCACATTAATTGTTTCACAACTAGTGACTCGTTGGATAACAACATGTTTACCGTTCTCGAATAAATTTTATGATTGCTTCATCATGTCGTTATATTTGACGTAAAGGTAATTGTCTACAGCACGTGTTCTTTGCCATTTGCCAAAGTTATAAAATATTGCACAAACTGGTCGTTTCATCCTTAGTCAATGAAGGGTTATTGTTTTGAGACGCTGTTAGCACTGTTTCAGTTTCACTGTTTCAGGGTTTGAGCTCAGTCGTGTACCGTGTGTGGATGTGAACCTTGGTCGTCGACGTGGAGCAAATAGATTCAGTCGCCCCTTTCCACGTTCAGGAGGAGGACATCATGAATACAGATACCGAATTGACAAACCAAGGAGTATAATAAGGGCGAATCCAGAATATGAAATCACGACCAACGAATCCTATCCTGGCTCAGGGATGAATTAAACACATGGGGAAAAGTATGATTATCAGAAAACCCCGTACAATCTACACGTCTACCAAAGCATTACCTTCTCAAACTTTCTGTCACTATATAATATCTAGATATCAATGCTTTGAAAGCTGTTCTATTCATTTTGAATCTCTCAAATGGTAACTTTCTGATCAGGGTGTGGACCTGTCATCACTCTGGACCAGACAGTTGCACCACCAATGTTCCTCCTTCCAGTATACGCTATATCGGGGTTGTACGTGTATCTCGTGGTGTCTCGTTTATAAAATTAGTATGATCTGCTGTTCCTGTTTTTTTGAAGAAATACATTCCAAGGCAAGTTGACAAATGGACGAAAGGCTCTAAAAATTCATCCACATTTGACTTTCATGCTTATATTTCCTGGTTTCTGGGGGCCATTTTCATAGTGTCACCAACCACATCATGAAAGGTTGAGTGAGTCGCATTCCTCAATAGCAGGTGTTGTGACGTGACACTGAACCTATAACAGTTATCAGAGGTCAAGTGGTGTTGAAGGTCGTCTGTATGCGCAGGACAATCGGAAAGTACTAGAAGATCAATGTCCTGGTGAAACACGTGCCAGTGTTTTGTGGTGTAAACTAATGACATTACACGCGCCATATAGTGGTATGGACCCTGTCAGTGTATCCTTTATGATAAGATGGTCACTCAAGTCAACAGTTTCCATTTCCTGGATGTAATGACCGTCCCCGCTACTACAGTCTGACTTTACAGGCAGAGTCAGGAGACTCAGGTTGTGTCGTGGTCAGTTGGTTAAACTGCAACGACTACTAAAGATAATCCCGACTGTAACGCTCGCATCCTTCGAGGGCGACGAGCAGACGTCGACAGATGCAGATTACTTTGCCCGGTCGGTATACATCCGCTGGGTAGGTTTTACCAATAAGTAAATATCTGAAAATAAACTGCTCACTATGTAATTTGAAGTTTGGCTCCTGACCCACTTGAGAGATGTTGGGTAAACTCATAACGGTGAATCAATACTGAATGAGGCGAGAGAATGAAGTGGGCAAGTGACTGACTCTACTGAGTGAGTCAAGAGACTGAAGTGGGCAAGTGACTGACTGTAGTGACTGAGACGAGAGACTAAATACCATTTTTGTATGAATCAATGAACTGAAAGCTGGTGTAACCATAGTTGTTCGTAGTGTCTCTCTTCGCTTTTACACGTGAAAACTCAGTCTGAATTGGTTCACGAGACTCATATTTCTGTTTGTATGAAAGTAATATCACTATGTGCCAGCCTCACTTGCCCGAAAATCATATATATGATTCCAGTACAATGACAAACACACGACAAAACCAGGTGATCCATCGCGCAGTCACTTACGTCAGCTAAACACACATTAACACAAACAAGCCAGTTATAAATCCCGGACGACGTTCAACAGCTTCCTCATGTCATGAAAGGGTCTTTTGATAGCTCAAATAGCTTTGAAAGGAGCACACCCATCCTACAGTCAATTCTAGGTTGTTGTGACCGGTCTGTTATTCTGAGGAGATCAACACTGAATCGTATGACTTGCGAAAATGTGTCATCCGAAACAATCCTGAAATATAACGTCATATTATTAATATGTTATGGAGATTTATGAGTGACGTTTCTGCTTGTTACATGAATTATATACATCACAATATATGACCACTTTTTCTGACAGTACAATGATCGAGTGACCACACACCCTTATCTTCATCTACATTTAGCTGGAACATTGGTACATGGTACTCAAAGCTTTGGCTCTTCACGTTAACTGTCCGGGTTTGAATCCTTGCACAGTTAACTTGGTCGCAACCAGTTGCTATTACTTCTTGAATTAATGCGAGGTAGTACTGTTAAAATAAACACTAACTGTTCCTCCTGTTCGAGTCCTGGTGATATATATCTAAAATAGACAGACAGTGATAGGTATAATGTTATTAACTTAATGTGTAGCCCCTCCCGCTCGTAATGGCACGAGGAAATATTTCGACCCTTTTGTATTGTATTTATTCAGTGGGTACATAACTTCCTGGTGAAAGTAATCAGCATACGTGTGCACTGCCCAGGTCTGATACAACCGTGCTGGTGAACCTGTGTGTGAGGTTTGGCCCGACCCTGGTGAATCTCTCGGTGTCCTCAAGGATCTGTGTAAAGTCCGTTCCGTATCACTCCAGCCGTGGGTATGTTTGGATTCATCATCGGAGTTGCTCTAATGGTTATTGATTATCCAGGTAAATAACACTGATGTTATCAATCATACAGAGTTTTATAACATCCCGAACATTTAATACTTTAGGTAGTCCCGTTTGTAAACACATACATCACAGCCATTGTGCCATTCCTGTTTAAATACTGTAATCGTCATGTGTTGATTAAACAAATATTGTAACACAGAAAAGGAATCATGTTACCTAGACTACGGAGATATCAAACTTCACATCTATGATGATCATATAGAATCTATCGTATACTGATGTTTGTTTCCATTTTGATGCATCAGCGGATTGAACATTTTGTTTATGATAAATAAGTAAAAGACAATGTATTTACAGCTACCCATGTCAGAAAATAACGTCATGGGAATAGTACCCGTTTGATATTGCTTCTCTGACTGTTTCAGCGCTATCGGGCCAAACCGACTGTAATCCTCCGACTTGTCACAAAGGTAATGCGGGTCCGTGTACACTTTGTCAGTAGAATGTATACTCCCTGTCTAACACCAACGTGAAAATGCCGCAACTCTGTGACGCGCTCAAAAAACAATCGCGTCAGTGGTAAGACCAGTGGTTGATATAGTGAGCATGCTCCATGTAGTCGTAGGACGATGGCGTGGAATCAGTCTTTGAGTTTGACTACAGGATCAAATCTAGTCATCATGTACGACAAATAATCCGTTTTGGCGATCTATGCGCTGCCTGGTAGTCTATGCCCTGGACAAGTCACATTGTTCTGTGATCTCGTACTTACAGGCAGCACTTATTTTGTATGTTCTGGACACAGTCTATCCCAAATCTTGAGACAGCAAGGTATCTATTTCAATAAATTGTTCCTGGAGGTTAACTAATACACCACCTGCAGGAATGGACGTGGAATGGAGACTGAATAATGCTACTGTTAAATAACACTGAGCATAATTTTCAGTTATCGGTAAATACAGACATCAGATAGCGTCAAGTCGTTAATCATATAGTCTTCCAAAGGATTTAAACAAGAAAACTGTACGCACAGAGCTGAATTTTGAAATCATGACTTAATGGATGTTCAACAAATTATAAATGAAACTATGTTATAGGTTTAGAGTGTCATTACAGAGGAACAAACACGTGGCCACGGCCACAAGTATATGAAATAATAGGCCTAACTATATCAGTGAACTCAGGAATGTCCACACGTTTGTCACAGTCATACAATATGAAACAGGCATGTTTCGCTTTGTGAAGGGGGAATAGTGTTGGAAGGCGCCAGGGATGTCAGTGATTTTAGAAAGGAAGCTAATCTGTACTTGGAAAGTAGATTCAAATCTACATCATGTCGCTTAATTAATCTTCTGGAAACTACCACGATCACTTAACAACCCTGTCAACATGACTGATAACGCTGGGTACAATAACACAATGCAGGGAATACATACAGAGTCACGTATACACCGTTACCACTCCTGATACAATAACACAATGCAGGGAATACATACAGAGTCATGTATACACCGTTAACACTCCTGATACAATAACACAATGCAAAGAATACATACAGAGTCATGTATACACCATACAACAACACACTGCAGGGAATACATACAGAGTCATGTATACACCATTGCCAGTCCTGATAGAATAACACAATGCAAAGAATACATACAGAGTCATGTATACACCATTGCCAGTCCTGATAGAATAACACAATGCAAAGAATACATACAGAGTCATGTATACACCATACAACAACACACTGCAGGGAATACATACAGAGTCATGCAAACACCATTGCCGCTCCTGATACCATAACACACTGCAGGGAATACATACAGGGTCGTGCAAACACCGTTACCACTCCTGATATTCATTCAAGAGTAGACGAAGATCTGTCAATAACCACAGGTGAATGATGACAGGTGATAAGCATACTTGTTATAAAACTAAGCAACCTGCAACAACAAATTTATGACAATGACTTAACTTGAAATGGAATTATGTAATGAGATTATATTCTCAGTTCAGTAATATGTGCTGCAGTAATATGTGCTGCACTAATATAATTAGTAGGTAAACAGACTGTGTTTGAAAATCAGAAGTATATGACGAAGTTATAACAGCTCTAAATATATTTTAAACCCGAACGCGTAGCGTAGCGCTCTGAATTAATTTTAGAGCTATTATAATTTTGATTTTTCAACACAGTACGTTTATCTCTTTTCTACCATAACCTCGTCATTAAGAGCTTTAAAGAGTACACACAGTGTTGGAAAATCAGAGGTATAAAACGTGATTATATACCTCTGAATGACTTTGATTAACCAATCACAATCCAGTATTTACTAACGTCATGGTAGAATTGTGATTCACTCATGATAATGTATGCTGTTACAGTGACCATAACCGCAAGTAACTTTTCGTCAGTGGACAACAATGACTACACCACCACTGGGGAGGCAGCCTGGGTTACTGATGGCGTGAAGTCAGGGCAGTGTGCATCTGTCTCCTCCATATACCCAGCATGGGAAGCTGAGTTTGGACAGGACCGGACAGTCAGCAGTATCAAGATATTCTGGCAAGGTATTTTTTGTGCTTAGTTTGACACTAAAGATTACACGTTGTAGTGGGAGAGTATGTTTTTTGCGCCGCTTCTAGCAATGTGGAGCTAAATTTCATGGCGGGAGACACAATCAAAACACAATGTACCCATGTGTGGAATCGAACCTGAGCTTTTACCGCTAGGCTACCCCACCCCTACACGTAAGAACAACAACTGAGAGATTTCTTATGTCTGCAGTGGTAATACCAATTATAGGAAATATGTCATATCAACCAAAATGAATAATGAGGGTCTACCGTGAAGATCTGAGTGAGAATTATTTCTATAGTAACCCATGCTTGTGATAGGCGACTCAAGAGATCGGGTGGTCAGGCACTCAGTCTTTGTTGATACATGTCATCGTAGTTGTGTAGATCGATGCCCGTTGTGTTGAGCACAGGATTGTCTGTTCCAGACTCGATTATTTACTGACGATTGCTGAGTGCTCCGTTAATCAACGAACGTCGTTTTAGTTCCGGATGCCCAAAGTGAATCAATCTTAAAAGACGTTTATCCTTATACCACGATACCAGAGAGGTATTTAACACTTGTTGTTTACTGTTACGTTCCAGATGCACAGGATGACGTGTATGTGTCTGTCGGGGGCAGGATATGTCACAGCGCGGCTTCGACAGGGTCCACATACACGTGGAGGTCAGAGTACACCCTTGCCTGTGGTGTACCCGTGAGGGGTAGCAGCCTGCGCATATACCGCCAGCCTACTGTTGGTTTGCTGAATTTGAGTCTCTGTGAGGTGGAAATATACGGTAAATACTCATGATCGCTAAGTAAGAAAGATTTACAACTGGTGTCAAATTGAAATGTGAAACAAAATAAGACGAGATAGACGATGGGGTACTTTACTGCAGTGAGAAAAAATGGCTTCACCCAGAATATGACCCTGAAAATGGTGTACGACTTTTGACTTGTCCCTTCTGTTTCTGACGAACAACGCGTACTTGTCTTTGCCTATGTTTGGTGGTGCCGCTGAAGGGTCAGGATAAGCTGAATTTTACGCGAAGACCAGGTGCTATGTGTATTGTATAGTTATTCATAAACGGTCCCGGGGCAGAATAGGCCTTCAGCAACCCATGCTTGCCATAATAGGCGACTATGCTTGTCGTAAGAGGCGACTATCGGGATCGGGTGGTCAGGCTCGTTGACTAAGAAAGTGAAATCCCAAATATGACATATGTTGCTCGTTGACTTGGTTGACACATGTCATCGGTTCCCAATTGCGCAGATCGATGCTCATGTTGTTGGTCACTGGATTGTCTGGTCCAGACTAGATTATTCACAGATCGCCGCCATATAGCTGGAATATTGCTGAGTGCGGCGTAAAATTTAACTCACTCACTCACTATTCATAAACACTGGCTCAAATACAGACGGAAAATTGTAAAATAGACGATAGTCGCTTTAATACATCTGATTCTGACGCAATTAAACCTGCTACTAGATTTCATTTGCCAAAGATTTGCATTTTCATAAACTGTGTTTAAATTCTATGTTCATCTTTTCAGTCACGTCAGAATCATCATCAACATCTCTAGTATCTGCAACTACCCAAGGACCAACTGCAACATCTACAGCAGCAACAACGTCACCACATTGGGACGCCACCAGTGACACCCATTCAGCCTTCATGGACAGTGCTGCCGCAACAATTGCTTCTACACCAACGACAGTGTCATCCTCTGATATCTTCACTAACCATGCCAATCCAAGAACGACGATCAGTCCGACCACTACCTCTTCTACACTAACAACACCGCCATCCTCTTCTACACTAACGACACCGCCATCCTCTTCTAAACTAACGACACTGCCATCCACTTCTACAACTACTAGTACCTCTTCCACGCCAACGATACCGTCATTCACAGCTACAACTAACTCTTCTAAACCAAAGACATCGTCATCCACTACCACAACTAACTCTTCCACACCAACGACACCGTCATCTAGTGATACCAGTCCAGCATCGATGAACGTTTTGGACACAACTACCACAGCTTCGTTCCTTGAGACAAACACACCTGTGATATCGAATTATGAAACAGGTCAAACAGAAGCTACAACATTTCCGATTTTTACAACTTCAGAAGAACTACTTGACTCCACTACTAATCATTTCTTAACTCCAAGTTCTACGGTCCCCCCAGATACCTCGAATCAAACAAACACACTTACTTATTTTACTTGGCCTACCTCAAGCTTGTTATCCTCTCAAGGTTCAAGCTCCGTGTTTCGTTCAACCTCAGTGAACCTTAGTTTCCATTCTACGACAGCCAGAGAAGTCTCCACGTCGTACAATACATTTCGAAACGAGAGCATGATCCCATCGACATACAAACCGACCACAACCACACCACTGACGGTTGTATCAGCAGCAACTACAGCCTCGAACACTGCTCCCGAAACCTACGTACCAACGGCGCTCACAAGGTCAGTAATCTCTGGACCAGCGTCCACGACAATTGCATCCACTACCACCCTAACATCAAATGATGGTACCCTGACAACTACCGAAAAGCCAGATGCAGCCGAAACTACGCCAAACGTTGGGCAGGATTCGATCACCACCAAGACAGCAAGTAAGCAAACTTTAACAAGTGTTTGTCTCAGTTGACATAAAAGAAATTTAAAGGCCACCTCTAGGATTTGTTAACCGACAATGTGTAAAGTTCATTTCTGGTGTCATCAGCCCCGATGTTGTTGTAAGAGTGGCATAAAACCCAGTTCACTCACTCACTTCAGCGGCTTCTCACTTCGATACCTTACAGAGCAGACCAGTCCAAGGGGGCCGTCCCTCAACCCCGTATAGGACACAGTCAATGGCTCCCACCGCCCATCGTCCACTGTTAAAATCTAAATGCGAAAAGTTAATTCAGTATTAGTGAGCATCACGATAATATGAAAACTAACATTCTGAGCATGTTTAATATTATTCACATATATTGTCTTATTTCAGAAACATCAAATATGAGCGTTGTCCTCATAGTGGCAGTGGTGGGAGGATGCGTGATGCTCCTCTACATTGTGGGGATTGCTGTGTTCGTGTGGAGGTAAGACGTGCATACATTGATACTGCAACATATACATTTACTAGGGTTAACTGTTCGTGTGGAGGTAAGACGTGCATACATTGACACTGCAACATATATATTTACTAGGGTCAACTGTTCGTGTGGAGGTAAGACGTGCATACATTGATACTGCAACATATATATTTACTAGGGTAAACTGTTCGTGTGGAGGTAAGACGTGCATACATTGATACTGCAACATATATATTTACTAGGGTTAACTGTTCGTGTGGAGGTAAGACGTGCATACATTGATACTGTAACATATATATTTACTAGGGTTAACTGTTCGTGTGGAGGAAAGACCTGCATACATTGATACTGTAACATATATATTTACTAGGGTTAACTGTTCGTGTGGAGGTAAGACGTGCAAACATTGATACTGTAACATATATATTTACTAGGGTTAACTGTTCGTGTGGAGGTAAGACGTGCATACATTGATACTGTAACATATATATTTACTAGGGTTAACTGTTCGTGTGGAGGTAAGACGTGCATACATTGATACTGTAACATATATATTTACTAGGGTTAACTGTTCGTGTGGAGGTAAGACGTGCATACATTGATACTGTAACATATATATTTACTAGGGTTAACTGTTCGTGTGGAGGTAAGACGTGCATACATTGATACTGTAACATATATATTCACTAGGGTTAACTGTTCGTGTGGAGGTAAGACGTGCATACACTGATACTGTAACATATATATTTACTAGGGTCAACTGTTCGTGTGGAGGTAAGACGTGCATATATTGATACTGTAACATATATTTACTAGGGTCAACTGTTCGTGTGGAGGTAAGACGTGCATACATTGATACTGTTACATATATTTACCAGGGTCAACAGTTCGTGTGGAGGTAAGACGTGCATACATTGACACTGTAACATATATATTTACTAGGGTTAACTGTTCGTGTGGAGGTAAGACGTGCATACATTGATACTGTAACATATATATTTACTAGGGTTAACTGTTCGTGTGGAGGTAAGACGTGCATACATTAATACTGTAACATATATATTTACTTGGGTTAACTGTTCGTGTGGAGGTAAGACGTGCATACATTGATACTGTAACATATATATTTACTAGGGTTAACTGTTCGTGTGGAGGTAAGACGTGCATACATTGATACTGTAACATATACATTTACTAGGGTTAACTGTTCGTGTGGAGGTAAGACGTGCATACATTGATACTGTAACATACATATTTACTAGGGTTAACTGTTCGCGTTGAGGTAAGACGTGCATACACTGATACTGTAACATATATATTTACTAGGGTTAACTGTTCGTGTGGAGGTAAGACGTGCATCCATTAAAACTGTAACATATATATTTACTAGGGTTAACTGTTCGTGTGGAGGTAAGACGTGCATACATTGATACTGTAACATACATATTTACTAGGGTAAACTGTTCGCGTTGAGGTAAGACGTGCATCCATTGATACTGTAACATATATATTTACTAGGGTTAACTGTTCGTGTGGAGGTAAGACGTGCATACATTGATACTGTAACATATATATTTACTAGGGTTAACTGTTCGTGTGGAGGTAAGACGTGCATACATTGATACTGTAACATATATATTTACTAGGGTTAACTGTTTGTGTGGAGGTAGGACGTGCATACATTGATACTGTAACATATATATTTACTAGGGTTAATTGTTCGTGTGGAGGTAAGACGTGCATACATTGATACTGTAACATATATATTTACTAGGGTTAACTGTTCGTGTGGAGGTAAGACGTGCATACATTGATACTGTAACATACGTATTTACTAGGGTCAACTGTTCGTGTGGAGGTAAGACGTGCATACATTGATACTGCAACATATATATTTACTAGGGTTAACTGTTCGTGTGGAGGTAAGACGTGCATACATTGATACTGTAACATATATATTTAGAAGGGTTAACTGTTCGTGTGGAGGCAAGACGTGCATACATTGATACTGTAACATATATTTACTAGGGTCAACTGTTCGTGTGGAGGTAAGACGTGCATACATTGATACTGTAACATATATATTTACTAGGGTTAACTGTTCGTGTGGAGGCAAGACGTGCATACATTGATACTGTAACATATATTTACTAGGGTCAACTGTTCGTGTGGAGGTAAGACGTGCATACATTGATACTGTAACAGATATATTTACTAGGGTTAACTGTTCGTGTGGAGGCAAGACGTGCATACACTGATACTGTAACATATATATTTACTAGGGTTAACTGTTCGTGTGGAGGTAAGACGTGCATACATTGATACTGTAACATATATATTTACTAGGGTCAACTGTTCGTGTGGAGGTAAGACGTGCATACATTGATACTGTAACATATATTTACTAGGGTTAACTGTTCGTGTGGAGGTACGACGTGCAAACATTGATACTGTAACATATATATTTACTAGGGTTAACTGTTCGTGTGGAGGAAAGACGTGGATACATTGATGCTGTAACATATATATTTACTAGGGTTAACTGTTCGTGTGGAGGTAAGACGTGCAAACATTCATACTGTAACATATATTTACTAGGGTTAACTGTTCGTGTGGAGGTAGGACGTGCATACATTGATACTGTAACATATATATTTACTAGGGTTAACTGTTCGTGTGGAGGTAAGACGTGCATACATTGATACTGGAACATATATATTTACTAGGGTTAACTGTTCGTGTGGAGGTAAGACGTGCAAACATTGATACTGTAACATATATATTTACTAGGGTTAACTGTTCGTGTGGAGGAAAGACGTGGATACATTGATGCTGTAACATATATATTTACTAGGGTTAACTGTTCGCGTTGAGGTAAGACGTGCATCCATTGATACTGTAACATATATATTTACTAGGGTTAACTGTTCGTGTGGAGGTAGGACGTGCACACATTGATACTGTAACATATATTTACTAGGGTTAACTGTTCGCATGGAGGTAAGACGTGCATGCATTAATACTGTAAGATATATATTTACTAGGGTTAACTGTTCGTGTGGAGGTAAGACGTGCATACATTGATACTGTAACATATATGTTTACTAGGGTTAATTGTTCGGGTGGAGGTAAGACGTGCATACATTGATGCTGTAACATATATATTTACTAGGGTTAACTGTTCGGGTGGAGGTAAGACGTGCATACATTGATACTGTAACAAATATATTTACTAGGGTTAACTGTTCGTGTGGAGGCAAGACGTGCATACATTGACACTGTAACATATATATTTACTAGGGTTAACTGTTCGTGTGGAGGCAAGACGTGCATACATTGATACTGTAACATATATATTTACTAGGGTTAACTGTTCGTGTGGAGGTAAGACGTGCATACATTGATACTGTAACAGATATATTTACTAGGGTTAACTGTTCGTGTGGAGGTAAGACGTGCATACACTGACACTGTAACATATATATTTACTAGGGTTAACTGTTCGTGTGGAGGTAAGACGTGCATACATCGATACTGTAACATATATTTAATAGGGTTAGCTGTTCGTGTGGAGGTAAGACGTGCATACATCGATACTGTAACATATATTTACTAGGGTTAACGACCCGTGAAGGTCCCGGCGTAGAATAGGCCTTCAGCAACCCATGCTTGCCATAAAAGGTGACTAGGCTTGTCGTAAGAGGCGACTAACGGGATCGGGTGGTCAGACTAGCTGACTTGGTTGACACATGTCATCGGTTCCCCATTGCGCAGATCGATGCTCATGTTGTTGATCACTGGATTGTCTGGTTCAGACTCGATTATTTACAGACCGTCGCCATATAGCTGGAATATTGCTAAGTGCGACGTAAAACTAAACTCACTCACTCACTACTAGGGTTAACTGTTCGTGTGGAGGTAAGACGTGCATACATTGACACCGTAACATATATATTTACGAGGGTTAACTGTTCTTGTGGAGGTAAGACGTGCATACATTGATACTGTAACATATATATTTACTGAGGTTAACTGTTCGTGTGGAGGTAACACGTGCATACATTGATACTGTAACATATATATTTACTAGGGTTAACTGTTCGTGTGGAGGTAAGACGTGCATACAGTGATACTGTAACATATATATTTACTAGGGTTAACTGTTCGTGTGGAGGTAAGACGTGCATACATTGATACTGTAACATATATGTTTACTAGGGTTAACTGTTCGTGTGGAGGTAAGACGTGCATACATTGATACTGTAACATATATTTACTAGGGTTAACTGTTCGTGTGGAGGTAACACGTGCATACATTGATACTGTAACATATATATTTACGAGGGTTAACTGTTCGTGTGGAGGTAAGACGTGCATACATTGATACTGTAACATATATTTACTAGGGTTAACTGTTCGTGTGGAGGCAAGACGTGCATACACTGATACTGTAACATATATTTACTAGGGTTAACTGTTCGTGTGGAGGTAAGACGTGCATACATTGATACTGTAACATATATGTTTACTAGGGTTAACTGTTCGGGTGGAGGTAAGACGTGCATACATTGATACTGTAACATATATATTTACTAGGGTTAACTGTTCGTGTGGAGGTAAGACGTGCATACATTGATGCTGTAACATATATATTTAATAGGGTTAACTGTTCGGGTGGAGGTAAGACGTGCATACATTGATACTGTAACATATATATTTACTAGGGTTAACTGTTCGTGTGGAGGTAAGACGTGCATACATTGATACTGTAACATATATATTTACTAGGGTTAACTGTTCGTGTGGAGGTAAGACGTGCATACATTGATACTGTAACATATATTTACTAGGGTTAACTGTTCGTGTGGAGGTAAGACGTGCATACATTGATACTGTAACATATATATTTACTAGGGTTAACTGTTCGTGTGGAGGTAAGACGTGCATACATTGATACTGTAACATATATATTTACTAGGGTTAACTGTTCGTGTGGAGGTAAGACGTGCATACATTGATACTGTAACATATATATTTACTAGGGTTAGCTGTTCGTGCGGAGGTAAGAGTGCATACATTGACACTGTAGCATACATATTTACTAGGGTAAACTGTAAATGTGGAGGTAAGACGTGCATACATTGATACTGTAACATATACATTTACTAGGGTTAACTGTTCGTGTGGAGGTAAGACGTGCATACATTGATACTGGAACATATATATTTACGAGGGTTGACTGTTCGTGTGGAGGTAAGACGTGCATACATTGATACTGTAACATATATATTTACTAGGGTTAACTGTTCGTGTGGAGGTAAGACGTGCATACATTGATACTGTAACATATATATTTACTGGGGTTAACTGTTCGCGTTGAGGTAAGACGTGCATCCATTGATACTGTAACATATATATTTACTAGGGTTAACTGTTCGTGTGGAGGGAAGACGTGCATACATTGATACTGTAACATATATTTACTAGGGTTAACTGTTCGTGTGGAGGTAGGACGTGCATACATTGATACTGTAACATATGTATTTACTAGGGTTAACTGTTCGTGTGGAGGTAAGACGTGCATCCATTGATACTGTAACATATATTTACTAGGGTTAACTGTTCGTGTGGAGGTAAGACGTGCATACATTGATACTGTAACATATATTTACTAGGGTTAACTGTTGGTGTGGAGGTAAGACGTGCATACATTGATACTGTAACATATATATTTACTAGGGTTAACTGTTCGTGTGGAGGTAAGACGTGCATACATTGATACTGTAACATATATATTTACTAGGGTTAACTGTTCGGGTGGAGGTAAGACGTGCATACATTGATACTGTAACATATATATTTACTAGGGTTAACTGTTCGTGTGGAGGTAAGACGTGCATACATTGATACTGTAACATACATATTTACTAGGGTTAACTGTTCGTGTGGAGGCAAGACGTGCATACATTGATATTGTAACATATATACTTACTAGGGTTAACTGTTCGTGTGGAGGTAAGACGTGCATACATTGATACTGTAACATATATATTTACTAGGGTTAGCTGTTCGTGTGGAGGTAAGAGTGCATACATTGACACTGTAACATACATATTTACTAGGGTTAACTGTAAATGTGGAGGTAAGACGTGCATACATTGATACTGTAACATATATATTTACTAGGGTTAACTGTTCGTGTGGAGGTACGACGTGCATACATTGATACTGGAACATATATATTTACGAGGGTTAACTGTTCGTGTGGAGGCAAGACGTGCATACATTGATACTATAACATATATATTTACTAGGGTTAACTGTTCGTGTGGAGGAAAGACGTGCATACATTGATACTGTAACATATATATTTACTGGGGTTAACTGTTCGCGTTGAGGTAAGACGTGCATCCATTGATACTGTAACATATATATTTACTAGGGTTGACTGTTCGTGTGGTAGGTAAGACGTGCACACATTGATACTGTAACATATATTTACTAGGGTTAACTGTTCGTGTGGAGGTAAGACGTGCATGCATTAATACTGTAAGATATATATTTACTAGGGTTAACTGTTCGTGTGGAGGCAAGACGTGCATACATTGATACTGTAACATATATATTTACTAGGGTTAACTGTTCGTGTGGAGGTAAGACGTGCATACATTGATGCTGTAACATATATATTTACTAGGGTTAACTGTTCGGGTGGAGGTAAGACGTGCATACATTGATACTGTAACATATATATTTACTAGGGTTAACTGTTCGTGTGGAGGTAAGACGTGCATACATTGATACTGTAACATATATATTTACTAGGGTTAACTGTTCGTGTGGAGGTATGACGTGCATACATTGATACTGTAACATATATATTTACTAAGGTTGACTGTTCGTGTGGAGGTAAGACGTGCATACATTGATACTGTAACATATATATTTACTAGGGTTAACTGTTCGTGTGGAGGTAAGACGTGCATACATTGATACTGTAACATATATATTTACTAGGGTTAACTGTTCGTGTGGAGGTAAGAGTGCATACATTGATACTGTAACAGATATATTTACTAGGGTTAACTGTTCGTGTGGAGGTAAGACGTGCATACACTGATACTGTAACATATATATTTACTAGGGTTAACTGTTCGTGTGGAGGTAAGACGTGCATACATCGATACTGTAGCATATATTTACTAGGGTTGACTGTTCGTGTGGAGGGAAGACGTGCATACATTGATACTGTAACATATATTTACTAGGGTTAACGACCCGTGAAGGTCCCGGGGTAGAATAGGCCTTCAGCAACCCATGCTTGCCATAAAAGGTGACTAGGCTTGTCGTAAGAGGCGACTAACGGGATCGGGTGGTCAGACTAGCTGACTTGGTTGACACATGTCATCGGTTCCCCATTGCGCAGATCGATGCTCATGTTGTTGATCACTGGATTGTCTGGTTCAGACTCGATTATTTACAGACCGTCGCCATATAGCTGGAATATTGCTAAGTGCGACGTAAAACTAAACTCACTCACTCACTACTAGGGTTAACTGTTCGTGTGGAGGTAAGACGTGCATACACTGATACCGTAACATATATATTTACGAGGGTTAACTGTTCGTGTGGAGGTATGACGTGCATACATTGATACTGTAACATATATATTTACTGGGGTTAACTGTTCGTGTGGAGGTAAGACGTGCATACATTGATACTGTAACATATATATTTACTAGGGTTAACTGTTCGTGTGGAGGTAAGACGTGCATACATTGATACTGTTACATATATATTTACTTGGGTTAACCGTTCGTGTGGAGGCAAGACGTGCATACATTGATACTGTAACATATATGTTTACTAGGGTTAACTGTTCGTGTGGAGGTAAGACGTGCATACATTGATACTGTAACATATATTTACTAGGGTTAACTGTTCGTGTGGAGGTAAGACGTGCATACATTGATACTGTAACATATATATTTACGAGGGTTAACTGTTCGTGTGGAGGTAAGACGTGCATACATTGATACTGTAACATATATTTACTAGGGTTAACTGTTCGTGTGGAGGCAAGACGTGCATACACTGATACTGTAACATATATTTACTAGGGTTAACTGTTCGTGTGGAGGTAAGACGTGCATACATTGATACTGTAACATATATGTTTACTAGGGTTAACTGTTCGGGTGGAGGTAAGACGTGCATACATTGATACTGTAACATATATATTTACTAGGGTTAACTGTTCGTGTGGAGGTAAGACGTGCATACATTGATGCTGTAACATATATATTTACTAGGGTTAACTGTTCGGGTGGAGGTAAGACGTGCATACATTGATACTGTAACATATATATTTACTAGGGTTAACTGTTCGTGTGGAGGTAAGACGTGCATACATTGATACTGTAACATATATATTTACTAGGGTTAACTGTTCGTGTGGAGGTAAGACGTGCATACATTGATACTGTAACATATATTTACTAGGGTTAACTGTTCGTGTGGAGGTAAGACGTGCATACATTGATACTGTAACATATATATTTACTAGGGTTAACTGTTCGTGTGGAGGTAAGACGTGCATACATTGATACTGTAACATATATATTTACTAGGGTTAACTGTTCGTGTGGAGGTAAGACGTGCATACATTGATACTGTAACATATATATTTACTAGGGTTAGCTGTTCGTGTGGAGGTAAGAGTGCATACATTGACACTGTAGCATACATATTTACTAGGGTAAACTGTAAATGTGGAGGTAAGACGTGCATACATTGATACTGTAACATATACATTTACTAGGGTTAACTGTTCGTGTGGAGGTAAGACGTGCATACATTGATACTGGAACATATATATTTACGAGGGTTGACTGTTCGTGTGGAGGTAAGACGTGCATACATTGATACTGTAACATATATATTTACTAGGGTTAACTGTTCGTGTGGAGGTAAGACGTGCATACATTGATACTGTAACATATATATTTACTGGGGTTAACTGTTCGCGTTGAGGTAAGACGTGCATCCATTGATACTGTAACATATATATTTACTAGGGTTAACTGTTCGTGTGGAGGGAAGACGTGCATACATTGATACTGTAACATATATTTACTAGGGTTAACTGTTCGTGTGGAGGTAGGACGTGCATACATTGATACTGTAACATATGTATTTACTAGGGTTAACTGTTCGTGTGGAGGTAAGACGTGCATCCATTGATACTGTAACATATATTTACTAGGGTTAACTGTTCGTGTGGAGGTAAGACGTGCATACATTGATACTGTAACATATATTTACTAGGGTTAACTGTTGGTGTGGAGGTAAGACGTGCATACATTGATACTGTAACATATATATTTACTAGGGTTAACTGTTCGGGTGGAGGTAAGACGTGCATACATTGATACTGTAACATATATATTTACTAGGGTTAACTGTTCGTGTGGAGGTAAGACGTGCATACATTGATACTGTAACATATATATTTACTAGGGTTAACTGTTCGGGTGGAGGTAAGACGTGCATACATTGATACTGTAACATATATATTTACTAGGGTTAACTGTTCGTGTGGAGGTAAGACGTGCATACATTGATACTGTAACATACATATTTACTAGGGTTAACTGTTCGTGTGGAGGTAAGACGTGCATACATTGATATTGTAACATATATACTTACTAGGGTTAACTGTTCGTGTGGAGGTAAGACGTGCATACATTGATACTGTAACATATATATTTACTAGGGTTAGCTGTTCGTGTGGAGGTAAGAGTGCATACATTGACACTGTAACATACATATTTACTAGGGTTAACTGTAAATGTGGAGGTAAGACGTGCATACATTGATACTGTAACATATATATTTACTAGGGTTAACTGTTCGTGTGGAGGTACGACGTGCATACATTGATACTGGAACATATATATTTACGAGGGTTAACTGTTCGTGTGGAGGCAAGACGTGCATACATTGATACTGTAACATATATATTTACTAGGGTTAACTGTTCGTGTGGAGGAAAGACGTGCATACATTGATACTGTAACATATATATTTACTGGGGTTAACTGTTCGCGTTGAGGTAAGACGTGCATCCATTGATACTGTAACATATATATTTACTAGGGTTGAGTGTTCGTGTGGTAGGTAAGACGTGCACACATTGATACTGTAACATATATTTACTAGGGTTAACTGTTCGTGTGGAGGTAAGACGTGCATGCATTAATACTGTAAGATATATATTTACTAGGGTTAACTGTTCGTGTGGAGGCAAGACGTGCATACATTGATGCTGTAACATATATATTTACTAGGGTTAACTGCTCGTGTGGAGGTAAGACGTGCATACATTGATGCTGTAACATATATATTTACTAGGGTTAACTGTTCGGGTGGAGGTAAGACGTGCATACATTGATACTGTAACATATATATTTACTAGGGTTAACTGTTCGTGTGGAGGTAAGACGTGCATACATTGATACTGTAACATATATATTTACTAGGGTTAACTGTTCGTGTGGAGGTATGACGTGCATACATTGATACTGTAACATATATATTTACTAAGGTTGACTGTTCGTGTGGAGGTAAGACGTGCATACATTGATACTGTAACATATATATTTACTAGGGTTAACTGTTCGTGTGGAGGTAAGACGTGCATACATTGATACTGTAACATATATATTTACTAGGGTTAACTGTTCGTGTGGAGGTAAGAGTGCATACATTGATACTGTAACAGATATATTTACTAGGGTTAACTGTTCGTGTGGAGGTAAGACGTGCATACACTGATACTGTAACATATATATTTACTAGGGTTAACTGTTCGTGTGGAGGTAAGACGTGCATACATCGATACTGTAGCATATATTTACTAGGGTTGACTGTTCGTGTGGAGGGAAGACGTGCATACATTGATACTGTAACATATATTTACTAGGGTTAACGACCCGTGAAGGTCCCGGGGTAGAATAGGCCTTCAGCAACCCATGCTTGCCATAAAAGGTGACTAGGCTTGTCGTAAGAGGCGACTAACGGGATCGGGTGGTCAGACTAGCTGACTTGGTTGACACATGTCATCGGTTCCCCATTGCGCAGATCGATGCTCATGTTGTTGATCACTGGATTGTCTGGTTCAGACTCGATTATTTACAGACCGTCGCCATATAGCTGGAATATTGCTAAGTGCGACGTAAAACTAAACTCACTCACTCACTACTAGGGTTAACTGTTCGTGTGGAGGTAAGACGTGCATACACTGATACCGTAACATATATATTTACGAGGGTTAACTGTTCGTGTGGAGGTATGACGTGCATACATTGATACTGTAACATATATATTTACTGGGGTTAACTGTTCGTGTGGAGGTAAGACGTGCATACATTGATACTGTAACATATATATTTACTAGGGTTAACTGTTCGTGTGGAGGTAAGACGTGCATACATTGATACTGTTACATATATATTTACTTGGGTTAACCGTTCGTGTGGAGGCAAGACGTGCATACATTGATACTGTAACATATATGTTTACTAGGATTAACTGTTCGTGTGGAGGTAAGACGTGTATACATTGATACTGTAACATATATATTTACTAGGGTTAACTGTTCGTGTGGAGGTAAGACGTGCATACATTGATACTGTAACATATATTTACTAGGGTTAACTGTTCGTGTGGAGGTAAGACGTGCATGCATTGATACTGTAACATATATTTACTAGGGTTAACTGTTCGTGTGGAGGTAAGACGTGCATACATTGATACTGTAACAAATATATTTACGAGGGTTAACTGTTCGTGTGGAGGTAAGACGTGCATACATTGATACTGTAACATATACATTTACTAGGGTTAACTGTTCGGGTGGAGGTAAGACGTGCATACATTGATACTGTAACATATATATTTACTAGGGTTAACTGTTCGTGTGGAGGTAAGACGTGCATACATTGATACTGTAACATATATATTTACTAGGGTTAACTGTTCGTGTGGAGGTAAGACGTGCATACATTGATACTGTAACATATATATTTACTAGGGTTAGCTGTTCGTGTGGAGGTAAGACGTGCATACATTGATACTGTAACATATATATTTACTAGGGATAACTGTTCGTGTGGAGGTAAGAGTGCATACATTGATACTGTAGCAGATATGTTTACTAGGGTTAACTGTTCGTGTGGAGGTAAGACGTGCATACACTGATACTGTAACATATATATTTACTAGGGTTAACTGTTCGTGTGGAGGTAAGACGTGCATACATCGATACTGTAACATATATTTACTAGGGTTAACTGTTCGTGTGGAGGTAAGACGTGCATACATTGATACTGTAACATATATTTACTAGGGTTAACGACCCGTGAAGGTCCCGGGGTAGAATAGGCCTTCAGCAACCCATGCTTGCCATAAAAGGTGACTAGGCTTGTCGTAAGAGGCGACTAACGGGATCGTGTGGTCAGACTAGCTGACTTGGTTGACACATGTCATCGGTTCCCCATTGCGCAGATCGATGCTCATGTTGTTGATCACTGGATTGTCTGGTTCTGACTCGATTATTTACAGACCGTCGCCATATAGCTGGAATATTGCTAAGTGCGACGTAAAACTAAACTCACTCACTCACTACTAGGGTTAACTGTTCGTGTGGAGGTAAGACGTGCATACATTGATACCGTAACATATATATTTACGAGGGTTAACTGTTCGTGTGGAGGTATGACGTGGATACATTGATACTGTAACATATATATTTACTGGGGTTAACTGTTCGTGTGGAGGTAAGACGTGCATACATTGATACTGTAACATATATATTTGCTTGGGTTAACTGTTCGTGTGGAGGTAAGACGTGCATACATTGATACTGTAACATATATATTTACTAGGGTTAACTGTTCGTGTGGAGGTAAGACGTGCATACACTGATACTGTAACATATATGTTTACTTGGGTTAACTGTTCGTGTGGAGGCAAGACGTGCATACATTGATACTGTAACATATATTTACGAGGGTTAACTGTTCGTGTGGAGGTAAGACGTGCATGCATTGATACTGTAACATATATTTACTAGGGTTAACTGTTCATGTGGAGGTAAGACGTGCATGCATTGATACTGTAACATATATTTACTAGAGTTAACTGTTCGTGTGGAGGTAAGACGTGCATACATTGATACTGTAACATATATATTTACTAGGGTTAACTGTTCGTGTGGAGGTAAGACGTGCATACATTGATACTGTAACATATATTTACTAGGGTTAACTGTAAATGTGTGTCAACATTGATTCAGAAGGAGAATAACAGCTTAAATATTCAGGACAAAATGATGGATAACAAGATATTGTTAACAGAATCTGTTAGCTTGTTTCTTCGTGAAGATGTAACTAGTCCGGGTTTGGTGCTTGTTCTGTGTTACAAGACTAACCAAAATGGTAGACTGGGTTCTACACTGACGACATTGCAGTATGCCTGTATGACCAGGCATACGTATATTCATGTAAGTAGACAGTACACTAAGGGCAGACAGCTCTAGATAGGAAAATGATAAATTCATTATATTTCAGACAACATCGACGGGCTTGGTACAGTCCAGGAAGGGCGAAATGAGACTGTGGTGATCCGAAATGCTGTGCTACAACTTCACGCCATATTCGTCTTCGCCATACATGACAATTAAGTCACAATCAAAACACTTGTCATAAATATTTGTGTTCTTTTTCTCAAATAATCAGAAAAGCTCCAGTCATTTAGTTACTTTTGTACTTGCGTTTCTGAGAGTATGTGTCATAATATTAAATATGAATACTAATAAAAAAAACCCCCAAAAACCCCCAAGAGACAGGTCCATTTCCTCATCCGTGAGGCAAACTGTTCTTGATATTCAAAACAATAGGAAATAGATGATACACTTGAGATGATTAACTTACGGACACAACAAAATGTTATCTATATATGTGTTGTAAGGTGAAAACATGGAGCGGTTTATACAATAAAAGATCAGCTAACACTGCGTGAAACGCCCACTTACACAGACGCCTCTGAAAGGCGAATTAAAGACACAATAATTATTTCAGTAATTGTGAAAGGATAGATTCACTTCCCTGACCGATTTCCTTCTCTGACTGATAAGTTTCCATAGTGCTTGAGTTTAAGTAAAATATAAAACTATGAATAATCATTCATCCGTAAATCTATACATGCACACAAAAGCATCCCGTAATGTGTAGCCGCTTGAGGTTGATAGTGTAATGTTACAGGTCCTACAGTGGTCGAAAAAGTTTTTAAATTCGCTAGTGGCGATTTCACTGAAAACGGGGATTATAACTGAAGTGATAACGTGAGGGGAGCCAAGAAGCGCACACAACGGATAAATTAAAACTTGTCAGGGAGGGTAGGGGTGGTGGAAACCGGAAGTGATGCATGTGAAAGTCACGAGCACAGGACCCAAGGGATGCAACCCTCTACGGCAAATTGCGGTGCCCTAGAGGATCTGGACATCGTCACAACAACTCAAACGTAAACGTTGCTCGCTACACCATAAAACACATTTTCAGCACACAACATCCGTTAAGACTGTGCTAGTAAGTGTGGGCTAGTAATTGTGGGTTAGTAAGTGTGTGGTACGAACGCCATGCAGCGCTCGGCACTATGGGATACCCACGTGAATAATGTCGTACAGCGACATTTTTGCCGACTGAAACGTACTAACCTTTGTTGGTGGTGCCGTGATTATGTAACGCAGCTGAGAAATATGTGTAACTAAGCAATTGTATCTGAAGACTCCTTGATATATACTGCTCCACATGAAAGGAAATTCCTGTTTGGAGCATCACCTCCCTCTTGGCACACAGCTTCGCACAGAATCTGTCGTAATTTTGGATTGTATTCACAGATTACCACGGTGTCTGATGTGATTACATATTTCTATTGAAATAAATCCTAACTTCCAAACTTGTTCTGTAACTTGTGAAGGCAAGGTGGTACAAACGGGGAACCAAGGAAAGAGCTACGACTGAACTCCACCTTTTATTTGACGATAAATACATAAAAATACATTTCTCACTTACGGATTGTCTATGGTGTTCGTGCTTGCTGCGAAGCGCTCTTAAAATCTACCTCCATCACTCGATACTGGCTTGTACGTGAATCATAAACCGGTGCTGCTCCATTAACCTGATACGTTTATGCGCTTTGAGTTTAGAGATCCGTAAACAGGTGATTGTTGTCAATAATTTCAATAATGAAATTGATATAATTCTGGAATAATATTTTGACAGTCATTGTACAAAGCAATCACTACGTATACGTCTGAGAGCAATGTTGGAGTGTGGGGGTTAGATAACCTTAGCGTTGGGGTCACTTTGTACAACTTCACCTTGTGTAGATGTGACAGTGATTAGCCTACATGTGCGTGTGTCTGAGAAAACACTGAACATTTACGCCCAAACAAATGAATGTGGATCCTACCAGTTGGTTGACCAAAACTGGATGAGTTAGGAATTTATAGATATCGCAGAATAAATACGTTTTCCATCAAAATCAAGACTGGGGGCACAGAAAATTGGATGAACAATGTTGAAATCGAACAAGAGACTATGCCGTGATCAGCGAACGCTAAAACCACTACACGCTACTCCATCGTTCCCGATTGGCCGACTTGGACATTAGCTCATGATAACATATTTTTTGTGTCTTTTGTGGGAGGAAACGTCAACAGTTTTTAAACAGTTCGTTTCTCCTAAAAGACTTTATACATATTTAAGAGAACATCAAATGTTGATGTCACGAGTGTTTTAACCACTTTGACACATCGTATCGTAACCTTCCATCAGTTCATGGAGTTTCACGGGAGATGTGTGTGGTTCGTTTTCATCTTAACTGTGGACGGTTATTAAAATGACTTGCCTATCTAATTTACGACTCGCACTGTGGCCTGTAATGGTTTGATGTACAGCGATTACAAGCGGCAGTCTTTTTCGTGTGACTGTTCCTGCATCAGTTAAGTGTCACGTTTCAAGATAAAAAACGGCGATGCTTCACGTACTTACAACAGCACAACTGTAGAATATCAGATTCTGTTTTATTTGGTTATATATGTCAGAATTCTGTGCCATGAAAGTTTATGTGTTTCGCATCGTCCAAGTCAGTGTTCGTAAGAAACGATTGTACAGTTGCATCGTCATCAGCTCTTTTTGCCACAAAGAATACGACATCACAACACACTAGTACTGATACTGCGTGGGTGAGTGAGTGAGTGAGGTCTTCTGGCCTGATACCTGTCTTGTCACCATTACCTTTGGCCTCTCGGCATTAACGGTGCTGACCCGTGAAGATCCGGGGTAGAATAAGTCTTTCAGCGACCCATGTTGCGACTACACTGGTGAGAAGCGAATATAGGGGTCTGGTGGAAGGCTCGCTTAGTTAGTGGACACGTCATCAATTCCCAAATGTGCAGATCGATGCTCATGCTGTGGATCACTGAATTGTCTGGTCCAGACTCGATTATTTACAAGCCGCCGCCATTCAGCTGCAATATTGTGGAGTGAGGCATAAAACTAAACTTACTCAGCGTTGTTATGTGAAGGATGAGTGGATCAGGTGATGACCCTTGGTCTTGGCGGGTCAGCACTACTGTCAATATTGCAATTCATCTAGACATTTACCCAAAGATTACTAAGCACAACTCAACTATTGAAGCTATCAAAAGGACAGCATTATACTGTCAGTATGAAATAATATCTCCTGTGTGAGTGTTGTCAACGCTCTGTGAGTGGATTCTATTCCGACTAATGGCAGTCCCCAGGCTCCGCCACTGTTGATAAATCGCCTTCCACTCGCACAATTAAACAGACTGCTCAACAATTTTACAACAGTTAAGAGAGTTATATTGATCCTCCAATAAAAGAGCAGTATTGTAAAAGTATTCATTACACAAAATACTGTTTTTCACGATAACACCGTGAATAGGACAGCAACCAATAACAGACACTATCGAAGCAATATGGCATTATTTGTACACAAGTCATCTCCACATCAGCCCAGACAAGACACCAAAATTCATGCAGAGGTAATATATACTCTTCAAAAAATGTAGGGGATAATGAACTTTCAATCTGGATAGGAAGTGTCAACGTTAACAAACGTTTGAAGGACAGACATCATATGAACGCACCACCATTTCCCTCTATTACCACTCCTAAACACATCACATGATATGCACGTGCCCACGGCAGTAGCTCCATGCACGTGCATGGAGTCCCATTCTTGAGTTTGACGTTGTTTCAAGAAAGTCGATAAATCACCTAGAACATTAATTTTGACACTCATCTTGCAGCACACATTTGTTAGTGTTTGTTTCTAGTTTCTAGTCATATGAAGTTACGACCAACAACGAATGTTGCTAACACATGTTTTGCGTGCATTAAATTCCAACTTACTTTCATTGAAGTACTTGCTCTCAAGCTGCGTGATAAGTTACATTTAAACGAATGCCGCTAAGTGCACTGAGTATACACATCAATGTATACAACCCATCACGAGTTTAGACTTACATACAACATTCACTATATGTTGTGTCGAAAATGTATTTCTCCACTAATTTTGGGGAACCAACTGCAAACCATATAGCTGCATGAGGATCACGTATCAAATTGCTGAACGGCATGTGCAAGTATCGTGCATGTGATCAGCTTGAACTTTGCTGTAAAGTTTTGTTAAGAATTCGCTAATTTTTACTGTGTTTCATTTTTATTTATTATGTTTATTATTGTATTTACAGAGCCCATGATAATATCATTTAAACGTCACGAATTTGCAATACAATACATCGGGTCATGAGTATTAATAGTTCAAATTATTTTCACTACATCAAAATGCATTTACGATAAGAACAGTGCTAAAATAACGACAAGGGAAACCAGTTCTTAACAGACGCAGACTGATACTGGCGTCCCGTGTTGTCATCCCATCACTGGTGTCTCTTGACACGCACTAATGCAAGTGGCTGTCTTCTAGTTTCTTTCAAACCTGGAGAAAAAGTAAGAATGACGCGGAACTCTGTGTTCCTCAGATTTGAGAAGATAACATCCCAAAGGTTTTTGCTTGTATGAGTAGCATTTCTAAATGTCCTTCACAAATTTTTTATCGTTTTTGTTGACGACTCGAATGCAATTGTGTTTCAAAGATATGTTGAAATGTTGATCAAACACATAATATTTTCGACAGTGAACCAGACACAAGAGCTCAGAATATTGTCAGGTATTGTACATGTTATGCATCTGTAGTTCGTTCTGTACGTGTTGAAACAGTGTTGAAACAGTGTTGAAAATGATCTCTTAAATATCTATCTTTGTAACCATAGATCTTGGAGACAGACATGTTTACACCGAGTGAATCTTTCAACGGCCTTTACCACTGAAATAAACACTGAATGAAGTAGAATTTGTGTGAAGATGAAAGTAACAAAACTGTGTTTTTCATAGCTGTTGAAATAACGTCAGTAACATGTCATTTACACAGGTATCGTTATTGCATTGTTAGTATGCGCTAAGACATTATCTCATCAAATGACAATATCCACGCCTACTAATGCAGGTAAGAAATGTAAACCCCTAAAAGTTAAGTCTACAAATAAACACATAGTCCGGAAATAACTCACGAATAACACTATTTCTTTTAAGTGCACAGTGCCCATTTCACATAATTTGAAACCGATACATCGACTGTAAACTTAACGTATTAACACCTCTGCCAGCGCCACTGACGCGTTGTGTTGCGCTGTTTTTGCTGCAGGCCGGGGGCCATGATAAATAAATAAACGAAAGACGCATACGGGTTCAGTCATGAGGTAGTGAGGGACCAACCTCGGATAGTGTGGGCTCGATACTCCACTATTCAGGAGGTTTATCACCATAGACATGGGTTTTACTGTCAAGGGAAATAGGGCTTGATTAGATTGTACATTATGCTTCTGTTAGACTTACGGGTGTTTATAAAAATGATAAAGTAAGTGAGTGAGTGTAGTTAGTTGTCGACTTTGGCAATATTCTTACAATACACGGGACGTGAGCTTCCCACATTGAACCTATGTTGGGAAAACAGCCTATGAACTCTACCCTCTGACCGGTACCTCGGCCCTCTTCCCTCCATCCCCTGCCAATGCTGTTGCCACTAGACTAGCACTTCTCCTTGCTTCTCACAGGTGACCGTGTTAGCAGTTCTGTTGACAGAGGGTATTTTTCTCATGTTCTTTTCCACACCATTTGCACATTTATGCGTCAATTGTTATTGAGTATGTTACATAATATGTTACATTTCACACGTATGCACAATGGAATTAAAATTGTAACGAATCACCAGAAGGACTTCATTATTAATTAATACGGCAAATATATACGACACTGTTACATACATCGTCAATCATCGTCGTTTATAACGATCACGTACATAACGAACTGAGTGATGTAACGACCTGACTGCATAATGTCATCGAACGAGCTTCTATTGTACCTAACTAAACTTCGTGGTTCCTTTTAGTTAGTTATAGCCCTGGTTTACCGCTTCATGTGCTGTAATCTAGTCCGTATGTAAATATTTAGCGAAATATTCCTTGGATATGTTTCCTTCACATTCGTGTAAACAGGTCACGTGTCATTTCATACCTTGAGCTGGACGATTTCAACAGTCTTGGAGAATTAGAAATGAGCTGATTTCATTCAATTGTACCTAGATATTGTCTAATCAGACACCTTACAAAAGAAATACTACCTCCAATTGTCTCAACAATGAACAATGGTCGACATTACAGTTCCATAAGCCCTTGCTTTCAAATAAGATACTATTGAATACTTAGACCACATGTCGTTTTGACAGAGAGATGGTTAACAGATGAAAGGCAGCGTGACAAACACCAGGAAACAGTGGTTATAGGAAAAATGTACAAAACTTTAGTGTTTTTGCAATTCACACCGCCAGTGAGGGGCAGGTGCTTTGTGCACGGATCTGCATGTTTTTGTCTGTCTTCTCTCCTCAGAATAATACACATTCTACCTACTGCTACACCTTATAATATGGCACATGCTTATTCGTCCTACTGACCGAGCTTACAAGTTCTTTCCCTTACTGGTAGTCATCGCCAGAGCGAAACACTCTGTAGATGAAACATTCTGTAGATGAAACACTCTGCTAATGAAACATTCTGTAGATGAAATACTCTTCTGATGACACATTCTGTAGATGAAACACTCTTCTTATGAAATATTCTGTAGATAAAACACTCTGCTAATGAAACATTCTGTAGATGAAACACTCTTCTGGTGAAATATTCTGTAGATGAAACACTCTTCTGATGAAATATTCTGTAGAGGAAACACTCTTCTGATGACACATTCTGTAGATGAAACACTCTTCTGATGAAATATTCTGTAGATGAAACACTCTGCTAATGAAACATTCTGTAGATGAAACATTCTGTAGGTGAAACACTCTTCTGATGAAATATTCTGTAGATGAAACACTCTTCTGATGAAATATTCTGTAGATGAAACACTCTTCTGATGAAATGTTCTGTAGATGAAACACTCTGCTAATGAAACATTCTGTAGATGAAACATTCTGTAGATGAAACACTCTTCTGATGAAATAACCTGTAGATGAAACACGCTTCTGATGACACATTCTGTAGGTGAAACACTCTTCTGATGTAATATTCTGTAGATGAAACACTCTGCTAATGAAACATTCTGTAGATGAAACACTCTTCTGATGAAATATTCTGTAGATGAAACACGCTTCTGATGACACATTCTGTAGGTGAAATACTCTTCTGATGAAACATTCTGTAGATGAAACATTCTGTAGATGAAACACTCTTCTGATGAAATATTCTGTAGATGAAACACTCTGCTAATGAAACATTCTGTAGATGAAACATTCTGTAGATGAAACACTCTTCTGATGAAATATTCTGTAGATGAAACATTCTGTAGATGAAACATTCTGTAGGTGAAACACTTTTCTGATGAAATATTCTGTAGATGAAACACGCTTCTGATGAAATATTCTGTAGATGAAACACGCTTCTGATGAAATATTCTGTAGATGAAACACGCTTCTGATGAAATATTCTGTAAATGAAACACTCTGCCGATGAAGTTAGGACAACCACAGTATCCTTCTGAACGCGAGAAATGTGCAAGCGTGATGTGCATGGCGTTATGTTGTAGCATACACTGATATAACAACCGTCGCAATCACAGTTTACATAAAATGTATGTGTTGCCCAACGCCGAAAATACGTTTTACAATACCGCAAGAGCGATACCGCTCCATGCTAGTTTCTGAAATCCCACATGTTTTAAAATATATCTAACGTATTGCCACACAATGCTTACATATTGAGATAGAAAAGACATATTAGTATTCAGCGTTAAACCGGACATATGCATTTCTAATTATATCACAAATCACTGGGTTTTGTAAACTTGTGAGAAGCGCAATAGCTATGTCAACACCGCTTTGAATGTTGTCACATATCATGGACGTGAGTGAGTGAATGAGTATGGGTTTACGCTGCTTTCAGCAATATTTCAGCAATATTCCAGCAACATCACGGCGGAGGACTCAAGAAATATGTTTCACACATTGTACCCATGAATCCGGGTCTTCCGTGTGACGAGCCAACACTGTAACCAGAAGACTTCCCTACCGTCCCAGACATCTTGACTAATCTGCACATTGCTTGAAGCGGATGCGAAGTTAGACTGAGAAGTCTGCGAGTGTGAATCCAAAGAGTAAGGTGTTTACAGATGAGACCCAAAATCAGGATACAGACTGAACTACCGACCACACACTTCTGGAGGGATATCGATCGGTACGCAACACTGCCCCAAGCTAAATTATGACATAACTACATCCGGTCTTCAGGTTTCCCGTTTCCAGCTTGTTCTTGACAATACGGCATGCTTGTATTATTCTTGATGGGTCTTTTTACCATGGAAACATATTTTGAAGTCGGGATGACTTTGGTAATAGTGAACGAAGTAGTTATTCGTGAATTATGTAATTAGTTACTCCATTAACTGAACTTTCGTCATTGGTAGGTCTTGAAATTGTCATTTACTTTATTTTCACACCAGGCGTGTGATTATATAGTTCAGTCGTATGCATGAAGTTAGATGTGAGAGTAAGGTGTAATACCGACGTGTAATACCGATTCGCAGTACTCACCTCCCTGATTGTTCAAAGTAACACTGTGCGTACTCATGTAAAGTAAATACTACAGACGTCATAAGTGATAAAAGTGATTATCATATATTGTCTCACATTATTCGTGTTTATTGCACCAGACAAACTGTGATAAGGGAATAAGCAATATTTTCACATGTACTAGTTGTACTAGTCTGTGTAATCTTTCTTACGTGGCTATTCCAGGGCATAATGCACGCATGGTCATTTTAATTGTTTTTATGATTATGGTTAACGCTAGCCACCAAGATTACAACCAATCACAGGTGATGTTTACCAATGACAAAGTACAGCAGGTATTTAAATTATTCTGGACCAAAGCATCCAACTTTGAAATCTATGCTCACCTGATCTCAAATGTTGTTAGTTAAAGGCACTAATAGCTAGACTGTGTGAATGAGTTTTGTTTTGCGTCACTCTCAGCGATATTCCGGATATATGGCGGCGGTTTGTAAATAGTCGAGTCTGGACCACACAATCCAGTGATCATCAGCATGATCATCGATCTGCGCTATTGAGAACCGATGACATGTGTGAACCAAGTCTGCGATCCCGATCCCGTTAGTCGCCTCTTACGAAAAGCGTGAGTTACTGAAGGCCAAATCCTAACACGGACCCACATGTGTACCTATATACTGATGGAAACAGCCACTTGAACATTGGAGTTAACGATATAGTCCACTAACAAATTTGTTTTATGTTGGCTATTGGCTGCTGGTGCCAGATGCGCAGAATGAGCACCGGTTTTCTGACATACGCGTCAAGATCTGAACCCAGCACCATTCATTTCAACTGCACATTTTGCTGTTACATCGTCATGAATATGGTGGGCGTCTGTATCTGACACATACCACTCGACCAGTCTAAACACATTGCCTGATCTGACATGTAACAGGCGTTAGTTACAGTCAGTGGAAGTGTTCCGCAACCCACATGACCCCTTAGTATGTTCTCATTCTCTGATCTCGAGATAGGCCACCGGCAGGCTTGTACAAGTCGTGGACATTAGATCCCAGACGTGCTCGTCATTTTGAACATAAAACAAAAGGAATTATTTTGTGAGATAAATGTTATCTTGACGAGAAGACATATATATCCATGTGCACATGCAATGCGAGACTCTCTTTCAAACGGAATACCAGATACAGAAACTGCTGCCATTATTCCCAAGACACTGGCATCAAACTTCTCCATCACACCATTACACCTTGTACATATACAAGGCTCTGTACAAGTGTAAATTTTTTGTAAGAATAATGCTTAGACAATGAAAACCATTCATTCGAAAGTTTGAGAATTCATTTAGCCATCTTTGCCAAAGACACACAAACAGATTGTATGCATTCCAAACATAGAAAGTATATACTTTATCTACAATGAAAACATATGCCTGTGTTACATATGGACAGGAAGATTGTATGATTGCACTACATCTTTCTGTACCATCCGTACCATGATTGGTATTGGGTAGCAATGTCATCTCGATAAAGTTTTGATCCTCAGAGCAGAGAATTAGCTTTAAGATAAGAAAACAGGATGATACAAACATCACTCTGCTAATAGTGCTTAGATGGTACCAGAATATAGATGAGATAAAGATATCATCATCAAAATGCCTACAAGATACCTGATATCACCATCATCCTGATCCTAGCACTTAGGTTGTACCAGTCTATATGCTACCCATCAAATGTTCAGACTCACTCACTCACTCACTCACTTTTTCACCTACTACCTCACCCACTCACTCACTCATAGAGCACCAAGTAGCCATACTCTGTCGAAAAATGAGAAGTATTTCCAATATTAAATCCCAAACGGAACATTTTGATTCCACCGGGAGCAAATGCGGAGCTGCATATTTCCCACTGAGTCCAGTAACGGCAGAGTTATTGTCTGTGACAGATGACCTTGGATCATGACCATAGTTGGGTTTGTACACGATCATGTTTCATGAGCCTTTTCCTATTGAAATCACTTTTAAAATTTCAAGCGTTACTGTTATTCTTCTGGACACATGTATACGATATTAGCTGAAATATCTTTGATGAAAGAAACGATACAACGGCGGATTATCTCCCCAGAACATGTACCCAGCATCCTAGTTTTGTATGTTTGTACCTGCAACAAAAACAAGTCTAGATGTGGTTGATAAATGCACAACGATTTGTTCATATTGTAAGTTAGTTGAATTCATTTCATTGGAAGTCCTTGATCTGGTTCCACAAAGCTATCATAGCGCTAACACTGTCTTAAGTGTTACAGTATTGGAGGCAAGACAGTAGTATCGCTACGATGGCTTTGTGAAACTGGGCCCTGGGCTTTGTTACTCATTGCTTGTGCAACAGTGATTTCTTATAACGTTGTACACTTGTGAAGATATGGGTAAGAACTGGTCTTCAGCAACACATGCTTGTAGGGACAACCTAAAGGATAAAAGGATCGGGTGGTCAGACTCGCTGGCTTGTTTGCTGCTCGACACCGCATCCCAATTGATGCGCCTGTTAATCACCGGATTGTCTGACCCAGTCTTGATTAATTAACAGACCGCCGTGACAGCGCTGCAATATTGGAGATCGCGGATTTATACAAAACTCAAATACACTGACTAGCGAATGGTGATTTAAGTTCCTGCTGATTGTGAGTTCTTTATCTGTTCATCGCAGTGGTTAACCTATGCAAGTTTTTTTCTAAATTTTATGCTAAACAAAACAAAAAACAGCAACGGGGTTGAACCTCGTGTTAACCTGATGGTGTTAACCCGTTACCTGTTTAACATCTATGTCATGTTGTCAGTCATGTTGCAAACACTTGGTGTCACAATGTATTATTTGTGATCATCAGTCAGGTAATATGCACCGCCTGCTTGCCTATTTGGCAAAACTGAACATGTTCCTACGGGTAGGTTTTCGTTCTGTACGCCCCGCCGTGATTTTGCTAGGATATTGCAAAACGCGGCTAAAATAGCTAAAACCACACTCACACGTACACGCGTGACACCACTGAGTTACCTTCAAATGTAGTGTTCATGTTTATAGATGATGGTGGGGGCTTATTGATAGTCGATGATTCTGTTACTGTATGACACGTGTTTACCTCACAGTGTTACAAACAATCTGTTTCACTCTATGATAACACAATATGTTATCATCACCTATGTATACAGAATAGGTAATGGATGCCCTTAATACGTAGCTCCTCGTTAACGTATTGCCTGGAATGCATAGTGCTTGAATTGTGCCACAATAAGTAGTGCCTGAATAAAGCATTGCCTTGAACCAAGAGATCAAGTAGTGCTCTCAATAAAGGCACCGGTTAGCTGGGCCCCGTCTCGCATCTCGCACTAACCATAGTGGCGCGCGCAAGGAGCCGTGAACCAGTTCATGAAAGAGAGTTGTGTTGAAGAAATAGTGCCCGAACAACGCGTGTCGCTGTCTGTCATTCACATGTGCCAACTGTTTGTAGTGCCCCAACCCTTGTCACTGCTGCTAGACACACCAAGCTTATGTATGTATGTTATAGTTTGTTTTCTCTCTTCTCTCTATCCCCTCCACAACCCCAACAGCACCAGTTCAGCAGGGTCAGGTGTACTTCGTCCACCTGCACGTATTTATACCATCAGCCATAGACGGAGTATTCCGCCAACACATACCTATACCTTGCAGCCTTATCTCTCTCCAGTGGGCAATGTGGTTCCGGTCTACACAGTGTGGACTCGGGTATCGTATATACCATGCACTTGGTAGTTTGGATTATCACGGGAAAGAAGGAAGTTTTGTTATGTGATTTTCTAATGAGCAAACGCGTTCAACTATATATGTAGTGCGGGTAGAGCACCGAGTGTTATCTTGACGGACATCTGTTTTACAGAATATATTCTTCCCAGCTGATATTACACAACCTATAACAGAACTAACCCTATTTGTTTAAACAATGTACTGATTACATTTGAATTTGAAAGAACACGTAAACCTTACACATAATATACACATATAGTGCTATTCAGATCATCATTTTAAAAACAAATATTTATATTTTTGTGCATTTGAAAATTGCCTATACTGTGCTCAGAGATGTGCATGTACCACTATGTGGAGACTGTATGATATCCCAGGTATCCAGGGACATATGGGTATGCAAGGTTTTGTGACCGGATGCGTCTTTACGCAGCTCTGTAGGACCAGCATGTTTAGCTGTGAAAGGACATGTCACAGGGAATGACTGCTTGGTGCTGTATGAGTGAGTGAGTGAGTGAGTGAGTGAGTGAGTGAGTGAGTGTGGTTTTTCCACCGTTTTTAGCAATATTCCAGCAATATGACGTGGACACCATAAATGTGATTAATACATTCTGCAGATGTGGGAATAGAATCCGATTCTATTGTGATGAGCAGACGGTTTAACCAACAGGCTGCCCATGTGTGCTCTGTGAGTTAAAGGTAATATATTTGTTCAGAATCATTTTCACGTTTCGAGAATAACATTATGAAATATAATGAAGTTAAACAAATATGGATGTTACTTGTAAAAAGTGTTTTGAAGATGTGTAATCTCAGTTTTATAAGGTGATGCAGGATCTAATTAGGGAATACGTAGATTTGGTTCGTTTTAGTCCCATGTACGTGACTATCGTTTTTTGGCATGGCGATGGTTCCAAATATATACGTAATTATTCTAGTATATACATTATTGACAAAAAGATACTAGATCCAGTGAGAGTAACAATAACAAGTGACATCTAGATTTCCGTGGTTCGACCTCTTGTTTGAAAGTCTCTGTATAGAAACAAAAGAACTATTTGAAAGGGGACAACGCAGTGACGAGTACCAATTGACCATGAATAACTGTCATAACACGTTATAGTTGAATAATACTGATAACTCTAAATTTGGAAATATATTTGTATAACGAACGCCGCTTTGGAGGGCTTCCACTCTACTCTTAGTTTCACATTTTTAATAAGACACACTGTGACATCTGTAGAACTTGCCAGCAAAACACAGCAACAATTCGTGAATTCCAATATCTCCAAACGCTTCAGAGACGTAGATGATTGTTTCAGTAAGTACTACTATATGTTCAGCATTAATACGTTCCAACATTCACACTTGGTGTTGTTACTAGTCAATTTCCAAGTTGAATCAAATTGAGCAGACCTAGAAATCAATTCGCAAATGGATTCAGTGAGACATGAACAAACAATAACAATTGTTTTGAAATACACTTCACTGACGAACAACTGACACACTTGTCTTCTTAGACTTATTTTCCCGAAACCTTTTGATTGTTTAGAGATTAGGCTTGACTTAAATACAGTGAACCTTGCACTCAATAGAAACAATGTGATTACTTTACTGAAAAATAAATGCCATAAAATAACATAAGTGTCATAAATTCCAGGGCGTTCTTTCACGAAGCATAACATTGTACTAAGGTTACCTTAGTGACTTACGATCACCTTTGTGCTTTGTGAAAGGAGGCCCAGGGCTATACCATATGAAGGCTTGTTCTGTTACCTGTTGGAACACCATAACTCTGTTTCACACATTGTACCCACGAATCCGGGTCTTCCGTGTGACGAGCCAACGCTTTACCCACAAGACTACCCCACCGTCCCAGACATCATGGTGAGTCTGCACATTGCTTGAAGTCGATGCGAAGTTGACTGAGAAGTTTACCAGCATGAAACACAAGAGTGAGGTGTTTACAGATGAGACACTCAATCAGGATAAATCCAGGTATTGGAACTACCGATGACAGGCTTCTGGAGGGACATCGATCGGTACGCAACACTGCCCAAGTTAAATTATGACATAACCACACCCTGTGTTCAGGTTATTGCTCTCGTCAACGACTTCCGTTTTCAGCTTGTTCTTGACAGATGGTATTTTTGTATTATTCTTAATGGCCCTTTTCACCATAGAACATGTTGTATCTAACATATTGTCACACGAAGTGTATAAAAGTGACTAAATATTCAGCTGTAAAGCCGATTTATGCATTTCTAATTATATCACAAATGATAGTGCTTTTATAAATTCTAAACATATGCTTTGGCGAGAAGCGCAATAGCGATGTCGAATGTTGTCACATATCATGGACGTGAGTGCGTGAATGAGTGTGGTTTTAAGCCACTTTCAGCAATATTCCAGCAATGTCACGGCGGGGTCACCAGAAATCTGTTTCACACACTGTACGCATGTGGGAAGTCGAACAGGGTCTTAGGTGTGGTTGACGAAAGCTTTAACCGTTAGACTACTCCCACCGTCATGTATGATTGCAGAACAATTTCAGATGTGTGTACAGGCATGTAGTCGGCTTCTGGGATTATATTAGAAGGAAGTGAAATGTTTAACACAAAGCGAATGTTCAGCATATGCAGGCCGCTTCAGGGCGGCATGTTTATGTCAGCAAGGTGCAGTGGGTGGCGTGCAGGCACATTAACGTAAGCGTTAAGTTGAATCGTTTACACGACTGCATATGATAATATGATGTAAACTACCTCTGGTTGTCAGTCCACAGTGACATTGAGGCTGAACATTGGAATCTTACCAGTCGTGTGTTCTTCATCCGGGGTGGTCGTGATCTATTCTCTCGTAATTTCACCTGGAAATGGAACTCTCTGCTTCCGCTGCCACTATCCAAGAGACTAACGATGTTGGGATGAAATCACAGTAATGGCTTCAGAATATGTAATTATCAGGACGAACAGATGGAACCCAACCTACGGACGCTCCTGTGCATCCTTCCCACAGGAACGTCTTGACGAGCCACCTCAGATTGTTTTAGTAAGAGGATTTAACATTGTTGGATCAAGGGTGCGATATTAAAAAACAAAACAAAACCAACACAGGAGCGGCGGAAACCTCGAGAGTAACATGTTTTTCATGAAATTCTTCTGTTCTCAAGGTCTGTCAGACAAAACAAGTACCGTAATTGCCATCTGGTGTAACAGCGGATTTAGTAAGTTAACGGATTGTCAAAGACAAGGGTACTCTGGTTTAAATGCAGTTATAATCCGACAGTGACGTAAATCCATTGTTCTCGGGGGACACACGTTTTTTCGTAAAAATCCGTCAAATTTGATACAATGTCGCTTCCTCGGGCAGTTATCTAAATAATGTCCCTGTGATCCGGGAATTATCGTAATATTGTCCCCCTGACCTGGGCAATTATCTTAATAATGCCCGCCTGCTCCGGGCGGTATCTTAATAACGTCCCCCCTCCTGAGGAACTGTGAATTATTACTCGTTCTGAAGAGTTTGTCCACCTATCACTGAATATGATTGTAAAATGTGACATTTTTGACAAATTTGAACATGTGGTGCCGACACCCGGTTTGGAGTGATTGAGTTTAGGTTTACGCCGCACTCAGTTATTCTCCAGCTATGTGGCGGCGATTTGTAAATAATCGAGTCTGGACCAGACAATCCGATGCATCAGCATCGTTCTGCGCAGATGATGAAACCGATGACATCTGTCAACCAAGTCAGCGAGTCTGACCACCCGATCCCGTTAGTCGCCTCTTATGAGAAGCATTGTCGCCTTTTATGGCAAGCATGGGTTGCTGAAGTCCTATTCTACCATGGATCTCATCCCAGTTGATTTCATCAGGGAATACCAAATACTAAAATTATATCTAAAGTATATCTTTGGTCGTCCATAAGTTGGATAAAAACAAAAAAAAAAATATATAAAAAATAAAAACAAAACCAACCAACCAACCAACCAACCAACCAAACAAACAAACAAACAAAAAAAACCCAAAAAAAACCCCAACAAACAATTATATAATAAATAATAATAAATAATAATAAACCCCAAAGAACCCCCAAAACAAAATCAAAACCACAAAACAAAACCAACAAAGAAAATAACCCAACAATACAAAAATAAGGACCCCCCCCCCCCAAATCCATGAAATATGACATTACGTATGATTGGAAAAACATGTCCTAGGTGCCCAGCATAAACATGGGATGAGGAAACGTGCTCCAGCATTTCTCTACTGTACACATGCACTTAACACATAACGGAAAATAACGATGACGGCGTTGCTGCTGTTGCTGCTGTTGATGGCGACAATATATATAACATATATATGATGGTCATGACTCATTACACTAAAATCACTGGCATTAATATTGATTTATTGATAATACTGATAATAAATAACTAACCCTGATAATAACTGATTTTTTGAACAAACATATAATCATAGAAGTAAGCACTAGTTTCGCTATAACAAAACCAAAAAGCGATCTATTTGTTTCAAATAATTCTAAACGATTATGCTATGCGCCACTTGTACGTGTTTAAGAAGCTGTCACTCCACGTACATTCCCGTGTGAAGTTTGAGCCGCATCCGACCCACACTAGACCAGCCCCCACAAGATGCAATATAACAATGATGCGGTGTTCTGTCTGCGGATAGTCATCACCTTTGTGATCCTAGGATCAGATGTCTGTCTCTCAGTGTGATCACTTAGCACGTCTCCTGGTATCATCTACCTACACAAGCCTCACCTGGGAGAGTTCCACACTAACACCCTAGTCAAATAACATTCTTTGTTTAATGGAAGTTATTGACAGATTCGGACTTCTAGACAACCCGGAACTGATAGACAAAGCACACGGCGGCGGTGACGACAAGAAACATCACGTCACCTGAGACTGGCATTCTTCCCTAAGTGTCCATATCACACAAGGGAATACCTTGCTCTGACCTGGGGAACTTTGAATGTGTCTGAAGGTCATTTTTCTACACCATGTTTACCTGTGGGATTTGTGACAGCATGGGACTGAATAGTATTGCTGCAATGTCTGATGATTAAAGAAATTCTCATTACCCATGAATACATTGTGTGAAGTAGGTTTTCTTATACAATATAGATAGTAAGTGTGTTTGTGATAGTTTGGTGGACTATTGGTATAAGCACGGTGCGGAGAACGTCGTCTTTAATGGATGTATGATTGTTACAGATCTCTGCTGAAAGCAAAAGTCGTATGTGTTAATTCAATGTGAGTGATATTCACATTCTTCGAGGAAATATCGAATTGTTTAAAACACAAGTTAACATACTTTGTCATAGGAAAATAGTAAGCTTCAGGTCAAAATAGGAAAATGCGACGGACATAATGTCTGTTGCGTTAGCGCACAGATATTCTTTCATACAGTTTGAAAGCTTTATTGACACCTTAAATATGGTAATCATGATCAAACAACTTCAGAACAAGACAACTGAGATCGTGGAGGACATCAAAGCCTGGAGACACGAAGGGAAAGTTGGATGTTGGAAAGTCATCACTCTTGTCACGCATGCTTGTTCGGGCGTTTTTGTCACTGTGTCGTTAGTCATTGATAGAATTATGAAAGAGGTATGCCAGAAGGTTACTTGATGTGTACCCAACGTCACGCGTCATCTCTCAGTTATACTGGGAAGTATATTGTTATGACTTCTTTACTTGTTATTAAACAATGTGTCATAACTGTTTTCGAGGATAGGTGGATGTGCACTTTACTGTGTTGTGATGTTCTCTCTGCAATGATCTACCTGTGTGGCAGCATTGTCCAAAGAATGGAGACCTGCCTGAGGTCAAGCTACACAGCGTAATATTCTATTTAATACTTCAGCAGAGTGCTCCGATTAAAGCGATACGAGGAAGATTAAAAGGGTATGTGATGGTTTAATTCATTCATGAACAGAGGCGGGCACTAAGTTTTTTTGTGAGATCCGTGTTCAGCATCATGAAGTGGGTTGGTAGCAATCGGGTATTTGACATGTTTAACAATCACCGGTTAACTTCCTATAACCTTTAAAAGTGTGTCGATGTCAGACCGATCAAAATTCCAGAGTAAGTTAGCTGCCAAGCGTATGACTATTCTTTTACAAAAAAACCCAAGCTGCCTGCAGTTCTTTCCAAACAATCTGAGGGTTATCATATCTAAGATCAACCCCTCACACAACTATGGTCGAGAAAGTTGTTGAAATCTATGTATAATGAATTCCCTCAGCGTCTCCAGCAGTATAGGTGCGAGTTCTTTGAATCCAATTGAAAACACGCACCATTTCATATACAGTATAGTTTGGTAAATTCTGTCTCCGAATAGCAAAATGTATTTTTTATGCAGCAGTCATGTAAAGGAATTTACTTCGTACTATACATCTCGCAAGCACGTTCTTTTACACATTTGTCTTTTGTCTAAAAAGGGTCTCCTTTGGTCATTGACTGCTGCAAACACAGTGTAGTGTTTTCCTATATATTTGTCGTCGCACAGGCGGAAACGTATGGCTGGCAAAGGCAGACTATTTCAATCCAATGGTAGACAATTTTAGTTCATTATTAATCCTGATAACCTAAGCAGCCAGTGAGGTTCTCACGTGACATATCCCACTGGGTACCTGTTTTCTACTAGTTGAAGAGACCTATGACCTCCTTAATGACCCTTTCAACGGGTTTTATAATTATCATATCACATGGCTTCGCTTTCACAAACCCCACATTAGAGGTACGAGGGATTACAATTGTATTGTGTACCCTGACACCACGGATTACAAATACACAGAACCCTCGCAAGAGGGATTACGAAATTGTAAACCTTCACTGTAAAACAAAAACAAACAAAACTAACGCTCAGAATGTTATTGCCATTGTTTCAAATAAAACTGAAGGTAAGAATAACACAGCCGCCTTCAGTTTCACAGTCTTTTCGATCTGAGTGTTTTACTTCTTGGCCGTCTCCATTCCTCTCAATTCTTTCATTTTGATAGTTCTCCTCCACCTTCCGGGATTTAGCATAAAGGAGACCACTCACAGCCGCTCGGTAGTCGTTATGTGTTCGTTTGTATAGACTGACCTGAAAAAAGTTGATGTGATAATATAATATGAACAGTGTTTTTCTTTGTGCCTGTTTATACTAGTATGCAAACTGGCCTACATATTATTACTTTCAAATGAAACTGCAAATATCAACATCTGAAAAATGTAGTTTTAAATGCACACTGCTTGATATAAAACATCAAATTACCTGTCTGTTCGCATATGGTCTGCTCATCAACGTTGCTTTGGCACAATCGTGTGGCGGTAGTTGCCCTCAGAGAATGGTTGCTTTTCTTCCCACTGATACCGGCTGCTCTACAGATGCACTTGACAGTATCTTGGAGCATGCTATGACCAACCGGAATCCTGTGAAACCATTCCTTTTCTTTGTTTTTTTCAGTGTAGTTAGATAAAACGCATCCTTCACATCTCGGCTTTTGGGGTTGAAAACGTCGGAAAATAAATAATATCATAGTTTGCTCAATAAAATTAATTGCAAAATCGACTTTTGTCAAAACACTACATGACAAAACGCTATTGAAACTCACTACAGAGACACTTCTCGTACATGCGGACATAGCATCTAGCTGGTTCGTCAGTATTCTCACAGACCCGTACTTCTTTCCCCTTTAATTTCCTCTGCTTCAGTCCAACATAGAGCCGAACACTCCTACCGCTACCGTTAGTATGGGGGACTGTCATCTGAGGGTTGCTAACCATTCGCAGACTTCCATGTTCTTTTCCACCCCTCAGCGCAAAGTGTAGCCCTGTCAAATTTAAAACTGAAACATTGAAGTTCAACACAACATTCCATAAAACGGATATAAAATATTTTATGCGACGTTTTGATGAATTGAACTAATTACTTAAAACTGACAACATTGGTACAGAGTTAGGTACAAACCAAATGCGGGCATACTGCGACTAACATATTATTTGGTGTTTGAGAACTGAGTATAAAATGTCAAAAGTAAACTTGCACTCACCTGTAAGGTATAGTACCGTATCGAGAAGCTTCTAGGGAGTATCGTCACCGAGAATGTTTACGTCCTTTAAGATGTTTTCCTCTTCGAATGAGATACCTTCTGTTGATTTCCGAGTATTTGACCCCTGTCCCATAGCAGACCTCTCTTTCATTGTGTAGCAGGACGTGGAGTCATCCCACAGATGACATCCTTACCTTGCCAGCTTGCTGACGGGGTTAACCTCTTTGGTCATGTTGACAAGGCGGAAGGTCCGTCGTTCGAATCCCAGCACGGGACTCGGAAATTTTGCAGCGTCAAGAGCATTACAGGCGTCCTTGAATTCGTCGTCTTCAGATAGTTTGAAGGATGAGCCATTCGTTTTCAGAACAGATGTAAGAAGCAGCGAACAATCCATACAACGTAGTTGATGGATGATAACCACCGTCTTGTTTTCGTGCCTCGAAAAAAATACCTAAGTACAGTGTTAATATCGCTGGTAGATGTCGCTAGTAAATTCCCTTTCAAACAACTCTCTGACAAAGCAAGGTTTTCGTCCAAGCATCTATGTCGTCTTTCCTCCTGTCATCTTTTAAGAATGCCTAGTGCCCAGTTGTTTATCATATTCGTTCGTTTTGACACAGAACTTTGAATCATAGCTGTGCGTTCTTGTTCGCTTAAAGGTTCTCCAAACCGAAAGTCGAAATCGTCGTTGCCATTAGTCTTACCAATATCTTAAAAATACGTTTTAAAGATATTCTGTGTGAGAAATAGCTCTCTTTCGCTGTGTGACTTGTCTGTCATGTTGTATCCTTCACGACCGTAAGACGAATGAAATTCTTCCTGGTACAACAGCCAGGTAATTAACAAGCGTGTGTTGTGAAGATGGGGTCATCTCAAAAGCCGTTATCTGGTTACCACCTGAGATGTTCAATGGGAGTCAGTGTTGCCACTTTCAGAAGACGCTGTTGTCCGAATCGGTGTCGCTGACATCAGAGTCTACCCTGATGACGATTGGCTTTATGGTGGCATGGCCCAGTCCACTTTGTTCCCAATAATGTCTTTCTATTCCATTCTCAACTTTCTCAACGCACTTTTACCATGTTTCCTGCGTGATGATGTCTATTGACTGTTGAACATCCCGAAGTTTGAATGTTACATTTTGCCTGCCAACATCCGATTTCATGATACCGCAAATGAGTTCCATTGGGTTTAAATCGCAATGATGGGGTGGCAATCGCAATGGGGAATGACCTCGTTCTGTAAGGTACTCATAAGCCTTAAAGACAGTTGTGTTTTTATTTGACTTTACGATGTCATACAGAGCAGGTTTGGTTGCTTTTTCTGGATACGACATTACTTAGTTTTGCAACCTTCATAGTTTATGAGACACATCATCAGAGTTGGTCTGTCGATTTCACGTGGATGTGCAAAATTTGGTTTTGTTGGCAGTTTCGTATACTATGTCTAACGGTATCCGTCTATCTAATACAGCCAGCGTATCATTTGTGTGACTCATCTGTATGTTTATCATATGTATAATATTATTAATATATCCATCTTATAAGGGCTTCGGTAAAAATTCATACCTAATGTGTATTGGCTCCATTATATCGTACGACATGTGTGACGGCTATAGTATATTCACGTCCTTTGTAGAAGAATTCTAGTATATGACGGGAAGAACTCTAGTATATAACGGGAAGAACTCTAGTATATAACGGCTATAGCATATCCTGTCCTGTGTGGAATGACTCCTGTATGTCACATCTTGTGTATAACGGCTATAGTATATTATGCCCTTTATGAAACGATTCTTGTGGGTAATGGTTTCAGTGTGCACCGGATGCAGGATGTACCACCTCACTGCAGCTGCACCCAAAAGAACCTTCTGTTTGTTTAGCCTCAGAATCAGTGCACTCTGATTTAATTGTTTTTTTTCATATTACGTCAGGATCAAAGTATTGTGTTCTGCGAACTGCGGAGCAATGTTTCCAAAGGGTGTTCAAGTACGACACTGTACGCTACATTATCTTGAAAACGGGAATCACTTCCGGTCAACAATGGAGGTTCGTTTTAAGGTTAAAACATGCACTTGAACCTTGTTATTCACAGGTATTTTCCTAATGCACAATATTCCTTACAGAGCCAAAGCAAATATACGAGCATGTGCAGCCTTAATGAAAGAATCATAAAACGACTATTGGATGTATTCAGAGGAAATAAACGCTATCGATTATAGCAACTTGCATGTGTCACGCATGGATACTGACTGGCATAAACCAGATTACGCAAGGTCAGGCCACATGCTGATGATTATAATGATATAGGATAATGTAAGTTGTTCTCTGGTCCCTCAGGGCTCATGGGTTTATGTGCTCTTGTTGTTTTATTTTATATTCGAATTCACTGTGCCCAAAGGGCGATGGAACATAAACAAACATGGAGGGTACATCAACCTATTGGCTCTGAGGAACCAGTGAACAACGCATTTATCTTGCCGAACACCTCGGTGTTACTCATGGATTGTTTGAAGTACGGGTTCAACTTTTTGGTATCCATCGCTAGATTTTGATGACAAGAAAAGCAAATTTAGATTTAGATTTCCATCCACTTGCATTCGCCAAACATCGGTAGTTTCCGTACATCATTCGAGATAAAGATGTTCTACCACGAAGTACCAAATGAGTTCGGCATTCCTAGCGGGGTGCATTGAAAATGTTACTCACTTGTTAGCAGGGCACATGGAAAAATAATAGAAGAGTACTCAGCAAATCAGAGCACGACATTTATTTGTGAGGCAAGATAAAGTGACAACATATATATGTGAGACACCCTATAAGTCACATCACAATAGATGCTGGAGAAAAGGTAAGAGGATCATCAGCCACCCAATACCATGTTTATCCTGGCTATTAGCCTTCATTTTCTCTGCAGTACATGTGGAAGTTGTACATACCCACACACCATCAGGCGTTTGTATCAGTGTAATGACTTAAATGTCGACATTATTGCTTAAATACTTCAAAATGACACCGAAACGCCCGTTTCTCATTAAAACATGTAAAGCCAAGTAAGTGTCCCATGATTGACGGGCCGTTCGAAATACAGCGTATCGACCGCTACGGAACGGAAAGTTGTTTGACAGATTGATGTATTGCTGAAAGAATGGTGCACATTACCATAGACATTACAATAAAGATACTAAGATTCCCAGAATCCATAGTTCGTCACCAAACACTGTACCTAACGGCTCTTAATACTGAAAAAAGCACGGCAGAACACTATTGCCATATACACCCAAAGACGTATACACTACACAAGGTCACGGCTGGTGAATATTGCACGGCTATGACTATACCGGTGAAAGTTTCGAAAGACATTTCTGAGCGCAAATGCGGTATTCCAGACATTTTAACTGACGTTCCCTAGACAGTCCTGGATTGTATGGTTTACATAGAGTAAATACTTCTGATGATGCTTGTGGCACACGTGCAGTTCCGGTGTGGGTGGGACACACTGGAGTTAGTGAGTGACTGAGGGAGTGGGTTGAGTTTTACGCCGCAACATTCCGGGACACACTGGAACAGCCACTACTGTTGTAACGTGTCCATATACACTGGATTTCCAGGACACATGAACACTGAGCATTGAAAGAAATAAGCCCATGCGTATTATGACATGAAGATACCAGATGCGACATGACTTACGTTGTGATCACCATTATAATTATGACTGTTGCCTGCACAGTTCATTTTCTTCCGCTTGCGCCAGAGTTGGTCATTTAATACAAAGGGATTCGCCTTCTTACCAAGAGTGGTTTCTTTTCTAAAATTACTTTTTTAATAGGTGTCTTCAAAAGAACACTAAATTTGAATAAGTGGCTTCTTTTATTAACCGTGCATGATGGCATGTTCTCCGACTTACCCACAACGTGAGTACATTTACACACTAACGGAGATGCGTGGCACTAAGTAATACACTGATAATGATCATATTAATACACATCAAAAGTTAAGACTCACGACTTTAAATGAAGTCACTTACTTCAGTCAGCTATTATATTCCATCCTGTTTAACGGTACTGTTTACAGGAGAACTAATGTGTAGTTAGACACATTCGTTATGCCTCGTGCAATTCATCTGCACATGGGTTGCAGTTGGTTCCTTAAGTTACATGAGAAATTCGTCTTTAACGTAACCATAAACAATGCAAATAGTGAATGTTTTAAGTGAGTCTAAACTTTTGATGGGCAGTATACACCGATCTGTATATTTGCATTAAGGGCATTCACACGCAGGCACACACACACACACACACACACACACACACACACACACACACACACACACATACACATACACACACACCATATAGTGGGTGCTTTAAGTGAGTCTAAACTTTGATGGGTAGTATACATAAAAATATATTGTGTATTTAAGTTTAGAACACCTTTGCTTTCATGCACTGAAACACGTTTTGAAACTCTGTAGGTGTTCTTCATATCTTAAAATACCATTCAGTACAACAAGATAATGAGTAAGTGTTGAACCTATGAGCACATCTTCTATATCCTGGAAGAATGTATTAAATAAAATAATCTCTTCATGAAAAACTCACATTCGACGGCTCTGGTTCCACCATGAAACATGAAACCACTACGTTCCATACAAACGTGTCAACAGACATGAAATCGCACCGTCTCACAGTAAGCGATGTGCTGATGCTTTATTGCAGGTTCCTTGTCAGCGGCCTTTTAACGGTAGTAAGGTTTGATAAAGATATAGCTCAGTAAGTGCACCTGAAAGCTGATACCTACTGTTAAACAACGGGCTTTTGCAAACGGTTTAAAAAAGATTATCAGAAGTATTTTTCAAATATCCCGATGTAGAAGAAGCAGTATAAAAATATTGACATAAGAGACGCATTATACTCATCTGTGGACAGAGGAGATACCACACCACTGCAAGCTATTCCATGCAATGTACTATCTACGAATGATATTTTCGTTAAAAACACCAAACGAATCTGTACAAATTGACAGCTTCAAAGGTACCAAACAACTTTATCAATAAATACTACAGACACATAAGTGTTTGCCAGCATTACAACTATTTTATGATCATCTTATCGCCACAGGTATTGATTGGAATTAGTATTTTACGAGCATGGAGTAATGCCAACACCTGTTGCCAATATCCTCTGTAACGCAACAACATTACAGTCTTACCTATGCCCTGCCCTGACAAAGATGCCTATTATATGCCTCACATTGATGTTATACAGCATTACTACATGGCTATCTAGTGGACAGCGAAGAACTGCCTGCTGAAGGTAATATCAGACCAGAGGTGAAGAGAGCGATAAGATCGAGTTATACAGCATTACTACATGGCTATCTAGTGGACAGCGAAGAACAGCCTGCTGAAGGTAATATCAGACCAGAGGTGAAGAGAGCGATAAGATCGAGTTATACAGCATTACTACATGGCTATCTAGTGGACAGCGAAGAACAGCCTGCTGAAGGTAATATCAGACCAGAGGTGAAGAGAGCGATAAGATCGAGTTATACAGCATTACTACATGGCTATCTAGTGGACAGCGAAGAACTGCCTGCTGAAGGTAATGTCAGACCAGAGGTGAAGAGAGCGATAAGATCGAGTCAGAGAAAGAAAAGGAGAAAAGGAGCTGTATACGTGGAAAAGCCTTGTACTGAAATGTAAATTAAAAACGCTTTTCCAAAAGGTGTTATGTCATATGATTGCAATACGTGTATGCTCCATGTACCATGTCATCTGTGTACATCCTGCATGCAAACAACATCCAGGTGTGAGGTTCATTTCTCTCGCCGAAGACCCTGATTCGATTCCTGACATGGGTGCAATGTATCACACCTATGTATGTTGTCCCCAGCCGTGACATTTCTGGAATATTGCTGAAAGTGGCGTGAAACCATCTGTCACATTTGCTAATCGATATAAATTAAGTGTTTATAAGAGTTCATATTGTCTGCATCTCACTGGACAACAGCAGGGACATCCCTCTATGTTCCTTGGTGTACTCCAGTGTGTTCATGGTATGTATGTATTGGGATGACTGCTATGGCTTCAGAAGGTTTCACGTTGCCACAATGGGTGTCTCTTCTTCACTGGCTCTGCTCTACATGTACCCAAGGCTGTCTAGAACATAATGACACATACAATCGGAGGCAGCATGTCAAATATACAGCATCATCATCCATGTTGTTTCGGACATGTTGTTTCCCGGATACTTAACAAGGCTTCGAGTCTTCCAGATGTCTCTCACTTTGTCAGACTCTAACGGATTAACCACGTTGTCAAAAAGGCTTAAGTGTATTCATGGTAGGAGTCTCAGCTTTGAATGTGTCGGCGACATTTCGTTCTTGATAGTAACTCGTATTCATAAAACTACCACACATGTAAGAATGTGTCAGTACATGTCCACATGCAAATACGACTTTCTTCAAATGGGTATTCGTGAAGGTCAGGGTTAAAATATTGGTCTTCAGTAACCCATGCATGTCGTAACAGGCGATTAACGGGGCCGGGTGGTTCGACCCGCTGACCGTTGACACATATCGTCGATTCCCATTTGCGCAGATCGATGCTCATGCTGTTGGTCATTGGATTGTCTGGTCCAGACTCTTTACAGACCGCCGCCATATACAACGAAGCTGGAATATTGCTGGGTGCGGCGTAAAGCTAAACTCACTCACTCTTAATATGGACATTAGCTTTAATACACAGACACTCGCGTGGAAACGAGGTCAATAGCTGGCAAAAAGACTGGCATAATGGCTGATGGATTTCCAGAGAAAATGATCTAACTGACGGCGGAACATTTAGAACCAAATCGATGACTTCTGCTGACCAAAGGAGTGGCTGAGTATAGTTTTAGGCTGCGCTCAGCAATATGTCAGCTGACTGACTGATTTCGGTTTTACACCGCTTTTAGCCATATTCCAGCAACATCACGTAGGGGAACACCAAAAACGGGCTTCAGACATTGTACCCTTGTGGGAATTCGAACCCCGATCTTCGAGCCAGCGCTTTAACCACTGGGCTACTCCATGCCTCACCGAACAAAGAAAGGATTTTTGCAAGGAAATGATGCATTACGACATACGTCCAGCTGCAGCCAGGTATGAGGAATGTAGTGAGGCACGGGGGCCACACAGCGTTTATTAAGTGACACCACATGGTGTATGGTTCATCTCCGTCCCTCTATAAATATAGAATATGTCACGATATGTACTGTAGCCTACTGGTTTACTGGCTACTGGTTTACTGGCTACTGGTTTAGTACCAGCATAATAGTTTTCTTCGCATAACATCAATTTTGGCATCTTCACGTTTGGATTCTGTATGTGGTATTGTTTTGTGTCAAGCACATGATTTTGTCAGAGATTATTAATCGAGAATGTTGGTATTTCTATGAACTATTTGTATTAGACGAGAAAATGACTGTTTGATACAACTGACAGAGTGTCATAGTGCATGACCATATTAAAATGTGAATTTCGCAGCTGATCTCGTAGGAATATTCAGGTGAAAATAGACAAGTTCCCGAAACGTCGCCTAAAAATGGTGTGCCGCTATTAAAACAAATACGACGAAGGGAGGAAACTGTATAGAAAAACGTATAGGCGCCATTAGTTAACCATGTTAACCCGAGTTATCTGGTACTGGCAAACTAAACAGAATGATGTTTTCACTGTGGAATGCAACGCGATGGACGGGACATGCTTCATCACGACGTACATGCATGTGTATGGTGTCATCTGCCGGAAGATAAAGAAAAGAAAGCTCGATTTACAGCTCCAGTAATTAAAACACTACGCTCGACGAGAGAGGAGGGAGTATTTATTTTTGCATGCTACTAGTACAGTATTGCATGAAGGAAGGAGATGTAAAAAGCGCTGCAAATGTTCTCTCTTTGCAGAAATGAGATACAGTGTAAGCACTGATAAGACAAATCATGCAGAGGGTGTCGTCAGTGTAGGAAGCTATTAAGTCTGGCTGTCGAAAGGACATGTCGTGTTTGGTATTAGGCCCGTTTTGCACTAGACGGAGATGAAAATGCGCTAAAAGGTCGAGCGCCTGTTACTGTACTAAGAGTAGCCCATGCTTGTAGTAAAAGGCGGGATTGGTGGTCAGATTCGCTGACACATCGTATCCCCACTGGGTAGACTGATGCTCGTGCTGTTGATCACTGGATTGTGTGCACCAGACTCGATTATTTACAGACCGCCGCCATATAGCTGGAATATTGCTGAGTGAAGGGGAAACCGAATCTCACTCACTCACTCACTCGTACCTATCGGTACCTATCGGTACCTATCGTATCTTTGAAATGGAGACATGGAAAGATATACCCTATTTCCATTGACTTCAGTTTTCAAGGATACATTATTAATCATACACCTAGGATGATATTACCATGGGAGGCTGTCAGTTAACAGTAATATGTGTTGACCTTCTTCAAATCAAATACCTTGCACAATCATTGCATTTCTAAACACTCGACTTGGTTCACATATGTCATCGTATTCCTACTACCTAGATCGATGCCCTTGCTGGCGATCACTGGATTGTCTGGTCCAGAGTCGATTATTTACATGCCGCCGCCATATATCTAGAATACTGTAGAAAGCGGCGTAACACCCTGTACCATACCTACAACGACAGTCTCCTTTCCTTCACATGCCTGCTCTGTCTCGCTCTCTGCTATACACCCAACCTCCGTCTCACTTTCTTCCAAACACGCATCCTCCGTCACCCTCTCTCTCCTACACCCACAACCTCCTTCTAACACTATCACGTACCCACACCGACTCGCTCTCTCGCGTACCCACATCCTCCATGTCGCTCACTCCCCTACGCAAAACCTCCACCCCCGACACCCACATTTGCCACCTCGCTCTCTTTCATACCCACAACCACCATCTCAGTCTCTCCCATACACACATCCTCCGTCTGCCTCTCTCTCCTATACCCACAACCACCATCTCGCGCTCTCGCGTACCCACATCCTCCATCTCGCTCTCTCGCGTACCCAAATCCTCCATGTCGCTCACTCCCATACGCACAACCCTCCTCTCCCCCTCTCTCTCATACCCATATCGTTCGTCTCTCTCTCTCCACATCCACGCAACCTCTGTCTCCCTCTCTGTCATATCCACATCTTTCGTCTCGCTCTCTTAAGCTTCTACACCTAAATCCTCCGCCCCACTCCCGAGATCTGCGACAACAATATTCTCCATCTCGCTCTCTCCCATACCCACAACCACCATCTCAGTCACTCCCATACACACATCCTCCGTCTCCCTCTCTCTCATACACCCGCTCTCATACCGACAATACTGTTACATCATCCCTCGTGCACAGTTCCTGTATTTCAGCCACTACTCCCGCAGCACGCTGTACTACGAGACACGCCACACTACTGGCTTCCGCTCAGCGCCATTTGCAGCACGCGAACTCCCGCGCCAGTTGGATGGAAGCTGCGTTTCTGTTTTATCCACAGCTCATGAATGAAACCAGAAGCCAGCCGCTACTTGCTGTGGGAATGTTTTCTACGAATGTTGGATCACTTTCTGTTTCTTCAGCTTTAGAATTAAGAGAGTGCGGTTTGGTAGACTAAGTCCTATTAGTACCGTTTATTACACACGTACACGAGGAGAGCATTCGGAGAAGCTTATTTCTTGTGAATATTGCTAATCAAAGTGAATTCATTTGTTCATCCGAGATTCACATACATGAAAATCATGTGCATAGTGAACGAATTCCGCACTTTGAACTTCGAATTAAACCACGCTGAACCTGAAAGATTCGTCACATCTCAGGTAGGTCTTGGATTTTCATTCATCAACTAACAACTGCAGTGTATGTCCACAGTGTTGGACCACTTCCGGCTGATATCATGTTATAATAAATGGGTATTTGTATTGCGCTATAGTCGGTCCCGCATGCATGCTGAAATGCATGTCTTTTTACCCCTCGATCATTAGATGTCAATCTCAGATGCCCCATATATTACCAGGCTCAGCTCCCTGGGTATCATCCAACTTTTGCAGTCACCAATGTAAGCGCACCGACTTAATGTGACTTTCCCATTCTAGCGATGTACCAGCTGGATGGACTGGGACACCCAGTCAAAGTACTTTTTACACCCAGTCGAAGATGAGCTCGATCCTGGCGCCTCAAACTCGCGAGATCAGTAGTCTGGCTCCTTGTCATGTGCCTGTATTATGAAACTGTGTGGACTGATGTGAAGGACATGATACTACCGTGATCGTACTAACAACGGGGATTGCTAGCCATAACAACACACATATATCTGGAGTATGTTTCGTCAAGCGTGTTTCAGAAAGAAGCATGAAGTCGCAAAGCGTCAGTTTGTCAGCATCCCCTTCGTCGGTGATGCATGGTAGTGGGCAGTTGGTTGGTCCTTCGGCAGGCTATATGTGGAGACAAACAGAGTTCCCTGTCTTTCTTCAAGTGTGGTTTGTTCATCACTGATAATCCAATGGTCTCATGCGCCCCAGTCCGCAGTTCAGAACCGTCAGCTGATTCTGATGAAAGATTTCATTATTATAAATCATTATTAGTAATCTCTCCAAGACATACCCTGAGCATACATTTCAACCAGATGGTAAATATGTAAATTCTAACACGCAAAATATCGGTGAAATGTATATGGATCACTCACTCACTGATACAAAGGACAGTGTTATGTCGTGGAATGTATATATTCAGATCAGGCGCTACATGAACCGAGCTATTGATTCCAGTGCACGTTGTGGCCAAGGTACGTTCACGTGTACTGCGTGTAATTATTGTCAGTGTTCAATAACAGTATCGATGTATATATAGTAGGTACGTCAATACAGATCCGTGGTCACGACATGTCCATGTGATGCAAATGTAAGGTTCAAGCATATACTTACAACGAACGGCCTTACTGAAATACGGATAATATAATCTAAAATAGTAGTATAGGGAATAGTGATTCTAAAACACTTCACATAAATTATTCAGTTTAGAATAACTATTTACAGAGGTTTTATAGTTCAACGTGGCTTCGCAACTTAGGGTTGCAGAGATCTTAAAACAAATAAGTATCAGGTTTAAACATAGTTCCTTAACGTAATATTAAAGTGAATCTATGTAGGGCTACTACATATGTCCATTGTAAGGATAGAAATGCTACTGACACATTATTCTGATTGTCTAGGCATGCCTGTTGCAGATGTAAGTGGCAGAGATGAGCTTATAGCAGTCTCTTACACGACAGTGTCATGACACTGGATATGGGATGGGTATTGTCATCATCCAATAGGATTTAGTGTTGCATGGCCGAGATAAAGTTACTTTTGTCTCAAAATTTAGAAAAAAAAATATTATTGAAGTGGACTTGGGTCGTGGTTTATAAATATATGCAATAATGACCTTTCCACATCTGTGGTCTGTTGCCATTTCAGTGGGGCCACCCCCGGCTGTACCTGTGCTGGAGGATATTCTGGGCTCTGTTTCATACATCCTGGCTGGTCAGTAGCATGGTGTCACCACTAGGTGGCGCTGTGTGGTTCATCTACCTCACCAACTGGACCTACCTCCTGCTGACCATCAGTGCTGTCCTGGACGCAGTCACCGTCGTGTTCGTCAGGATCAACAGACAGGATATTATAAAGGGTATTGTATTTACTGATGAAGGGGATTCTACAACATGCTTATTCCTAACGGATACATAATGTGCTACAAATTGCTCAACTCGTATTCCTGATCTTAAGACGCTGTAGGTGTTCCATGTTGACGTGTAACAGGTGGACCATTATGACTTTCTGGTTTCACGTCATGTCTACCGTGGTCCCAGAGGCGACCCTGGCTTCTAAACAGTGTCGTCATTGAAGGGAGTTTATACACCAGAGCCGTATTTTGGGGCTTTAGGGACCGTGCATACTTTATGGCAGGGGTTGGAGATGATGATTTGTAGGTAGTTGCATGTACAATGTGAATGAACCGCACTAAAAATGTACAAGGTAACTGATCCCCCACTCCTCTTCTTGCCATGTACATAATCAATGACCCATGTGTCAGAACATGTGTACAAACTTGTGATGAACCCCCCCTCCCCCTACCCCACAACACACACACACACAGCAGCCCTGGTCGGACATCCCAGTGGTTCAAGTTTACTTTAAAACATTGGAAAAGTAAGAAAGAACGACAGTAACACATTTCCATTTTCAGGTATCACCTCACACCTATCCTGGTACCTGAAGCTATCCTGGCTCCTCAACAGTGTCGTCACTGAAGGGAGTTTACACATCAGCGCCGTCTACTGGATCTTCCTTTTCAAATGTGAGTACATGTGTACTTTTCTTTATTTACTGAACAGAAATAGGTTTGTTGTTGACATGTTTTACCGAAACTATGTTTTCATTTGTTGAAATGAACGCGTATGTGATGCTAGGATGGCAGTGCAAGTGAAACGCTGTTTAAGATAAGCGAGAGAGATAAGATGATATTTTATTATCCCTGGTGAAATTCTGTTTATATCGCAAAACACTTAAAACACAACAAATCATGGAATCACATGTCACACTTCAACAAACCCAAAGATAATAAATAAATAAATGAATAAATAGGTAATAGCATTAAAACTAAAAAAGTAAAAGAGTACGATATGACGAGGCATTAATGAGATAAAAACAGCAGTGGTGGAAAATGATTTAGATGAAGGTAAGATGATGTGATGAAATGAAGATTAACAGTTGTGAAAACGGTGAATACCGGTACGAAAGAATGACTAGTTTGTTGAAGCTATCGGCATGCGCAGGCGACGTCGTGATGGAAGAAATACAAAATCGTAAAATGCGATATGAGAACCTTCTTTGTAAAAATATTTCGGACTGTTTTTGACAATTTAAAGCTCGTAAAATAGGTCGATAGCTGTTACTTGATCGGTGCCAATACTTTTGCGGGCTGTGTTAACAAATCTTCGTTTTGAAGTTTTGTTACCGAACCAACAAAATGCGTTAAGAGTTAAAACGCTTTGTATGCATATTTTGTCGAACAGTACCATAAGACAACAACCACTTCTACAACTGTTTAAACCACGTAAGAAATACAATCTCCGCTGACATTTTTTCATATTAAGCAATCAACATTATCATTTCATGTCAGTGACAGTGACTAAATATAAATACTTGTATTTATTAACAATTTGACCCCATTACCACTAACACACTATCAAGCATGATGGAGTCTATCCATCTGATCAGATTACCGTTAACACGCGTTTGACAGTATTTACGGAAGTAAATATGGCTGAATAATTTCCCCCTGAGTGCTCTTTGATAAGTCAATATGTCATCACATTTCAGGTCAAAGTCTGACGCCATTAAGATTCATCCTACACGGCATGAACTCCATCTACGTCTTCTGCAACCTCCTCATCGTGAACATGCCAGTTCGTGTGTATCACGTGATCTACCCAGTTATTTATGGCGTCATCTACACAGTTTTCACTGTCGTTTATCACATACTTGGTGGGACCAGTGGAAAGGGAGAACCGTATATCTACAAGATTCTTGATTGGTCCAAACCGAAGCGGACTCTACCTTTTGTGTTTCTGAGCACTTTTGTGGCTCTGCCTTGTTTGTACTTGGTTGTTTTCTTCACTCATAAACTGAGGATACACATACATTCAAAATGTCTGAAAAACAACACGTTACAGGATACAAGTATTTCAGATTCATCTATGGAAAGTGTTGACATTGGACGGACGCATGTTTAGCAAAGTATTGTTACGATAAAAGATGTATTAATATGTTTATCTCTGTTACAAGTTTTGGGGGACAATGAAACACCTTTAAATATTGCTTAACATTTTATATTCTATTTGGTTTATGATTAAACTGGTGATGTGCCTTTGAGAATTCTTTCTTCACAAAAGGTCATGTTGTGTGTGTATGAGTGAGTGAATATCGCCCAACGCCCTGATCTGAACTAAAATAACTCACACCGTAGGGACAGTATAGCATACTGTATCAGAAAGTCCAGTGACAGATAGTTTAAACACATTCCCAGCAGGTACAATGGCATCCAATCAACATGAACCCCTGTTCCCAATCAGCCTGGCCATCTCACCGGTTCCTTGGAATCTACTAGCATTTTAACAAGCAGTCTTACGTTGTTCGTATCAACGAGAACCACGCGCATAGTCTGTATGGGCAAAAGACAAAGTGGTTGAAGTATTCACACTAGAAATCATTTTACACGCATTGTTTTATCACAATGAAAGTACGAGGGGATGTCAATAAGTTTTGAGCCTTGTATAGAAAAACACAAAATATTGGTATGAACCACATTGTTTGTGAGTCAAGACACTTGTTCCATCTTTTCTGCCAGGCGCTGATGCCATCACTGTAGAAGGCGCCATTTTGGTCCTCAAACAAAGCCTCGGTAGCAGTAATAAGCTCATCATCATCCTGAAATCTACGACCACGCAAGTATTTCTTGAGATTTGGGAACAGATGATAATCACTTGGTGCCAGGTCTGGAGAGTACGAGGGATGCGGCAAGATTTCTGGACTCGCATTTCTGCAACGCGAGAGGTGTGTACTGGAGCATTGTCTTGATGTAGAAGAATACCACGTCTGATCTTGCCCCGGCGCTTCTCCTTGATTGGCTGTCGCACTTGCCTCAACAAGTAATATTAATATAATATATATATAGCGTAATATTCCCCATTCATTGTTCTTCCTTTTGGTAAGTAATCTATGTGGATGATGCCTTTGCTATCCCAGAAGACTGTCGCCATTACCTTCTGCACTGATCTGGAGGCTTTGAACTTTTTGGTCCTGGGAGAAGTGATATGTTTCCATTCCATGGATTCTTGCTTGCTCTCAGGATCATAGTGGTGGATCCAGGTTTCATCACAGGTTATTAGCCTAAAGTGAAAATCTTCTGGATTCTTGTTGTATCTGGTTAGCATGGAGTTGCTTATGGTGACCCTTGATTGCTTCATTTCATCTGTAAGCATTCTTGGCACCCATCTGTCGCACACCTTAGACATGACGAGATGTTCATGAAGAATTGTCTCGATGGATCCGTGTGAAATGCCTGTGGTTTCCTCTAACTCGTGGAGTGTGATTCGACGATTTATACAAGTCTATGCACTCTGTCAATGTTTACCTGTTGGGCGACCTGGACGGGGGTCATCTTCAAGACTCTCTCTACCATGCTTAAATTCATTGACCCATCGTTTGATGGTAGCAGATGAAGGGGAAGACTTCCCATAAACTGCTGAAAGCCTTTCTTCAATGTTCTTCGCCGAGTTTCCATTCAAGAACTAAGAACTTAATTACTGCTCTATACTCAATTTTATTCATTTTCACTGCCATGAGGGGGGTCTCTTTCAGTCAATGTGAGCTGTTCAATAACTTCTGAGAGTAGGATACCAAAACTTATATATCACATCAGCTACACCCCAAGGTTCAATGTCGTACCATAGGCTGTGACACCTGGGTATGAAAATTGCTCAAGACTCAAAACTCATTGACATCCCCTCGTACACAACGGTATTTATTCTGCCTTTGACCTATGTATAAAGACGTGTCAGGAATTATGTCTACATAGATGTGAAGCAGTCAGGGGATGGTTTATGAAAAGTCATGAGCAACTGACATGACCTGCTTTGTACAGATAACGATTCTGATGGTGCTAAAGTACGACCAAGGAGCAGGGCTCGGAGCAGATATACGATCATAACCAGTCATGTCTTTAACTTCTAAAGGAGATAAAACAACCTTGTGCAAAAACATCTTTAAGTTTGACACGAGGGCCAATAAAACTTGATTATATCTTTGTCACAAGAATGCTACATTTACTGTTACGACTCGCTACATTTACCGTTATGACTAGCTACATTTACTGTTACCACTAGCTACATTTACTGTTACCACTAGTAACATTTACTGTTACCACTAGCTACATTTACTGTTACCACTAGCTACATTTACTGTTATGACTGGCTACATTTACTGTTACCACTAGCTACATTTACTGTTACCACTAGTAACATTTACTGTTACCACTAGCTACATTTACTGTTACCACTAGCTACATTTACTGTTACGACTGGCTACATTTACCGTTATGACTAGCTACATTTACTGTTACCACTAGCTACATTTACTGTTACCACTAGCTACATTTACTGTTACCACTAGTAACATTTACTGTTACCACTAGCTACATTTACTGTTACCACTGGCTACATTTACTGTTACCACTAGTAACATTTACTGTTACCTCTAGCTACATTTACTGTTACCACTAGCTACATTTACTGTTACCACTAGCTACATTTACTGTTACCACTAGTAACATTTACTGTTACCACTAGCTACATTTACTGTTACCACTGGCTACATTTACTGTTACCACTAGTAACATTTACTGTTACCACTAGCTACATTTACTGTTACGACTGGCTACATTTACTGTTACCACTAGTAACATTTACTGTTACCACTAGCTACATTTACTGTTACCACTAGCTACATTTACTGTTACGACTGGCTACATTTACCGTTATGACTAGCTACATTTACTGTTACCACTAGCTACATTTACTGTTACCACTAGCTACATTTACTGTTACCACTAGTAACATTTACTGTTACCACTAGCTACATTTACTGTTACCACTAGCTACATTTACTGTTACCACTAGCTACATTTACTGTTACCACTAGTAACATTTACTGTTACCACTAGCTACATTTACTGTTACCACTAGTAACATTTACTGTTACCACTAGCTACATTTACTGTTACCACTGGCTACATTTACTGTTACCACTAGCTACATTTACTGTTACCACTAGTAACATTTACTGTTACCACTAGCTACATTTACTGTTACCACTGGCTACATTTACTGTTACCACTAGTAACATTTACTGTTACCACTAGCTACATTTACTGTTACGACTGGCTACATTTACTGTTACCACTAGTAACATTTACTGTTACCACTAGCTACATTTACTGTTACCACTAGCTACATTTACTGTTACGACTGGCTACATTTACCGTTATGACTAGCTACATTTACTGTTACCACTAGCTACATTTACTGTTACCACTAGCTACATTTACTGTTACCACTAGTAACATTTACTGTTACCACTAGCTACATTTACTGTTACCACTGGCTACATTTACTGTTACCACTAGCTACATTTACTGTTACCACTAGCTACATTTACTGTTACCACTAGCTACATTTACTGTTACCACTAGTAACATTTACTGTTACCACTAGCTACATTTACTGTTACCACTGGCTACATTTACTGTTACCACTAGTAACATTTACTGTTACCACTAGCTACATTTACTGTTACGAGTAAACTACTTTATTCTTGACGCACAATATTTCTTAAAATTCTTGTTTACAATTCTGGTATATTGAATTCCTTTGGTGAATAATACGAATAGCTTGCCATTTTAGAGCAAATTTACTTATCTAGAGTGAAATCAATTGACTATCTAAGTGATCGAGCGGTGAGAACAGTTTGCTGGAGCTTGATATCTGCTTAGTGACGGGTGCACATGTTGCACGTGGTGCTCGCCTTTGATGGTAGCACGTGCACATCTAAAAATCAATGTATGGTGTGTACGCGGGGTCAAAATAATCACACAAACAAACAAATTTGTGATGTGAAAATAAATAGCTATATGGGGTTTAGAAACCGTGGCTGTTCTGCTAGTTCTTTTCCATGCGTACGTATATCGGCCCATGCATTCATCTATCGCCTGTGTGATGACGTTCGAATCCTAACAGCTGTCAACACACGCTGGTTCACAGGAGCTCAGTAATTTTGGACGCTAATTATAAAAAGAAATCGTTACACTTGATGTATTACTGTCACAATATTGGCACATGTCTAAGTCTCCTAACATGTTATCAGTATTACGAGGGGTGGCTGAAACGTTCTAAGCCTCACTGTGAAAAAAAGTTACAAAGTCCACTTTTGTAATTTATTTTTCTACATAGTCCCCTTCCAAGTTCACACACTTTTGCCAGCGATGCTGCAAGGCCCGAATCCCGGTCAGGAAGAAATCTTCTTCAGCTACCCTAAAAAAATCAGTCACAGCGGAAATGACGTCATCATTACTTGCAAAATGGCGACCGGCGAGTTCCTTTTTCATTTTGGGGAACAGGTGGAAGTCGGAAGGAGCCAAATCAGGTGAATAAGGATGATGGTCAATGAGTTCAAAGCCACAATCGCGGATTGTTGACATGGCCACCACCGATTTGTGAACAGGCGCATTGTCTTGATGGAAGAGGACACCTTTAGCGATCATCCCTCGTCTTTTGGCTTTGATTGCGTCTCGCAACTGGTTCAGTAGATCAGCATAGTATCTGCCGTTGATAGTGTGACCTTTTTCAAGATAATCAATGAGCAGAATACCCCTGGAATCCCAAAAGACTGATGCCATCACCTTTCCAGCTGAAGGAACAGACTTGGCTTTCTTCAGAGCTGGTGAATCAGGATGCTTCCACTGTTTTGACTGTAGTTTTGTTTCTGGTTGAAAGTGATGTATCCAGGTCCCATCCATGGTTGCAAATCGTGCCACAAAATCATCGGGATCTGCTTCAAAACGACGCAAATTGTCAAGGGATGTCTGGGACCTGACACGTTTCTGTTCTGCTGTCAAGAGCTTTGGCACCCATCTTGCAGAAACTTTAGTCATTCCGAATTCGTTGGTGATAATATGCTCAACCCTCTCATGAGAGATGCCCACTACACTAGCAATATGTCGAGTAGTCAATCGTCGATCATCCATCAGCATATCGAGCACTCGCGTGATGTTTTCTGGAGTGGTTGCTGTTGAAGGCCTTCCTGAGCGTGGGTCATCATCAAGGCTTTGTCTGCCACGCTTAAATTCTGCAGCCCACGTCTTTACTGTGGAAAACGAAGGAGCATCATCCCCTAGAGTGGAGACCATGTCAGCATGTATCTGTGTTGGGGACATCCCTTTCTTTTGCAAGTACTTGAGGACTGCCCTGTATTCAGTTTTGTCCATTTCTGATGATTTCAGAGGGTAGGTTTACCAAAAGAGCTGTAGTTGAGATAAAACTATTAGTACGTTTGTAGTTCTTGTGTCTATGATTCACTAAATTATTGTCCTCATTGGTGGCAAACACCTGTCTCTACCTGGTGGGGAAAAACCACTCAGGCTGAGAATTTTTCAGCCAACCCTCGTAGTATCTGCTATTACAGTTTAGACATCATTTCATATTCACAACCGTCTGAAAAATACCAACTTGTAACTGGAAGCCATACAAAACAAATGATGCTAATGGTTGGTTGTTTTGTTATTTAAAGCCGCACTCAGCATTGTTCCGTGTGGCGGCGGTCTGTAAATATTTGAGTCTGGACAAGACAATCCAATGATCAACAGCATGGGCATCGATCTATACAAATGGGATACAATGACATGTATCAACCAAGTCAGCGCCTCTAAGCACCCGATCCCGTTAATCGCCTGTTACGATCAATACTATCCCAGATGTTCACGGGTCAGTGATGCCAATGAGCATCTACATGTGGTGATTACACTATCTTTGTCCAACATGGAACAGTGTACATGTAAACTAACGGTAACATCGTGCACGTATTTAACTGTGCAGAGTAATCATTTGACTTTCAGATGTGTTCAACAAATGGTATACTAGACGTTCACCACATTTACCCTGTGCGGACCGGGCACGTCTAAGACACCTGCCTTGTTACACCAACAGGTATGACCAGGGCAAACAAAACAAAACAACCAGTCAACCAACCAACCAACCAAACAAAAAAGAAGCCCAAAATCCCAAAACACAGAAATAGGCAAATTGAATTTTTACATCAGTTTAGAAGGTATGTCTATTCAAAGATGTGGATTCAATGTCCATTCCTGCGTCGGATTTCCTGGCTTTCAGTCCAATTTTCTCTCAACCTGTTCCTCAGAGTTTGATTCTGGGCATCCATTAAGGCACAATCAAATTAAAACTTCCCAACAAACTTGGAACAGATAATGCATGAACTTGGTTACAACTACTACTACAACTACTACTACTACTGCTGCTGCTGCTGCTACTACTACTACTACTGCTGCTGCTACTACTACTACTACTACTACTACTACTGCTACTACTACTACGACAAAGACGACTACAACTGCTTCTATAACTAATGAGCACGAGACCCCCAGCCTGGGTGTTCTGCAGTGCTAAACATTATCAATCTGGTCAAGGTATCAGTGTACACCCGGTTGTCACATCATCATCTCCTCCTACCGGGTACCCATTCGCTGCTGACAGAACAGAGACAAAGTCACCTGCTTAAGGAAAATACATATGAAAAATATAATCCACTCTGGGGTAGAATAGACACTAAAAAAATCTCATTTTATCATCTGGTCATCTGACCAGCCATCCCCTGCAATCAGCGTGTTTAATTTCATCTGGAGACGATTATAAAGATGATCGCGTACAACTACATGGTGTCAGTCAGGACTAATGGGTTGCTGGGGACTAAGTGTAACCCTGAATATGTGTAACCCTGAATATCTCCAGAAATATTCGCCTAGACCAGTATCCTAGCCATGTACAGTACAATGAAACTACTAACAGTTCACCATTTTATGAACAAGGAAATCGAATGAAAATATTATCAAAGCGCCGTAGTTCGTAATGTTGCGGGTCTCAGACTTTAGTCATTACCAAGCCCGTGCATAGACAGCATATGTGAGACGTGCCTCTCATGGGCTCGGACACAATTACATAACATAAGTACTGGTCTCACCGAGACTACACTTCCAAGCCAGATATTCCTTCATATTAAAATGAATAGCAGAAAGTGCATCTGTGTTTTGAAGTCATCAGGATACAGAATTCCCCAAAAGCATGGTATGGGTGCAAATGTCGATGTTCATGTGTTTGCCTGTGCCAGGTATTAACAAACAACCACCAGGGCTGGAATGTTGTTGCAAGCAGCGTAAAACAGCACTCACTCACTCATCATTTTCTGCTATGTGCCTTTTTCTTGCGCTATTCGTATTTTGATTCTGTTTGTGTTTACTGTACGTGACATTGAGATAAGTGAAGGTGTATTGTGTTCAGCACCAACTGAACAATATAATTCTGGGAGACAAACGTGCATCACGATGCTTCTGGACGTCTCTGGTTGGATCTTTAAGAGGCAGGCTATACGCCTCTCGCCTTTAAGTCGACATAACGTCTTTATCTGATGCCAGCCCCCGTTCTGTCTTAGATCAACATCCACCAGACACAGTATCACAGACGGGGCAGACTTTAACAACACACAGTCATCCCACAGCGTTGTCATTCCAGTCGATTACAGCTGTTTACTTAAACAAATACTCAGATGCATGGCGCTTTAAACATCTTTTGTGAAACGTCGCTGATAGTTTCAGGAATTAAAACAATCACATCATTACTTTGAAGTTAGCACACACATCGTTTCTAACAATAACACAATTTTTTTAAAGCTGGTATGGCATCTCCATTTGCGTTTACATTATACCCGTTACATAACAATACCATGTGATGGATCTTAAACACGGACTACACAGCGTGCTGACATGAGTTGCTATTGGGGCTTCTAGCTGTAAACACTGCCATGACACGGACACTTCAAACTAAGAGATAAATGCAGGTAGCTCCCGCGAGCACTGTTGCACAGCCATGCTCCATGGTCCGCAGTGCATGGATGCATAGTAATTCTATCTTTCGAAGAGGCAAGTCTAGAGATAACCTCAGCCTGTTATCATTTTCTGAGATTGTCATTAAAACACTCATTTTGTACCTTACAGACTTGTGCAAGTGTAACTATCACACTACCGCTTGTGATATATTCTGGTAATGCATGTTGTTTATCTTATGAAATAAGCGTTGTTGTTATTCACCTTAATGTTGGGACCCACTTGTTCTTCGTCTCTGGCGACGAGAGTCACTCAGTTACTCACTGGCTGTGTAGTACTGACAATCACAGTGGTTACAAATGGTTGCAATCTGAATAAAGTTTACTTTAGCATCTTCCTTCTTCCGTCTAGTACAGCACACGGGTCTCGAGTGGATTCTAAGCACAGTAATAAACAAGTGGAACACAATTGGCTTTCCACTCAACAAATGGATAGTTGAATGTCGACGCTATAAAAGCCATAGTGCTGTAGGATATGAATGGTCTCATACCGACATAATGAATGACTTTAAGAATGTTGATCTTCCATACATTCCACTCTTTCCGTGGAGTGTTAGAAATCTTATTCCAGCGCGATAAGGGAAACCGTCGCCGTTTACCAACAGTTGGGTCTCATACCAATGTCTTCCCACACATACATAATGTTGTTTTTCGCTCTGATCCATCACGATATATTTTTCCCTGTAGCATGTATTCCTCCCGGACCACCAGGCATTCCAAGTAAGTTACATAACACGAGGAGAGAACACAAGCACGTGTAGAGAGTGTATAACTCAGAGGAGGACGTATTTGTAGGCGGGGCGGTAGAGGTAGACTAGTGGTGAAAGCGATCGCTCGTCATGTCACCGAAGACCCTGGTTCGATTCCACTCTGGGGACATTGCGTAAGGCCCATTTCTGGTGTAATACAAAATTGTTAAAAGCGGCGTAAAACTAAATGCCCTCACTCACTGTACATATATCACTTGTAGGCCCTGTCCTCCGTATTAAAATGTGTACATCAGTGACGGACGGATATGTTTGATACCCGTTGCTGACATGGAACATGTACAGATTCCAGTAGAGGAGGACATACATTTCGAGTGACCTGCCAATGGGTGTACATATTAACCTGAATCAGAAACAGATATTATTAAATAATATCGGCGGTTTTACACTGAGGATATCTCAAACCAACTGAAGGGGACCTGTATGTTTAACCACAGAAGGGTCCGCACAAAATAACTAGACTATAATGACTATAAATTTTTTTTCCTTAAACGTTTACTTCGAACTAACTATATGTTTATAGTATTCCCAGAAATTATTGAGAATCATGTTGCGTCATGTAACTCATTACGTTTATTAACTTCTGGCGTTTTACTTACATAAACATGTTAAAACATCATCCTTTTACAGTCTCAGTCTTGTTTTAGTACTTTGTTAGACCTCCTCGCTCAGCAATGCATGCCTGAATATGCCTAGGCACACTACCCATCAAAGTTTGTAGGTAATCGTGTGACAGGGTATCCCAATATTGGACCACCTCGGCCTTCATATCTTCAATATTTCTCAGTCCCTTTTGGTTTATTCTGTCCTTCATGACTCCCCACACATTCTCAATTGGGTATAGGTCTGGGCTGTAACTGGGCCAGCCTAAAACTTGAACATTTTCGCCCGACAACCACTGTTTTGTGTAGCGCGCAGTGTGTTTTGGGTCATTATCATGCTGGAAAATCCAATCATCTTCATACAATGTTTGTGCTGTCGGAAGGAGGTGACCATTTAGAATGTCAACGTATCTTTCTTTTGTGAAGTTTCCCGTGAAAACACACAATGGCGTCACTCCGCGAGCCGATATGCCACCCCACATGTGAAACTTCGGGCTATGTTTTGGTCGCTGGTAGATAGGTTTCACAGTATCTTTGGTCCAAATTTTCACACAATTAGGGAAAAGTCAAACAGAACTTTCATCCGAAAAGAAAACATTATCCCAATCTTGATTTTCATGAGCCTGACACCAGTTTAAACGTTTTTCCTTTTGTGCATCTTTCATTAACGGCGAGGGAATTCCACGTTTTTTCACCCAATTAAGTCTCTGTAATTCCTGCCTAACTGTTTCATTGCATACCTGAGGACTTCCTCTGCTAATCATTTCATTTCTGATGTTCTCAACACTTTTCAATTTGCCCCTACTCAAAATCTGCCCAAGTCTTCGGCGATCCACAACACTGAATTTCCTAGGCCGACCTGCCCCTGCTTTGTGCTCTATCCCGGTTCCTGTTTGAATATTCTTCAAAGTTCTGTATACTGTAGACAGAGGAATACCATGTTTACAAGCTAACACCTTAGCATCAGCCTCACCCCTTTCAAAATCATCTAGAATGAGCTTTCTTTTCTCTCTTGCTGTAAATTCTGCCATGTCAACACAGGAAGCCGTCTGCTCAGACAAGGGGGATAACTCTGGACGTAATGAGCTGCCTTCTAAGCCTTCAAGAGTTGTCTCCCTTATTTAGTATGCTTAGTGCATAGTGAAAGCCCTTTTTCCAATCATAGCATCATTAGAGAAAAAACAAAGATTTTCTCAATAATTTCTGGGAACACTGTAAACTTATAGGTTACGCTGTAACAGGCACGCACGATGACCTTCCAGATGCTCTGGTAGGAATTCAATTGTTTGTTGGGAGACCTGCGTTGTTTGGTAGTTATTTGTTTTGCTGACTCATGTCATATAGTGTAGAATGCAACGTGTTTCAAACGTTACAGTAGGTGAGAGTGCGCATGTGTGAAATTCAAAATACTGGTCCATGAAGTGTAAATATATATACTGGAATGTACGGGGAAACCCGGGATCTGCATCCACAGATATTCTGATATACAGAATTGTGTTTTCATCTTCTTGGAGGACATAGCCTTCTGCAATGCAACCTGATGAACGGATAATTATCTGTTGAGTTGGATATAAAATATAACATCGATAGAAAATTGGTTTGTGTCTCCAACCTGCTAGACAACGGATGTCGCGGAGGCCGTGACGCCATAGCAGTAAAGAGTGTCGTCACCTCTGAAACACAGTATCATGGGTTATGTGTGACCCATGGAAAGCTCAACAGTCAGATACTTCTGTTACGGTACTGTACGCTGAACAGATTATGCCTATAGCATAAAATAACTTGGCATCCGCATGGCATTGTGCACAATACTGACAAAATGATAGCGGATGTAATTAAAGACAATGTAATTAAAAATCAGTGACGTTTCTTTTACAACTGCATGTGTGAGTAGAGTTCATAAACTCATCAACGTAACAGTTACTCACCCTCGAGTGTTCAGTATGTCTAATCTCTACTCTACTGCAGAAACGCTGGAAACGTGTCGTCACTATCGATCCCCATCTCTCTCTGTGGGAACGTGGATTTGTATTTTGGGGGCTATGTCATATCATAATAGAGATAACAATAGAGGATGTTTAATGACATTCCATATTATACCATTCGTACTGAACGAGTTAATGATTTGGCACTGAATCATTCACGAGTTTAATAAATATGCTATTTCACAGGAAACGAGTTTAGCACTCTCTGTATTACTCTCTAACATACATGGATAGAAGCTGCCTACAGTGTGAGGACTCGCGGCTTTCCGCGAGTCACGCAAACTCTAATGGCACTGTGACAGTGGTATTAGCGTTGTTACGTCATAACTGTGAACCATAATGACGTCACACGTCTATAGTTATTACACTAGCATAATATTGTCGTAACATTTTACACTGCAGTATCTTACACGGACGAGTCATAATACCTTGAATTACCGAGCGTGCTCTCTACTTGGAATCTGCGGGCGAGAAACAAATAATGTTAGTCCTTGTACAGGTACATGGGCAACATAAATAAAACCTAGGTCTCTCGACCATTGTCCTGATCGTTTAATTATCCTAAATAATTTGCCAACTTACGCAGCAGGAATGCAGACACCGAAAAGGATAGTAACTATTCACATGTATTGCAACCACCGTGCACTGGTTGAATCTGGGCTCTGGAAGGTTAAAAGGACATAACATTAGGTGTTATTAGCCCTTATGAATAGAGTGATGACAGTAAATACACCAAAGCGGATTCTTTTGCCTTTGCCGAAAAGGCAAAAACAACTTGAGCCATATTCAATGAATAACTAAAAAGTACTCCAAGTTATTTGTAATCAGAAACTGTTTGCATAAAAATGCATTACTAAACCATTTCTCGACATTTGTGAGTTGTCCACCCCTTTGCATTACAACATTTGACTTATCAAAGTTAACATCAAATTTTCATTCTTTCCAGTAGTTCTCCACACTGTCCAGATGGTTCTGCAAACCTACCACTGGGCCCCATACTAATATCACGTCGTCAGCTAACAGTACCATTAAAATTTCATTTTCTAATTTGCTGATGAAAAGAGAGAAAAAGGGCAGGACTTAACAAGGTGTCGCAGGAAACCTCCTGCTTTAACGTGTCATCATAATTTAGGAAGCAGTTAGCAGTGATACAACTGTTGGACATTACGTGCAACTGACACAGGCACTCACACACACACACCATTTTAGCAGTCTACCACTTAAAATACGTTGCTCACATTTATTTCCCCTAAGTGTAACACAACACATGTAATACATGCATGTGCTCTTGAAATCAAACTGAGTTAAAATAAATAAATAAATAAATAAATAAATAAATAAATAAATAAATAAATAAATAAATAAATAAATAAATAAATAAATAAATAAATAAATAAACGATTTTTGCAAAGACTTATCGTTAATAGTTGCAGCTTGTTTATGGATCGCACTACGTCTAGGGGCTGTAGGTGTCGGTTATCATTGCTTGGTGCTCCTTCACTGACTGATCCTTTACATTCCTCTTGTTCCTGTAAAAAATAATCACGGAATGCATGTCAGTTGCTATATGCTCTAAGGCCTTGTTTATAAATAATCAGATATATATTTGAGAAACGTACTTACCAGCAAAACCAGGAGTATATTTGTTTATGTTTGTTTAGGTCATCATATTTCTGGTCTTATCAATAACGACGCAAAGTTGTGAACTTAATGAAAATATGAAGACCACAGACAGCTGGTTTCGCCTTCTTTGAAGTGAGGCATCCGCTCTTGCATAATATATTGAATTATTTTTCTGCGCTGCACACGTATGATGTACGTTATTTCGATGCTTTACTTAAGTGGATTTGTTAAAAGTCATGTTGCGTGAAGATAAACAAATCTGATTACAGGCAACAGTTTTCAACATACATGTACGAAGCTCTTGCCTTATCTGAAAAGTACTGATACGAGTAGAAAAGGTGGTATAACGAGTTATTTTAATCAATGGACATTTTACTTCTTGTGAGCAACTGCATTTATTTATATGTATCCTTGATAATAAAAACGACGAAACGGTTGCCACTGCCGAGCCCGATCTTTTAGGACTTAATTACTATCTACAACGCAATTCCAAACATCTAGACTCCCACAGATCCTACAGACTGCAACCATTACGCATGGTTACAAATATTTGCCAACCAATGATGAAAACAGCACGACTTGCATACCTTACTTCCACCTCCCTCCCACAATGAGTGAATGAGTGAGTTTAGTTTTACGTCGCACTTAGCAATATTCCAGCTATATGACGACGGTCTGTAAATAATCGAGTCTGGACCAGACAATCCAGTGACCAACAACACGAGCATCGATCTGCGCAATTGGGAACCGATGACATGTGTCAACTAAGTCAGCTAGTCTGACCACCCGATCCCGTTAGTCGCCTCTTACGACAAGCATAGCCACTTTTTATGGCAAGCATGGGTTGCTGAAGCCTCCCACAAAGAAGCAATGCTGGCGCGATATAGACCATGACTCCAGACGATCCATGGGATTTTCCATTCGGTCATGTGTAGACATGCCCAGTGATTTGATGTCCTCCGTAGCATTGTGTCAACAAGGGCCTAGACAGTCATGGATATGGTGACTGCGGCCCCGTATCTTAATATTGTTGAAGGAAAGGAAGTCCAGATTCATTTATCTGAATCTGAGATCTGAGCCAGTCACGTTGTAATCCGTGGGATTCGGATACAAAGAGAAACATATCACCTGACACATTCGTGTAAATGGCGCTGCACATTCGCTCCATGTATACGTACCAGCACCATAATGACAACACTATAACAATCAAAGTCAAATCCATATATTAGTAGCTACCATTGATTTGTTTTATTTTTTGTTTGAGAGTATATTATAGTAAATCATGTAGTAAAGTAAGAAAATCAGGCCCATTTAAGGCATTCTGGAATTGGGCCTGTACTAATTTGCGTTGAACTGGCCCAGTACAGGCAAATAAGTATGAACCACTACACAACCATAACGGTTGCAAATTGACCCTTTACAGTTTGGCACTGGCCTGGTTAAGTTTAATACAGTTTCTACCAAAAACAAGCTGAAAATAAAGAACCGAGACGGTAAAGTATTCGGTGCAGTAGTTAAGGTACCGCCTATATATGGCGCAGTACAGTTTTACCTGGAACGGACCACAAACAGAAAACAAGCAATGGTCCAATACTGGCTCTATACTGGCGTACATTATGTACACCGGTGCAGGTCAGAACGGTGCCGGTACTGGCCTAGTAATGTGCATGAAAAGATTTTGTACCGTGAGGTTCTCCGTGTGTGCCAACAGTCCAACTATACACTTATGTCACAGCAACGAGAATGAAAGCATGAGGCATCATGTACGAATATCGTTCAAGAAAACGAAAGGTAAAAAGGTCAAGTTCACCTCGTGTTACACTGACTAGTCAGTATCCCTTAATTATCAACAAGGAACACCCTATACATCAGCCATGGTAGAATTAGACCGAATTGTTGACAAACCAGCTCGGTCCATGTTGAAGCAGGTCCCTGAGCATGAGAGATCCCCAGGTTTGAAGGCATTATGACGTCAGAGGTTTGAGGCACGCAGCCATTCCGTGACATAAATCTATCATGTACATGTCAACAGATACATGTCGGGCTTCTTTTACATATTACATGAGGGATATTTTTCATACACTTGTAATTTCAGTGAGTTATATCCAGGTCATTTCACGGTGACTCTTTCTGTGGTTAGAAACGGTAAACCTTTGTAAATTCATTGACAAATTAAAAAAAAAGAAAACAAAAGAAAACAAAAAATTAACAACCCCCCAACCCCCCCCAAAAAAAAAACAACAAAAAAACAAAACAAAAAACCCCGTATGACCTGATGTTGTGGCTCATAACGAAAACACCAAGATAGAAATATTGTGTATTATAAAACATTTAACTATTTGATAAGCATGAAACATAATTACCAATGTCCAATCGATAGTAATCTGGTCACCGAATCAATCACAAGAGACGTGTGGTCAAAATAACAAGAATCACAAATCATTCAGAAGATGTGTTTCAAGTCACATTCTGGAACTGCCCAAACCTTCAGTGGCGTGTCTGACGACCCCTTTTATCGATACATACCAAAACAGGTCCACTCATGGATGACGTTAGTTGTCGAAGGACGTCAGCAGGAATTCTGTGACACGATCCGAGAGAACGTGTTCGAGCTGCCGTTGATTTGTTGGTGGAGGTTGCCGTTGTATCATCTGTCTATCAAGATGATCCCAGAGATATTCTATCAGATTCATGTCCGCAAATCGTGCTGGCCAGGACAATACGTTGATGTTCACGTTGTTGAGGTAGTCATGTACGAGTCTGGCAGTATGCGGACGTGCATTGTCATGTTGCAAGGTCAAAACCCTCTCCTGTTGACACACAAATGGACAGACAACTCTCAAGACTTCGTCCATGTACCTTTGAGCAGTCGGATCAATACAAATCCCACCCCATACCATGACACAGCCTCGATAAAAAGGTGCACCTCTGGGGCACAGTTTGGCGTCAGTCGCTCACCCTTTCGTCTGTAAACACGAACTCGCCCATCATTTCGGAACATGTTGAGTCGACTCTCTCGTCTGTAAACAGAACTCTCTTTCAATCACGACTTTGAGCCTATTGTCGAGAGTGCTGACGGCCATTACACGAAAAGCACGGTGAGCTCTTACGCCAGCCATGTTGAGATGTCATAGTGTGCTTCGTCTGTTCATGGGGTGTCCCAAGGTCATAGCGCCGTTGACGTCGCCTTGGAATCTGTTCCGCTGGTGTATTCTGATATAGTGGTCTTCAGTTGGCGCGGTAACCCTTGGTCTACCCGTTCTTGTACGGCCTTGTTTCTGGTCTGTCTGGTGGTAATGGCACAAGTTGCCGATAGCTGCTTGGCTGCAAATGAACTCTTGCACTGTGACCTAAGGTCCCCATTTCTGTCATACCAATGGCTCTGTCGCATTCGGCTAGTCAAAGTGTAGGTGTTGTACTGTTCCACATCCGTACATATGCAACAATTATGCACGAGTATAGCTACCATTCATGCTGTTTTTGTTCGGCATAGTCCATTCATGTTGTTTTTGGAATTTTTCATGCCAAGACGAAATTCACTTAATCACGGGTATATGCCTTGCTACTCGACTACAGAATGTGTTTTGGCGAATGTTTTCTGAAACATTCCTCTTTATGGCAGTATTCGTAATTGCAAAAACCTTAATGTAACAGTGATGGGTTCCTTCTGACAGTTAGTGTATATCCCAAACTGCTATACAATGTTTGAAATAATGATACGTATTGTGGCTTCAGAGGACGACGATTCCATTGACAAAGGTAAATACGGATTATGTGATTATATTCCAAGGAGACTTTTCTCCACGTACATATCTATTTGGCGGAAGCCAGCAGCACACTGGCACGTGTTTGGCTGAGTGGTTTCGATACATGCACCTGCATTATTCTAAACAATTTAATCTTTTGTTGACGACTACTGGTACGTGTCAGGTTGGTCTGACACGTGAATGTTACACTGACGCCGAGCTTATGACGTCCCGAAATTCTGACAATTATATACAGTTCTTCCACATGCGCATCTACTTCAGCTACATCAGTGCTGAGCAAACAGGTGGGAGAAATCTTTCAGCGATACTTGTCTCAGCTGTATTCGTCTAAAGGAACACGTTGTTAGCAAATGCAGTCATCCCTGTGGTAGAGACAAGACGTCTTCATCGTTATTCTATCATAGGAATGTAAACCCCCGTCCCGTCCCCTTACCATAGACCGTACTGAAGTTAATATTCATGAGATCTGTGAATGATATGTAGAGCTAGACATGCAGTGCACACATGTTGTACATGGATACCTACACGTTGCGTTTTCTACATGTAACGTGTACGTAGATGAGACTTGAACAAACTAGTTCTCCAAAAGAGTATTGTGCGATCACATCACATAAACATTGAACATTTCCTTTGCTGTTTGTTTTATTTGATGGGTTATCAATGCGCCCTTTACATGGAACTGGAGGAAATGGATGACACGTGATAACTGACATATTTAGTACGCCCAGGATCAACAGTCGTTAAATCATGCTTTGTCAATCATTATTTCTCTTGGACATACCAGTCATCACGCCGAAGGTAATTACTGAAGCTTTGTGGTGCTGTAATATGGCTAGACACGACTAACAACTGTCTCTCTTCGACATGTTATTTTGTCAGATTTATTTGTGATTATAATCGCCGTTTTTCACTTCGGAGTCTCACTAAATCAAGGCTGACAAACGCTTTCTATGAAGTATTGTTTAAGCCTAACCCACGTTTTCGTAAAGCTAACTGCTTCTGTTGTTTTACATGTTCTGCCATACACTGTGCATAGGTCAGGTTAACTGTCCAGAATGAATGTACCTTAGATTCCTCTGTGGGTGTCACACGTTGGCCAGGCTACATGCAAAACCCGCGACGCGTATAGGATAACAAGGTAACAAATTAAAGACTGATGACGTAGAGAGGATCTTGTGATTAACAAAACATGGGTACTATATTTACTGCTGCTATAATGATCATCCGCAATTGCAACATATGAACGTGGCTGTGATGGTGATACGCAGTTGAAAGATATATTTTCTGCATGTTAGCAATTCACCTGTTCCAGTATTGCAACACATAATTTTTCAAGAACAGTCCATAAAATACCAAAAGCAACTGTAGGTGATGTTTGCGTGTGAGGACGGCATATGGAGGCAGCAGTATTTACACAAAAGCATTATACTGGAATACCAGTTATAGCAGACTGAGCATAGGCCAGAATAGGACTATATTCATATGGTCAAGTAGCTGAATCTTGTTGAAAGGAATACAGAACTAGATACTCGATAAATATTTATCTTGTTAACTATAGTACGGCCGACCAGCAATTGACATGGCTTATTTGACATTTTTATCGACATTGGGAAGGAAGGATTATTAATTACTAGCGGTATATGTCACTCGAATATTCAGGGACGTAGCTCTGTTGAATTACTGACAAAGGCAAGAAATATCTGGTTATGTGCTACGGTACCCAAGAAGAAGTAAGAAGGGGAAAGCACCTGTTTCCATGTCTGCGTAGTCGATATACGGTTGTGTACTGGGCGCTGAGATTGGTTTTAAGCATGCAAATCAAAAGAAAGCGCACATCTGGAATTCCTACCGAGCGTTGTATACAGATCATGTTAATCATCGCGTGTGGCTTGGAAATCGATAGTGGGCTCATGAAATTGTATTTAGTCTACTAGATAAAGAGAGTCCACCCTGGTAGAATGAGACAGCTCTGACAACAAGATGGGAAGTTTGTTTGTTTGTATGTTTGTTTGTTGTGTCACGTACGGTACAGTGTTCCTGCTTCACGAGGACTGCCTGTATATAATCGTCATACCTTATTCCTTCAAACTTTATCAGTCAAGTGTCCTGTCCTCACCACCAGATACATTAAGTCACCTCATGTGGCAGGTGTACACATACAATGATAACTTTAACCTCCAATCCCTGCACACGGTTAAATATATCAAGGATGATGTACACATCGTACTACTATGTAGAGATGATGTTTGTGGTTACGCTGAGGTGATGTTATGGTCCGTGCGCTTCCTGGTCAACGCTATCAAGCAATCCTGTTCCATGGCTGCTGCCTTTAAATGTTTGAATCAAGACAATACAGTGATTTGTATCATGACCAACGACCAGAGCTGTCAGGCTGACCACATGTTCATTACGTTGATTCAGTTCCACAACGACTGCAAGGAAAGAATTTAGGTTTCCACTACACATAATTCTGTAACTCTATCCTCATGTTGTTAAGTATGGTTTAGTCTTGAGAAGATAACTTTTTACCCATGTAGGGAATCGAACCCGGATCTTTAGCGTGACGAACAGACGCTGTAACCACTAGTCTATCCCACGTCCCCGAGATTTATGTGGTCTCCATTCCATAGTGCAACGTGTTTAACAAGGAGTTAGTTTCAGAGTAACAAACACTCTTTGATTAATGGTGTTTGGGTATTATGAAGACAGAAACTCGTCTATCAAACAGCGTCTCCAAACGTTTGGAGATGCTATCACGGACTGAGTACCCATTTCATACCGCAATGACAATAACCTAAATATTCACTATGACCGTTCAAGGAATGAACTGAATATTATACCCTGTACCTGTTCGCTGAGTGTGAGACGTTTATACTCTTCCATCACGGAATATATGAAAAAGACATGCCTACCTGTAACGTAAACCAGGTTTTAGGGAATATTTCATGCATACCCCTTGATACCCCTTTCCATTAAACAATCATGTTTTGTTCGCCCATTTACATCCTACAGGTACTCAACAGCTCTGTCCACATCCCGACCAAGGATGTTCACAATGAAAACCCCTTTTCATTGGAAGCTGTAACGTAATTAACATCTCATCAGACTGTAATGTACACGGATAACAACCTGGAAACACACAGAACGACCCACTACAAAGTGGATGTTTAGGGTGTTTGTGGAAAAATACTTGAATGCACAAGTACACATCTATAGCATGAATACCGTGCGGTAGTCATAATGTCGTAATGGGCTGGTGAAAAAGTAGTATTGCTTATAGCTAAACTATTCGCCTAAATGATCTTATGAAGGGTGATAGATTTCGCACTGTACAGTGTTTGAAGTCCGGGTATCGTTAATCCATGTAAAATGTCCCGCCTTTGTCTTCATAGTCTTTGGCATCTTGACAAAATCAGGATTTTATTGTCACGAATCATACAATATAATATAGAAAGCATACATATGTTTGGTGTCTTCACAATATCCCAGGCCCAGCCTCTCACTTGACCAGTCTCATTTGAAATATACATGCCATACGTCATGTTAACGTTACTATTCTCTTGCGCTAGCTACACTGTAGGTACATGAGGCCTGCATAGACGTTTGAAGTTTGTCCAAGGATTCTTGCACGGGTTTGCTGTCCTGCCGCTGGGTGTATGTACAAACTCCCGCGTCACAGACAGCAGTGTCTTCTTCCACTATTGTATAGAATAAAATATATCATATTCACAAATCCGCAGCCTGTAGTTAATGGCGGATGGCATTTTTGGCATCATGCTGACATATATACAGTAGCTGCAACAATAAAACTCAGCGCTCCCATTCACTAGTAAATTAGTGCGCGTGTTTATTATTACGTTTTACAGGTTAAAGGTAACATGCAGCAGAGAAGGTTAGGGTGATCCAGGCACAGTCAGGCTGGTAAAGCTCATCATCAGCACATGGGCCCCTGCCCCCTCTCCACACAGCCCAGACAGCGAATGGGACTTCTCCCAGGAAACACTTCCTAGTCGAACCAACTGAGACAAATTTCAGTCGAGGTCTACGTACTTAGCATGACTTTCCTGAATCTTGCCAATCACGTTGCTGTCAAAAGGGCCAGAAAATTCAATGATATAATTAAATTCGGTAGTTTTATTAAAAAGGACAATATCCTTTTTGTTGGCTGGAATTCTTGAGGTTGTTTCTGGGCCTGGTCCACAGAAGTTAAAAAGCATCATTTTCCATGACGAACTAGACAATTTCATGATCGTATCGTTGATGGACCTCAGAGTCAAAGTCACAGGCATGCCGGAGACCTTAGTAGAAGCAATGAGCATGACAGTTATCCGCACAGTTTCTAAGCTGTGGAACACGTCCCCGGCCTGCTCAGCGGCTTTAGAAATGTCGGAATGTCTTTCGGCAAACACATCACTCACTTTCCCACATGATTTGACATCCCTGATTTGCAAATACATGTAGGCCTTGGACCTTCGGTTCTGAAATGGTTTCACATTTCACGGCCCTGTTCACCCGCCACCCTGTAGATAATCACATTGTCCTTGAAGAGATCGATGTTGTCCCCAAGGGTAGCATCTTCTAATGTCTGGACCCACACTCCACTGTGTAGGGACGAGAGGGAGGGCAATCGCAGGCGAACAAACACATATATGAGGCTTGATCAATGGTAATCACGTTTCACACTTGAACTCCGAAATGTAAACCCGCCCATGCTTGCTGTTATAGGCAGGCATTTCCAGTCTGTCCAGCACAAGATTGCAGATCTTAACATCCATGTAATAATTCTTATCTGTTAGAATCAGTATGCCTTGTCATGTTTCAGTTCAGAAACCCGTTATCTCCAAAAGACAGATTCAAACTGACACATTTTGTATTATAGCTCTGTCAACAAAATGTCCTCCAGAGACGTACTGGGGGTAATCTACCAGCTCATCATATAAACATGACTCATATGGAAGTTCTGAGAGTTACAACATTAAGCTCCGTCCTAAGCCCTCTGTCCACAGAAACTGCATGCTCTTCTGTTAATGGAGTATTGGGTAGCTTAGGTCAAGCTCCTCATTTTTACACATCGATTAGTGGAATTGACATTACTGAAGTGAAACAGCTGAAAATATTGAGTTGATTTTAAGTGAGTGAGTGAGTGAGTTTAGTTTTACGCCGCACTCAGTAATACTCCAGCTATATGACGGCGGTTAGTAAATAATCGAGTCTGGATCAGACAATCCAGTGATCAACAGCATGAATATCGATCTGCGCATTTTCGAACCGATGACATGCGTCAGCCAAATCAACGAAGCTGACCATCTGATCCCATTAGTTGCCTCTTACGACAAGCATCGTCGCCGTTCATGGCAAGCATGGGTTGCTGAAGGCCTATTCTACCCCAGATCTTCACGGGTAGTTGATGTTCAGTAAGGGTATAAATGGAACATATGTTTGAAAAGTAGTATGAATGTACGACAATGTAAAACATCATTTTGTATGTAAAAGACCGATGGAACCCTGCATGACGTCATGTTGTAGTAGTTGCAAGTGCAGCAATCCATGTTGTTTAAGAAGGACATGATCCTACAATATTGTTTTTCATGATGACAGCATTAGTATTATGTACATTCAGTAACACAGTTTTACCAACTTCTTAAAGAGGATACCATGATAACAAACTGGTTGCAGATGAACAAATATGTACAATATTACTCAAGTTATCACATACTTGGATATCTACAGCTCATACGGTAATGCGTGTAAAATCATCTTGCGGTATCTGTAATGCAAGACGATCGATGGGCCATTAAATAATGTTGGTAAAGCATTCAGCTGTTTATGTCGTGTCAGTCAGTGCACATACATATCGTACCTTTTATGACTGAAGGCTTTGTGTGATGAATCACTTATACATCAGGCGTCATTTGATACCACTGACACGGAGCTGAACATAGGGGATCTGCACATGTCAACACATTCTTATCGCACTTCTCAACACCTCTTTACAAGTTTCTGTAGAATGGACCACACTGATTATAATGTTTTCAAGACCAGATAGCTTCAAGGTTTCTAATGGTTTATGTACACTCCCTCATTTGTAGCCTGCATTGGGACGATACAGTCAGTTTCGACCTAACGTATTCTAAATAACTTTCACCAGAAATGATGATAGCCTTATTGTCACCAGTTCTTCGTATGGAACTAAGTCAGGATTACATCACACATTCCACTCATGTAGGGAATTGAACCTGGGTATTCGGGGTGATGAACGAAACATTTAACCACTATGCTAGCCTCCCGCAGATCGCACAGATGACGAGGGGAAATATCACATTAGGCTTCAGTTACTTTGTAAAAATGCCAGAATCTATGTCAGTGTTTCCGGTACGTAACCGACAAACTAAGTCCATAATCATAGGAAAACTGTTCGCGCAACAAGTCAAGAGTATATGTTTATGATTCCAGCATGGTGCCATCAGTGATACACACATGACAAGGCATGTCAATTTAATAAATACAAACCAACAAACAAAAAAAAGCAAACAAAACCAAAAGCAATACTATTAATTTCACGGCAGAGCATTGCACCGAGCACCATTTTCGTCGCTGATATGCTAAGTGCATACTGTACAACGGTTAAAGAAATCTCTTTTTGTGTAAGTTCTTAAACTCAAGTACAGTGAAATAACAAAACGCGCCATTCCAGAACTAACAAGTGAGCTGTCTTGAGCTTGTGACTACAACGCCGATTCAGCTTTTTTCTACAATATTTCTACAATATTTTCTCCATATCATATGCATTAAGTGACAAATGGAAAGCACAGCCGAAGAGGTTATTTACGGGAGGATATTGTTAAGTTCTCCACGACTGTGAGCCTTAGTGCCAATTAATGTCCTTTCCCAGGGGGTACATGAGTTCTCATGAACAGATCATTTCACCCACGTTCAGCTGTCATGCTGTGTAACCTGACGGTAATTCATCTCAACATAATCTCGTCAATAACTTTTAGGCATGACGACAGTTAGTAGACGAACTTGTCCAGGATTGTAGTCTAGACAAGCGTTGTTGTTTGTAAGGTCGTTCTGAGTGCCCTCGAAAGTTTCACGTGAAGCAAGTGAAAATCAAGATCTACAATCAGGCGACGTATCCTTTGCTATTAAATCACGATGAAGGGTTTTAAGCTAATTCCTTAAATATAAACAGTTAAATGAAAATGTTTATTATGTTTGCTCTATCTGGGCTATGTCGTGCAAACCGACTGACTGGTGCTATCACAGGGAGACTGTTGGCTTATCTCCGGCTATTACGTGTGTGCTCTTTACATATCTCAACATTGCTTAAAGTGATATCGTGATAGTGAAACAAGTATATGTAACATATAGACAATGTGACAGGGCTATTATCTTAGAAAACGGAAACACGTGATTAATGGTAACAAAAGTATTAAGGATTTGAAATGTCATTTCGGTGGTGAACGCATGATTTGTTTTTTGGATTGCTCTAAAGCGACTGGATATGTCATTGTGATAATCAGCATGCAATTACTTCAATTCTGCTCAGATACCAGTGGACAGATACTAGATATGCAGCCATTAGAGTATTTGAAACAGACTTCCCAGAGACGTTTTCCTCGGCTGGTGTTAGCCGTCGTATCTAGCTGTGCTGAGTTACACTCAGTTGTGACGACAGGATCTGGTAACGTTGCCTGCTTTGACCGTGATCCACGTTCGAATGGCTCGTGTAAGCGATAAACTGTATGTGGTTTCCTGAAACCAAAACTTTCGCACTCAACAACAAGTCTTTGTCTCACAGAACGGTCATGTCATCATAAGCGTCATTTAACAATATGTGTATCTTCATCCAGTCAATGTATACCTATATTTTATGCGGTAATTTTTCAAAGTTAATATGGTGATGGTTATTTATGAACAATACTCTCTGATTCAGGACACAGTGTGTTCGTGAACTCATGATGACCCTGGTTAGCAAAATCTTTTCAGCAACCCGTGCTTGTAAGAGTCGACTAACGGGATCATGTGGTCAGGCTCGCTGACTTGGTTGACACACATCTTATCCCATTTGTGTAGGTTGAAGATTCTGTGGTGGATAACGAAGTCGACGTACCCGTCTATCGATCAGATCCCAAAGGTGTTCGATTGGGTTTAGATCCGGGGATCTGGAGGGCCAGGGGAGGGTATTGATGTTGTTATTGGCCAGGTAGTCCACGGTGAACAAGTTGAAGGACGTGCGTACGGAGAATCTGGTCGATGTATCAATTGGCCGTCAGATTGCCTTGGACAAACACAAGTTCCGATCTGCGGGTGTATGGGATCGTTCCCCACGCCATAACACTCTCACCACCGAATCTGTCCACCTGTCTGATGCAGTTAGGAGCAAAACGTTCATGACGTCGTCTGTAGACACGGTCTCTACCATCACGTCGCCTGAGGAGAAAACAGGATTCATCGCTAAATCACATGCGCCTCCAGTTTGCTAGATTCCATCGCAACGCCGTGTTGCACCATCTCACTCGTCGACGTCGATGTAGTCGTGTCAAGGAGGGAGCAACTTTTGGACTTTTGGCTCGTATTCCTACTTCTCGGGGACGGTTCCTGATTGTCTGATCGGACATTCTTCGGGGTCCAAACTGTTCTTGAGCTGTGTCCCGGGCGTTACGATGGCGGTCACGTATGTGGGTTACCCGGATGTACCGATCTTGAGCAGGTATGGTGAGTCTAGGGCTTCCTGATTTTAGACGGTCATTTGTGTGACGAAATCGATCCCACAATCGAGTTATTGTGCTGGGATGAACGCTGAAGATCTTCACCACCTCACTCTTTCATTCGCCAGCTTGCAATCGTCCAATTGCCTAATTTCGATCGGCAGCGTTGAGACGTCCCATTTTCGTGTACAGTACTTGCAAAGATCGAGGATGAAATTGTGAGATTTATTTGGATATTTCATAGTCACATACTGTACTCATGCTTTGCACGTGAGAAACAATCACTGTGCCTGATATTCATGCTGCATGACATCCATGCACATCATGACAATCCTGATTAATAGTTTAAAATAATTTTTTCCTGCGTTTGGTCAAGCATGGTCTTCTAAAATATTTCAGAAACAATGCGCAACCCTAAAAATGTTTGAGTTTACATATGTGTACAAAATTGTAAGTATCATTTCATTTTGCGTTTCCTTTCTTGAAGAGTGCATTTGATATTTTAAACATAAACTACAACAAGGGCAGTTACCATCCAAGGAAAAACACTTTTCAGTAACTAAAACTTTAAAATCAATTAGTGTGCGGAGTAATTACCGAACACATTTTAGACGTATGAGGTTACTAGTGCGACAATTAGCCCCTGTTCTTTCACTAGCTATTTATCAGAGATTGGTCAGAGCGTTCGAAGGTTGTTCACGAAAGTTGCAGTGGAGACATGGCGAAAACACTAGCGTTCTAGGTCCGTCATCCTTTAGTCTAAACATTTCAGGTGTCGAGTAGAGTTGCTTCACTGGGTACAGCAGAAACTTATGATTGTGGGTTCGAATCCCTGTTCCTTTGGAAGGTTTTAGGTTTGTGACCAACACACCTATGCTTGAATGGATTTCATCAGAGATGTATTATTGTTATCTGATGCAAAGCAAAACTAAACGTTCATTTTTGACTTTGCATTTTTTCAAGCTTAAACAAGAAGAAAATGACCTGTTACAAGTCGTGACTGTTAACAAAGCGTGCTTGAGTGTACCAGTCCTCGGTTGTTAAGTCATGAAAATATTTGTACCATACACGACATGAAGTCACTTTGAAAAACGTTCTCAGCTAATTCCAATTGATAAAATGCACTGAATGTAATCGTGACAGTCGTGTTTCTCGTCAGTTTGTTAGATAATATAAAAAACACCCTTTCAGATGTGCTTGAAGCTTTTGATATCGCATTTAAAAAATTGATAAGATAAAGACATACGACACCTAACATCTTTTATCAACAGGTGTCGTTTAACTTCGCTGCCAATATCAGGAAACACATCAGTTTATCTACAAAGAACGCCCAAATTGTCAGACAGTGACAAACTGTTGAGCTTTCTGCGTTGCTTCACTTGGTTTATATTCCTGCCCGTTTAATCAACAGCTAATCCGTCCCAGTCACGCAATGAATTTACGATTTGCCGTAAAAGCGGTGGACGTCGCAATGGATGTTTGTTTCATTGCCTAGAAATAACGATTGTATCGGTTAGTTGGTGAAGGCATAGGTTGCACTAGAAGATATCTGTACGAAAAAAATAAAAGAAAAATAGCCAAAAGGCAAGACAATAAATCGCCCCTTGATGCTTTTCATGTACCCTTTTAAATCCTGTTTATATTGTTAGTGTACAACATATCTAACATTGCCCGTCCGATAGCATTGAGGCTGTAGCTATAAACGTCAAAGCTGGAGAATAACCAGTCTCTAGTATCCACGGAAACAAATTCATTTGGGCGTTGATAGTAAGATAACGATGTAAATTATAGGAAAAGAGCATGGAAATTCAGGGATGACACCAGGTGTTCGCAAACAGAGTTGACATATTCTCCCTTAACCATCCCAATAACTATTGCCTGCAAGTCTGTCTGTTTAGAAATGCATCCATACACATCTACACCCACCATATTGCTTGATCGGCAACATTCTAGTAGTAGGTGAACAATATCACGACTGGGGTCGGGGGGTGGGGGGGTGGTGGGGGGTGGTGGTGTCTTGACTCATTGTACTCATGTGGGGAATCGACCCCGGATTATGGTGTTACCATGGAGCTAGACATGTGTAATGAACTGTACACCCTGGAACTAGACACGTCTCATGACCTGTATACCATGGAATTAGACACGTCTCAGGACCTGTATACCATGGAAATAGACACGTGTCATAACTGTATACCATGGGCTAGATGCGTGTCACAGCTGTATTTTATTCATCTACACACGTATCATGACTTTATTACCTTAAAAATAAATTTGTCGATTTCTGATTGGTCAATATCCAAAGCATACGAAACCGTGTAAGCGGATTTGCGGACACCGGACACCCTACATTAACAGGTATATATCAAGCGGACACCCTACATTAACAGGTATATATCAAGCGGACACCCTACATTAACAGGTATATATCAAGCGACATGTAGATATATTAATCTCTCTCATAGCCCTTGAACCACGTTATTTTCCCAACTGCCTATAGACCTCCCTGCGATCCCAAAGCTCTAAATGAAGTAAGTCTAGATTGCCCCAGGTTCTGTATATATTTTCCCCGTCCATCTGGGGCTCAGAGACTACGTGTTAGTCTAGTAGCTATATCACATACACATACCACCTGTATCACGTCGGTAACCTCCCAGTATGGCCCGTCTCACCATGGCCCGCATGTTTTCACACCTTTTTAATTGATTCTGCTCTGAGCTCCCACTATGGACCACCTCCTTATTAGACTGTTCATTCCTAAAAAAACAAGATCAACTCAAAAATGTTCAAATTTGCGGCTCTCCTTCCAAGACGACTACTGTAACCTTTGCTGCTGTTGTTTGTCCTGGGCTGCTCACTCCGGAAATGGTTCCAAATTACAATAGGAAACTGTCCATCAATCCATGTACTTCGGACTTACTCCAAGAATTTCTCACATCCTTGAATTTCAGGCTTCATACTGCTGACCTCATCATATCCTATCAAAACTTGTTTCACAGGTAGGAAGGCCAATCCAATGAAACATACGAAACCAACCTTTCAATTCAGATGACTGACGATACACCACAGCCAGTCCCAAGTCCTGTAACTTCCTAAATATAGCTTGTCCAAAGTGGAACAGAGAGATGTCCAAAACAGTGTATGGTAACAACGAACGAATTGTGGTGTGGACGGCTTTAATATCCTCATTGCTTCTTAAGAAGCGGGAGTAAATGATTTTGCAATCCCTAAACCATCACACCAGTCTTCATCACACTGCTAGTACAACTGTATCACAACTACATCCTGACTATTTGCAGTTAATTGACTCTGGGCCAAACAAAGTTCTGTTTCATATTGGTTATACCATGACACAAATCAGCCTTGTAGATAAATATTGTCTTGGAATCTATGTCACGAACGTTATTCAACCCTGGTATTCACATGTCCCGTAGTGACTACGAACACTTAGACACACAGAATGAAACAAAAGTTTAACACTTTTACTTGTCATGCGTTGACAGTCTTTGAAACTCCAGAATGTCGCCAATACTTCTGCCACGGACTATGATGCGTATACTTCGTACATGAATTTTAGTAACTGTCAGGGTTATGCTCTGAGACCAGTGATAACACTTTAGGTGTTGCAGATTAGATTTTTGCATTAACATTAGGAATGACAGAAAGCAGAGGTGAGAGGCTCAACTCCCAGATTGTTATTGGTCTTTGTGGTCGAACAACATTCCAAAAGTCCCTGCGAAATTTACAACGTTTGATCCATGTGGTGGATATTTCAAAACTTGACATCACACCAGTGACAAATATATTTCCTTTTCCTAGTATGACCCGAACCATACATTCCTGTTGTTTTTTTTTTGTTGTTGTTTTTTATTCAGCTGAACAGTTGGCTAGCATTTGCTGACACTTCTACATCAACACCTAGTATTATGACTACTATTTTCTAGGCGATGTTTATGACATAATCGGAACTCTGCAATGTATAGGGAAATCGTTTATAAGTAGTAGTTTTCCGTTTCTTTAGCATGTCTACGTTGCCATAAGTATGCCATGAGCAATATGTAAGAGTATGTGCCTGGCAATGGGGACTACGTCAATCTCAAACAATATCAAGAAATATTTTAGTTGACTAGTCCGTGGTTACTTCACGTGAGTCAAAACCTTGGCTGGACGAATAAGTTGCAGCCTTGCATTTTACATTGAAAACAAGGGGACGGCAAGGAGACTATAGCCTTTTATCAAGAAAGCAACATATTGTCAATTTCCATATTAATGTTCTGTGCAAGGGTGTGTGTTGGTCATACCCGGCCAGAAAGTATGCAATCCTATTGTGACTTTTTTGAAATTTAAGCCAGTACTTTAATTTGTATCACTTCCTTTGGTAGTTTCGATACTGCTTCACATCACCGACTGTTTTCAAAGTCCAAAAGAGTTTCGTACTTAGAATATTTTATTACAAAGTACGTTTTTATTAGATAGTGGGTTGTTTCGAGAGTAACCCGGTTTGTAATAACCCTTTATGTAATAAAATCGTCTAAGTGCACAAACACTGTTGGACTTAGACAATTTGATTACAAAGTACGTTGTTATTACAAAGTGGGTCGCCACACATCAAGTGCTGACTAGTTCAACGATAATACAGTCCTATGAATGTGTGAGATGACCTTGTCGATTGTTCACTGACCTTGTCGTTAAAGTTCGTGCTGACCACTCTATATAATAACACTCTTCAATAACTCATTCTCACATAGCTTTATCCAACATCTGAACCCATAACCAACCGGCAATTGCTGCATGTTGTAAGCTTCAGAAGACAAGACTCAGTTCACCACAGTTAGTGGCTCTGAGACAGGGTGGGAAGGCTGTAGGTAAGAAATGTTCCTCAGCTGTGTTATGTTGTGATCACATTATTTTTGTTCTGTATTACTTTCAATGGTATTCTCCTTCATCTCCAGTCGGCATACCACCGCTGAGAGGGGCGTACACGTTTGCAAGAGTTGCCTAGTGTGAATTTTCATCCTTCGCACACATTCGTCCTGACATATTTATAGACCTCTGAATGCTTGTAGCCACGGTCGGGCCGAATAAAAAAAGTGATGGATTGGAAAGTGGGTGTGGGAGAAAGAGGGGCGTTGGACAAATAATTCATGTCAAAAGTGTTCTAGGCCTTTATGCGACTGTCCCAGCAATCACAGTGTTGGAAGGGGCAGTCTCAGCATAAACATTAGACGGGATGAATACTGACATTCAATCAATTCATAATGTTCATTTCGTTGTCGTATTTCTGAACGAATGATACACAATTTTCCTTCCCGAAGGTGCCAACATCAGTCGGTGACTAATCAGATTTCGCTTGCTTCAATGAAGACTGAGCATAGAAACGTGTCAATGCAATTGTTTAAGGCCATTACAGTTAGTAGACCCATGCCACTGATTTGATATCTAATACTTGATTTTGAACAAATGTACCAAAATGTTGACATAATTCATGAAACATTCCTAAAAGGCCTAAATAAATACTATTAGAACATTGGTTGGTCTAATCCGTCGGTATGTAGGCAGGTTTTGAGCATGAGTTTTAATTCTCATCGAACAAATAGTAGCTTACCTATCTGTATATTTCTTACAAAGCTGACACATGTATGTACAGAGTGAGTGCTATGTGTGTTATATCACCGTGAACGACGTCCAGGTATACAGACAAGGTGGTCTAAGGCCACCAACTTCAACATCGACAGTTACTGCGACGCCATGAAGTTCCCAAATGGCCTCTCTGCCAGTATAATGAATACATGACCAGATTGGGCTTGTTGGCACTTATCGCCTAAGTAGCCTGATAAAGATAAAGTTGTCTGATAAAGCAGTATGGTGATTGGTGAATTCCTCAAACAAGTCTGGAGTATGTTACTAAGCCCTATCCGTTCTTCATGAATGATAACAGAGAACATTTGACGAAGGAATCACAAAACGCACACATCCATGATATCAACAGCCATGTAACCCAGCGCCTACCACTTACACCACCATCCCACTCCAACAGCTAGTCTCCGAAATGAACATATTTTACAGAACATAGGTCATTGTTATAAAATACAATATAATGAAAAGGAGCGCTCAGACTTTCTTCATTTTCTAGGTAATCTAGACTTGCCACATCCTCCAAACACGTGTGGGCTTTCTTGGATATATTTGCTTCAGTGTCCGTATGGCAGACTAACCATCATCCCTATAGATACCAACCATCCTACAATCCAAACAGGGTCGTCGCTAATAGGAACACCCACAACTTCTTTCCCTTCTTATTTCCTAACTTTTAATCGGTGTGTCAGAGATATTTACGCAATGTATCGTGCCGTAATCATACATACCTTTGTATGAGTAGTGCGGAAAAGATATCTTTGAGAATAGCGAGAAGTCATTAAAAACAACAAAATAATTTGTCACTTGTATTTACTTCCATTCCATACATTTTCTACAAACATTGTTTTGAACTAAACCCTATGCCGCTGAACACTTTTCTGTCATAGAAAGTAACAGATAGCCCAGCTCTTCAATGTAGTTGTGATGATTGCCTAACATATGTAGGAGTGTAGTGTTACTTGGGTGTGTATAAGAAGGAGGGTTAATTGTCTCTCGCGTTGAAGCACTGCCACAATGACAATACGTCAACCTGTCACTGGAACGACAAGAATGGTAACATTGAGCTTGTGAGTAGACGTGTTTTTATTTGTCTTTTAGAAGTGTGGGGAAAAATAATTGCCACAAAAATCGTCTCAACAGTATTTCGTACATGTGCTGCAGAGGCATTCCGTGTTGAGTACAGTAATGCTGTTTTCGTGTTATTGCACAAAGATAAGTTCATATACACAGAAATTAACAAACAATTACTTGCTTTTGCTTATGACATTATTATTGTCAACGAAAAACATTACTGAAACAAAAGCACGTCTTTCGTAAAATGATATCAGACTAAAGTAAGTGATGATATCAGACTATAGTAAGTGATGATATCAGACTATAGTAAGTGATGATATGACTGAAGTAAGTGACGATATCAGACTATAGTAAGTGATGATATCAGACTAAAGTAAGTGATGATATCAGACTAAAGTAAGTGATGATACCAGACTATAGTAAGTGATGATATCAGACTAAAGTAAGTGATGATATCAGACTATAGTAAGTGATGATATCAGACTAAAGTAAGTGATGCCTCTTTCATTAGCACTACATTTTTCATCGTTCGCAAGTATTCGGCGCAGACACCCTGTGGACATAAATATATTATCATAAGGGGCGTTTATCGGCAGGATCATTCTGAGATAAAAGTGGTATTCATCACGGTCTTTTATAGGTATAAGTATGTGAATGTTAGAGCTCACATGGATACGCCGTACAAACATGGTGTAAACAGTGTAGTCATAATTGATCAAGTTATAGTGTTATCATCGACTAGCCATGGACTATTAGAACTACCGATGTGGTGCGTGTGAAGCCATGTATATAGGTCGACGATATGCCACCTGAAAAGCAATTAGTTAAAACAGGCATAATCTACAACAGGGATACGTGACTCGCTTGCTTTCTTTGCCACTTTTTTTTTCAATTAGTGTTTGCCTTGCTCCAATGCACACAGTGACTTGGTTTGTTCCCAGCGCAAATTCGGCTGCGTTTAACTTTACTTCAGCCGGTTTTATTTATAAGTCGGAATTTTACAATGATTGGATGAATAAATTACAAGAATTAAGAGCAAGAATATTAAGTGAATGGGTGAAAGAAATAAAGACGGAGATCAAAAGAAAGAAATACATATATGAAGGATACATCACGGCCACACAGCCCTCCTAACATTAAGTTATATAACTATCATTAGTACTTGCAAAACGCTTCAACTAAAGGTAAATGCCCTTCTGAAAATTCGTTGTTGTTACGAGAGTGTATTTTCTGTAAATTCTATTATTAATTAATCAATATTTATTATTGGGTCACAACGCTTAGTGTTTTGAATGATAATCATGATGGGTTACATATACTGAAGAGTGTCATGGACCGCTTTGGTCAGAATTGTTCCATGGTCTGAATGACAAACTGCGGCAGGTGAATCAAGGATATACACAGGACAAAACCTTCCTGAAACTGATGCCGAGGTATTCAATGAGGAAAGGTTGAGTGTCACTGATGCATTAAAACTTGCGCCCGAAGCACTTCTACAATAGCGACCATACATGCCAATGCAGTATGAACTCGGCAACACTTAAAAATATTAGACATAAATCTAACACTGAGATAAAGTGATGATTTGTTTTAGATGTGAATAGTGACATGATATTACCACCATAAAGAGACAGTATACTGTCCGCTGGAGTTGTGTAGCTGTTATCCAAGCATGATATACATGGTCAAACACTTGTACATTCACTGTCACTACTTTCGGTCGAAGAATCAAGTAATCGAGTGTCCTCGTTGCTTGTTGGACATTTTGAATGCACGTATATCCTCAGTTTGTGAATAAAGAAAACAATCAAATACAAACAAAGTACACCCACAAAGTCGTTAAGAATCACAAAAGGTATAAGTCCACTTCAGGTTGGACCAGTCAAGAATTTTGTAGATATACGGGTCTCCCTTTCCAAGTATGGGATATACTCCACTGAAAACGCTGTAGGTAACACCAAAGATAATCGGGTAGATCACGTGATACACACGAACTGGCATGGCGATGATGAGGAGGTTGCAGAAGACGTAGACAGAGTTCATGCCGTGGTGGATGAATGTCAATAATGTCAGGCTTTGGTCTAAAAAGGTACATAAAACTATGAAACCATTACAAGGATAAATATATTTAACCATTCGACAAAAGTCAGTTCGAACCAGTTATTTCACATGTCGGTACATTATGTTCAAATTTCGACAAAAACATAGAATGTACATACCCTTGGCAATAAAGACCCAATACACGGCGCTGACGTGCAAACTTCCTACAGTGACGACACTGTTGAGGAGCCAGGATAGCTTCAGGTACCAGGGTAGGTGTGACTTGAAACCTGAACATAGAAATTAGTGCCTAAAAGGAAATGTGGAGAAATGTATATATTTCGTGTGATTTCTTGGAAAATGATTGTTAACTGTTACGGTTAACAAATTGCCGTGACAAAAGGCATAGGAAATCCCCTCAGGACCAGCAAAATATAAGACTGACAAGTATAAAATATTCATTAACATCTATTGAGCAAACGAAAGCAAGATACAGTAATTCACAATAGAGGTTTCATGTACAATGAAACTGAGTCAAATCTAAAGTACTGGCTCACAAACAATATAAACTCACCAGTCTTGGTTTGAGAATGAGAAAGTTGAGTTGTACTGAATGTAACACGGTGAGTGGTCAGGTAGCGGTCATTTAGGTCAAGCGCTGACGAAGAGGCAGGCAGACTGATGTAGGAAGAATGATGACACACTCCAGTAAAACTCAATGTGTAAGTCCACGTGTGTGTGGTCAACCAGCCTTCTATATACACCGTCACTGATTCTTGTGCATTCCAGCTATGTATGGAACCTTCGCGAACTGCCTTGTGCTTACCAAGTCAAATGACATCAAAGGGAGGCAACTCTAAAGCGCTACCTCAAGGGCGTGCCGCTAAAACACTATTACCGTGACACGAAATGTGGCCAATAATGACTATCACTCTAAACTTTGTCCCAATAATAATTATCTTGATTAACTTAATCACTAATACGATTTACAGAAAATACACTCTCGTAACAGTACCCAAAACATTCATAATACGCACATTGCTGGACAACTCTTTCCTGACTAGCTGACATTAGAGTTGGCAGGGTTTCTGTGGCACTATTCCCTGAACGATGTCACTGTATTGGTTTGTGTATGAATCATCACACAACTCTTTAAATACAAGTTCAAGCTTAAGACGTACGCCTTGACCTGACTAGCCACGGTATGTTTTACCTTCTTTTTGAGTACAGGATAATTATGTTCCCTTGTGTTTTCTTTGAGAAAATATATTAGGCATAAGTTGTAGTCTATAACGACAACATTAGTCCCTTTTTTGAGCCACGTTCATCCGATCACGGGATCGATATCATTGTTGTTAGCTCACTATAGGACTATCGTGTCGTAAACGGTATATACCAACAATGTGTTCTCATCCTATATATGGGAATATATAACAGTCAAACTGAAGCGTCACTTATCACTCACTTACCCACTCACTCTCTCAGATCTTGCGCAATATCCTTTATAATAGCAAGGACCGTCGAAATCCAAAAAAGAAACGCATAGGCAATTTGTATTTTTAGAAAATTGTTAATTACCTATTGTGTTCAAACAATCGTCAAAATATTCCAGAAAAGTAAAAATCTGTTTTAATTGAAAATGATTTTGATGAGATTTCTTACAAAGATTAGAAGGGCATCGCCACAACTCAACAGAAATCACCTTCCATTTGAAACTGTGCAGCAAAGAGCATTCACTGTTTGGCTATAAACATCCAGATTACTCTCAGAAATTGGTATTCGTTTTGAAGGAGTTTCAAGGTCAAATCACTACGTCACGTCTTGACTGCGACAAAGAACATCGTCATTGCTGGAGATTGCCAGGGGTCTTATAATTAACCAGCAACCAGGCTGCCTGGACTTCAGAGGATATCCGGTTAAACTGTATGGGACAGGTTGAAAGAGAATGGTCTGAGAGCCAGGAAATCTGACGTCAGGATTATGCTATGTCGTCACAACGCGCTCAGCGTCTCCGTTATTTAAAAGTATCCACTTGGTTGTACAGACATTACCTTCTTCTAAAGTGGTGTAAAATGTCATGCACTAAAGTCTATTTGTGGACGAGTTCATGAAATACAACATTTTCGCAACAGATTTCTCGTCTTTCCGTTTCTTTCTTTGGATAGTATATGTGAGATATGATTACCAGTTCATTTAGCGCCCTGTGTTATCTCTTACCATGTATAATTTGCTGTCTTTTGAATCTGACGAACACCAGGATGACTGTGTCCAGAACAACAGTGATGGTCAGCAGGAGGTAGGTCCAGTGTGTGAAGTAGATGAACCACACACCTGGCGGTGATAACATTACCATGCTGACGATGAGCCACGATGTATGAAAGAAAGCCCAGGAAATCCTCCATGACATGTAGAGGTGAGGGTTGCCCCACTGAAATGGAAGTACATCCATGACACATTCAGAAGTCTGTAAGTCGCTAAGGTAATCTTAGTGCAATGTTAAAGAATGAGAATTAAGGTTAACCTTAGTAAAGGTTGCTTCATGAAAGGAACCGTTAAGTTCCCCTGCACGTGGATATGATCCGTCCGATCGCTATAGGCTATCACCACCCACATCATTACACTTTCCACCGAATCTATCCACCTTACATACACAGGTTGGGGAGTAACGTTCATGAACACGTCTAAACACTCTGAAATCTGGAATCGTCGCTAAACCAAACACGCCTCCAGTTTCTTAAGTACCAGCCCACTTCGTTGTTGTGCTGCCAGAGACGACGGGCGCGATGATGACGTCGTAACACACTATGTAAGACATCTCCTTGTGAACCAGCAAAACAAAACAAAGACAAGTCATAAACGTTCAAATTATGTATTATTATGCAATGAGAACAAGGTATACAAAGTCACAAGTCAATTTCAGAATACAGATTTCAAATACAATATAAGTGAGACAAAATCTAAGGCAATGGGTCACAAAAAATATTTAGTAGCAAACTCACGAAAGTCTTGGTGTGAGAGAGAATCAACTATGCAGAATGTAAACACAGTGATTGGTCTGACAGCGGATGATGTACATAAGGCGTTGATGATTGTTGGCGATGTAACTCCATTTAATATGAATGGAGTGTCCGAATGTGATCACCACCTGACAAACTATCTGACTTATCAAAAAGTCCTGAAGAGCTACTACTCTTTGAAGATACGTCATCCCTCTCTACCTCACACAAAGAATGATCAATGAATGTACCTGACAAATCATAAATGGTATGATTCTGTAAAAAGGCCTTGGAAGAAATGCCTTTCGACATTGAACGAGTCACTGCACAAGAAGGAAATATACCCGGAAATTCATTCTCTAACTTTTCTGTACTAACTGAACTCTCCGGTGAAACAGTGACAATTGGATCAGACCAACTTTAGACCCCATAAAATCATTACCAATCAACAAATCGACACCCAGAACTGGGAGAGTCAAGAATACCAACTTTCACCTCACCTGAAATCCGATCTGAAGTCAAATTCACAAAATGGAGAGGAGCAGAAGAATTGCCACCTATACCCTGAAGCAAAACATCTGAGTTAGCTGAAGACTCATCAGCAAAAAAGGCAAAATATCCTTCAAAATCAGAGATTGAAGAGCTCCAGTATCCCTCAAGATAATAACGGGCCGTGGGGTAGAATTATCTCCCATAAGTGACGCAGGACCCTTATAAGCAAAGGGCAAAAACTCCTCCTGACCTACAGAATCTGGAGACTTACTCTCACAAACAAAACTTCTCTCAGAACCACCTGGAAAGAAAGGCTTTGGTGCGATGGACACAAAAGCATTTGGGGAACCTGTAGCCTGATTTCTAAACTGGAGTTTGTAACACGCAGACACCAAATGACCTGGCTTCTTACAATACGTACAAACAGGATCAGAACCACTGGTAGTCTTAGGCTTAGACTGAAAGGTATGTGACTGCTTGCCGCTCGAATTTGAACCCGTTCTAACACCACTGTAACCTGCATGTCCTGAAGTCTTAACCGGGGAAAAGCCATTTTGGCCACAAAACTTTACATTACCCGGAGACTTAAAAGAACTCTTGTGCATCAAGCAATAATCATCTGCCAACACTGCTGCCTTATGTAAGTCATCAACCTTTTGTTCATCCAAATAAGTCTTGATGTCAGCTTGAACACTCTGCTTGAAATCTTCCATCAACACTAACTGTCTCACAAAAATCAAAATCTGTGACTTCCTTAGACCCACACCATCTATCAAACAATGTTTCCTTTTCTCTAGCAAACTCTACAAAAGTTTCATTGTCCCTTTTAGGAGTATTTCTGAACTTCTGACGATAAGCCTCAGGCACTAACTCATAAGCTTTCAAAAATGTACTCTTGACAAGATCATAGTATCAGTTTTGTTGTACTGACAAGGCTGAATAAGCACCCTGGGCTTTACCCTTCAGAACAGTTTTCAATAGCATAGTCTATGACTCCCTAGGCCACTTAAGATTTTCAGCAACTTTCTCAAAATGTGGAAAATATTTGTCAACTTCTTTCTCATTAAAAGGGGGTACAAGCCAAGCATGCTGAGGTCTGAGAAGGGTTTTCAAGTTTTTTCAAAGCAATTTCTTTGACAATTTCTATTATGTTCAATTCTGTTTCCTTTCTATCTCTTTACCTTTCTTTTTCTATTTCCTTCTCCATCTCAAACTTTTTCATTTCTTCTTGTTTTCTATTTTCTTCTTTTGAATTTGTAATTGAATCTCAAGTTTCTTTATTCTTTATTTCCAATTGATCTGAAGCTTCCTCTGGCACCATTTCCAAAACATCATTTAAAAAAAATTTTCTTCATTTCAGGTTTGGCATCAAGTTTGAGATATGAAGAAATTTGCAATAAATCTGATTTCCTCAACTGAACAGTTGTCTCAGAGTCAGGGGACAATACAAACTTCTCAAGTTCAAACACCATTTTGCTGGTTCCTCGATTAACTTGTTGCAAAATTGCAGAAATTTGGAATATATTTCACACATGGTCTCAAATGTCAAATGAATTCGATACCAGACGAGCTCCCAATTTTGTCACGGTAAATCTTTAACTGTAACAGCTGCCAAAGTAAGGTCTTCTGGCTCTCAGACTGACATCTGTCAACCTCCTCCGTATGGTATGTCCGGATATTCTTGGAATACCTGGGACCCTTGCTGCTGCTCCCTCAGTCTAGCCGGCACATAAAGTACCTGGATGTATCGATCCATCGGCTTTGGCGACTCTCGGCAACCCAGTGCATGGACGGTCGTTCGTTGTACCCATTTGTTTGTATCGTGTTATTGCGATCTGACTGGCATTCAGAGGTGTGGCAACAGTCGATTGTGACTCCCCATCCCCTAATCTACAATTAATTAAGCATGTTTCGTGCCGCAATATGGCACAAAAAGAAGTTGCAAGACATTTTGGTGTTCATCGAAACATGATCTTATCTATTTAGACACCTTTTCAACATGATGGGAACACGAAAGATTAGTCACGGAACGGTCGTAAAACATTTGACGTCACTTCAGCAAGTCAACTACATTCGGTTCACTCATCTAAGGAATTGATTCCAGACTACCAGTTTGACAGCTCGGACCATTCCTGCCTTACGTCTAATCAATTCCATGACTGTAGGGAATCAATATCCGACCCCGAAAGCTTGCAGTACGTCCACTATTGCTCCAAAGTTATGGACAGGCATATCTTGCCTGGTACAGACAGCATCTGTGGAACAGGGCAAAAGATTAGGCTGGTGTTTTGATCAATGGCGAGTTCAAATAGCAAGGCAAAGGGTGTACAGACGGCGAGGGAACAGTAAGCTGACACGTGCGTTGTTCAAAGTCAACGGTTTGGTGGGGACTGCGTTAACGTATGGGGTAGCATCACAACTGCGGTACAGGGATGAGATCGTTCAGCCACATGTGCAACCATTCATTCAAGGGCAGAGACGCAACCTAAAGCATTAGCAAGATAATGGCTGTTCACATGTCGCTCGTGTGACAGAAGAACATTCCCGTACTATCCTGGTAGCGTTTCTCCAGACGCGTCCCCAAGCCAGCACGCCTGGGATGAAATGGAGCGACCTTCTGTAAAGCCTAGGAACAGCCATATTGACGTGAGGAGAATTCCGACAAACGTTGGTTCAGACATGGGACAACATTCCCCCAAGCTTTTTTCAATGGTTTAGTGTCGTCTTCATTAACGCCAATGGGTGATATACATGATATTGAATTTGTGAACTGACTTAGGACAACACATCTCTTCAAGGGCGTGCTACGATGCCTAATGCAGATTCCGATGTTATCCTGCCTCCAGTTAAAAAGTGATTAAAGAAAACACCACAAATCATGTTGTTAATATCTTTGGAGACAAATGGAGACAAGATAATTTATTAATGAGAACTAGGATCCATAATTTTCGAAATTACCAAATAATTCTCCTTGCAGCAGAATATATATTCCAGCAGATATGTCTCTTTTCACCCGTCTCAAAAGTAAACATTTTTAGCACAAGCAGTTTGTTGTTTTTGTTTTGTTTAGTCTTAAATATTCAAGACTTCTTACCGTCATCCGTTGAACAGTTTTTGATACTAGACGTTTATGATTTAGTGAAATTAACGAACATTGCACTGATATATATTTAAACATAATCTGGGCAGGGTTCGAAGTCACAGTCATGAGTTTGTATCGTGCCAAATGTCCTACAGAACTCGGATTGAGGCGCATCGGTCGCCTTGGCATCTATCCCCATCTTACGGTTAGAATGAATTGTCCACCAAGCGTGGTACATCTGATTATGGAATAATGCAATACTGAACGAGTTACTGAAACTAATGTTAATTTAGGTATTCTCACCTGGGATGTGACAAACCTTTGAGGCTCATTGTGGTCAAGTCCAAAGTTGCAAATGCGGAATTCGTTAAGAATGCCCATGATAAACAACAATGTATAGAGCGTACATTTACAATCACAGAGTTGGAAAGTGTAGCAGGCTCTCTGCCGTCTACCAGCTGCCTGATATGGCACGTGTTATTCACGGTGTGCGTTATTTAACAGCGTTCTAGATCTGCTTCAAAACACAATAAGCAAACACTAGATAGTTTCAAGATTCATCCACGTATCCAATATCCATACACATTTCCACTACGTTGAGTGTATTATTTCATGCATGAGCGGCCAAATATGACGCCTCCAATCAACCGGTGCCGTCAGATGCTAGCACCATTTACACACTATCAGCTCAGGAGGAGGCGCCTGGCAGAAGCAGTAGCGTGTAAACACCTACCGTGGCTTCTGCAGTAAGAAATGGGAGACACCGTGCTGATGCAAGGCTATGTCATGAGTATTTGGAAGGGAGAACGAGACGAGCCACGGGGAAACATTTCTACATGTTTAAGCACACTTTCTGCTGATCACAGCTGGTGGCTTCATAATATAATGTTTGATGGAACAATGCAGTTGTCTAAAACCGACTTCCTAGTGTTCATCAAGGTGAGGCCTGTCAATATTTTAGCACTGTATAGTTGACCTTCATCGCTTGATGAAGATAGTGATTCATGTGAGCCAATTCCCTGATGCGATAACTACTGCCAGTTCATAAACTCTCTGCTTGAAGGACAACGTTGTCATGCGACAGAGTGAAATCGGGAAATGAACGACGGTTGACGTGGTAGTTCTATCTAGCCGAGGTCACCCACTACTGTCAATATCTGTGTACATTTTCAAGGTTTTCCACGCAAAATCTAATTCTAATTCAACTAACTCATTGCCAACGTCTGTACTGTTACTAGAGAGTATTTTTCTGTAATTTGTATTGTTGTTGACATAGTGATAACTATCATTGGGTCACAATGTTTTGAGTGATAGTTACTATGAGTCACATTTTATGCCACGGTAAAGTGTTTTAGCGGCACGCCTTAAAGGTAGTGTTGCCTTCCTTTGGTGTATGTTGACTGTTGGTAAACATGAGCCCGAATGTGAAGTTTCGATAGTTTGCTGGAATGATCAAGAATCAGTGACTGTGTATATATAAGGCTGGTTGTTGTGTTGACACACACGCGGACTTACACTCAGAGTTATTCCGGAGTTGTGTCATCATTTGGCCTATCTACATCTGTCTTCCTCTTCGTCAACGTTGACCTACATTCAAGAAAGCTCGCCGTGAAAGATTTAGTAGAACTGTTTCACTGAAAACCAAGACTTTCGTGAGATGATGTTATATTTGTAAACCATTACTTTGGATTTGACTCAGTTTCATTGTACTATAAACCTTTATTTTGAATCTCTGTATCTTGCTTTTGTTTACTCAATACATAACATTGAATATTTTAAACTTGTCTGTGTTTTGCTGGTACCTTCTGTCTCGGCAAATTATTAACCGTAACAATACCAGGATGTGTGCGTGTATTGAATATCTCCTATAACAGGTATGGAGCTATTCATTCAACACATGAGTGAGTGAGTGAGTGAGTGATTATTCCAGCATTATCGAATGACCGAGTCTGGATCAGACAATCCAGTGATCAACGTCATGAGCATCGATCTGGGCAACTGGAAACCGTTGACACGTGTCAGTCGCGTAAGCATGTCTGACCAGCTGAGCCCGACAAGCATGGAGTAATGAAGGCCTATATCCGGATCTTGATAGGCCATGCAAGATGTGAAGTGAATGTTACATAAATGTTATATGATTTCATAATCATAGACGTCCTGTATAGGGTTCAAATGTTTTTTACAAAAAACATCTGAGGCATGTCATAAGTTGTAAAGATGAAGGAAACCAAGATCTATATGAATAGTCAACTTCTTTATTGCTACGTTTCGGTGAAGGTACTTGCCTGAGAACAGTGAGCGTCAACACAAAACGTCGTACTCATTGCAAACAAGAAGCTGAGGATCTACGGAACCTGGTTTCTCTTAAACTTCTGCCTTATTGACATGGCACAGGTGAAGGTAACACCTAACTTGGAATGTAAAATTGTATTATATTAATAACTGTTTACGACATAGATACGAACTCAAACCTAATGCCTCAACAATATCTATTCGATCTTCTACTGGATTACAGTTGCAAAATAGGTGTGAGATATATTTTGCGGGAAACTCAATTTTGGGAAAACTTCGTGTAGGGTAATGTTCGGATTCCAAATTCAGGGACCTGACGGTGCTCGATATACACAACTGTCTGTGTTTTGTTGTTATTGCCAGCGTCTGCCCTGTGTGACAAAAGCAGCGTCCATAAGGTCAGTTATTTGGATTGTAACGTAAAAACAAAACACCAGTTCTTAGAAATATTATAATTACCTACCGATCAGAAAGGGTTTTCAGCACCCGGTCACCGAACACTCGGATACGAAAGTAGCCGTCTTTTATTACTCATCGTTAAAACCTTACACAGCTTGCAACGTCCAACGTAAAGAAAACAAAATATCTGAAGCGAAAACATAGACACGATATATGAACCTTTGAAAGAGACATTATTTGTGTCAGGAAAGCCCTGTAAATTGTAAGTGCCCAGACGTTAAGTTAGTGTCACCGTTGTATCTCAGTTACCAATTACCAATTATTTACGTGTGTATGACAAACCTAAGCATGGTCACTCGAGATTGAAAGGGTATTAAAATCCATTGACAGGATTTACGTTTGGTTCACAGGAACCACATGAAAACTATGGCTAGATGTATACACTGAAACATCTCTAAATACAGAGTTGAGTGTTAGTTTATTTCAACACCTCCATGAACGTGCGTGCACAAATCTGCCATCCAAATGATACTTCGATTTCAAACCTTGTTCATGAAGCTGCAGTATGAAACATTTATGTCACAACGTAAGTTTAGAAATACTGTTTCTTCGTGTGGTGCGGGTGTCGGATTGCAGGTACAGCATGACGCCTGGACTGACAACTGGTTAAAATAAACACATTTTATAGAAAAAAAGAAACAGTATAATAACGAAAATATAGCATCCTAAAACGAACCCCGAGATTTTGTTGATTTCCAGAAACCGCGGAAATCTAGACTTGCCACATAATATTGTTTTAAACTTGCATTTATTACAGGTCTGTATGGCAGACTACATGACTCCGTGACTCCGTGCAACAGTATTTCGGTTGATCACAGGTAGACATGCGTGCATGGTTACTTCTGGACTTTATACTCATGAAACCTGGTGTACCCCTCCCTGATATTGCTGAAATGTTGCTACAAGCGGCGTAAAACTCCCTCATTCACATATATGAAACACCTCTCTCTAATATTCTTTATGGAGGCTAACATCTCAATTACGAAGCAGCACGAGTGGCGTATGTAGTGCGCCTCCAGATCCTAAACCAGCATTGCACACACAATGTGTGCACCAACACATGATTGATCCAAGACCAGATTACACTATCATCCAGTCAATCTGTTTCGTGTATGAGCACATGGAACATCCTTTGAAATGATACTCTGATTCACCTGCGATAAAGTCAAACTGAGATATGCTCGGAGACGGGTAGGTCCTGCACAAGAAGGTCAAAGGATGAGACAATAAATTTATGAGCAGGCATCAGCTACGGTAACCATGTCACTGAGTGTATGCGTGTACTGTCTCTCATGTAAGTTTGTTTTGACTGATGCAAAGATATTCACGTCATTGTACACAGCAACGCCACATACCAAGGATCATTTAATACGTTCACGGGCAAGTTTACACGATACCTGTTTGACTTCCACTTTTTCATCATAAGAAATGTTTGTCAAGCAGTGTTATAACCAAAACAATACAGATATAAGAAGTCACTAATTTATTTTTTGCGATATATCGATTCAAAGGTTTTACATTAACCGAGATTTCTGTGTCCACAATAAACAGACCATGGCTTACGCTCCTTGGAAATGACGACGCTGGTGCCCGACGGACAAGCGAATGGCGTCGTTAAGCCTTATTAGACGCAATTCACTTGGTGCAGGTATAGGACCGGTTCTTGTGTCTCGATGCGCATGCTACTGTCCTAATCCACCTGTTGCCTGACCGTCAGCTGCCAATGTGGTCGATTCCGCACTAGTTACACTGTACAAAACATGTTGCCACATAGCAAAACTGTATATTATTCAGGCTGCGTCGGTCGTCTTTCCAAGCAACAGTAACCTCTTTCACCAAAACTCAAAGGTATATGCACTACATCTAACTTGTCATCGGTGAATGTGAAGGCATTCCACGTCCGGTACATTCATGCATAAATCGAACAATATATATCCCTCATCTTCAACCTTCATTTCCCGAAGATACAACTGTCAGTTTCGATTTCTATTAGAAAGTCGTGTTCGTTGTGCTATCATCCATATGTGTTGCCAATTACACCACAACTATAATTCAAAACCATCTTCCTTACTTGGATCCTGGAATTCCTCAGACAGATATAAAATGACAAATGGTCTTTGTCATTACAGCCGGGTGTCTCAGTGAAATCTGTCAAAATATCCATCCTAGGTACACTGTTCGTCTTTATCTCATACTGATAATTATTATTGGGACACAATGTTCACGGTTCTGTGCGATAGTTATTATCAGGCCTTTATGGTAGTGCTCCCTTGACTAGTTGTGTTTACTTCCGGGTGTGTGCGAGAAAGTTCTAATTTGGTGCCGATGTGGTCTCAAAGTGTTCGAATCTTCAGGAATCAATGACTGTGTAAATATGAGGATGATTATTGTGTTGACCACGGACTTACACACAACGTTATACCGGAGTTGTGTCATTATTCGGTCAACCTACAGCTGTCTGCCGCTTCGTCAACTTTCATCCTACGAGTACATTCAAAACCGCTTGCTGCGTAAAAATGTAGTAGAACTGATTGTCACTGAAAAACAAGACTTTGGTGAGTTGACATTATATTTGTTGCCCATTACTTTAGATCTGACTCAGTTGCATTGTACCTTTATTGTGAATCTTTGTATCTTGTTTCTGTTTGCTCAATACATAATATTGCATGTTTTAGACTTGTCAGTGTTATATTTAGCTGGTTCTGAGGGGATTTCTTACACCTTTTGTCACGGCAAATTATTAACCATAACAATAGTGAAATAAAAAAGGTACATTCCAAATACGGTATCCCCCCCAAAAAGAAACGCGTAGACTAGATATCTGTTACCAAAAATGTTGTATTTTCAAACATACATACCTTGTCCACAAATAGACTTTAGTACATGGAATTTTACACCAGTTTAGAAGAAGGTAACGTGCATGCAACCAAGTGGATACTTTCAGATAACGGAGAAGCAGAGGGCAGTGCAACGATATAGCACGACCCGGACGTTTCCTGGCTCTCAGACCAATCCCTTTCAACCTGTCCCATACAGTTTGACCGGATATCCTCTGAAGTTCTGGCACCCTGGTTGCTGTACTCTCACCCGTGGCAGTACAATCACTCGACTGTAGTACCCAGATGTACCAATCTTGGTAACTCGAGGTCTGCCTTAACGTGGACGGTCATGTGTTACACCTGTTTGGTTGTAACGAGCTGCAAGCCATGATATCTTGCAGAGACTAACATTCGGGCGCCTGGCAAGAGAAGAATGGTCGTCTCCAGGGTGCATTCTTTCAATGACGATGTTCTGTATCACGACGTGACGTAGTGATTTGACCTTGAAACTCCTTCAAAACGAATACCAATTTCTGAGAGTAATCTGGATATTTATTGCCAGACGGTGAATGCTCTTTTGCTGCACAATTTCAACGGGAAGGTGATTTCTGTTGCGTTAAGGCGATGCCTTTCTGAACCTTTCCAATTCCCACGATTCAACACACTATATCCTAGTTTCCCTAAGCGAGTGGCGCACACTCATACGCAACGATGACGGCGCGCACTTCTCCTCTTTCCTGACTATTGCCCTAGATCATAATGAAATCAAATAGAAAGGAACAAACAGCAGTCTGTCAACATGTATCGGACTACTTACATGTCACATTTACGTGACTTGAAATAACGAACGTTTTATTCCAAATATTATGCGTACTCGTGTGGGTGAACAAGCCATTTTGAGAAAGTCGCTTCCCGACAGTGGGTTCATACATACTTCAACATTGTTATACATATTGGATATTTTCATATTAACCGAGATTATGACAGATTATGAATGAAAATACACGAGACCTTTTCTTTCTTGTTGCTTTGGGACTAGGCATGGGACTTAACAGGAGACCAGTCTAAATCAGCTGGCATCAGTTACGTCATGATCAAAGGTCAGCAACTGATGCCAGGCAAACAGAGGCCTGGTAATGGTATAACGTTTCAGCACTCCTAGTGCGGGTTATACATTCATTGTAAGAAAAATGAGTGTGTATTTTCAAACATTGATATAAAGTAAAGAAAGAAACGTGATATTTTTCGTGTACACTTTAAGGATTTGTACAGCCTTGTTCCGAAGAAATTCTGTCGTGTGTTGAGATATGACAGTATTAGCACAGTTCATTATGAGTGAATGTTGCGCACTCAGATTTGTTATATTTCGATCAAATGTTGTTTCGTTGTGGCTGGGAACTTCGTGATCACTTGTTGTTCAAGCAAATTAATAAACATCATCAACGAAATGCATACGTGTGGCATCTACAGTTGCAGCAAATGGATTTTACCTTAACGTGCATGCTCCACCGCATCTGTCTTGAAAAAACCCAGACAATCCAATGATCAAATGCATGAAGACCAGTCGTAACCCGGATGTTCACTGGTATTAATTACCATTAACAATGATGATACTCGTGCTACTCCTATTAATCCCGATTATTCAGCCAAACCAGTGGTTCTCATTTGTCAATTATGTACATTTCGACTTATACATTCGCAGATTTGTTATCACTGTTTCGACTTTTACACTGAATAAGGATGCTTGCGTGTGAAGTAGACGTTTGCAATATACATTCGAGGAAACCAAAAACATTCTTTTGAGAGTAAGTACATTGATTCCTACATGCACTTTGGTATCTGCATAATTTGACATTCATCTGGTGCCCCGTAGCTGATATGTTGATTGGTAGGGATAGATAAAAGCCGCTGAAAACAATGTTGCTATGTGGAGTCACTGACGCCGAAAACCAATCCACACAAACCAGATCATGTTAACGCCTACCTAACAAGCGTCATTCAAGTGGTCCCTTGAGGAATTAAACACGTAACCCAAAATATCGCTTCACCGCCCCCTTAACTTTGACCTTCATATTCTGTACCGAAGGACGGGAAATGTATAATGAAACATTTATCCGTTTCTTTGCAACATTTCCTGTTCATGATAAGTGAAGTCCGTTGACTTATTGCTACGATGTCTATTGGACGGAGATTGTTTACTGTATCGATTAAATCTCTGTCTTTTCTCCTTGAGCAAAGACGATACCAAGATAATGATCGCGGGTTGTAACATTTGGTATACTGATTCTGAAATGTGCTGGTTTTTAGGTAGGCAGTGCAAACATAATTCCTATCAACTAAGTCCTCATTTAGATGAGTTCCTTTATCAGATCTTCCTTCGCAATTTTTGCTTTAGTCAAGATCTTATCTCCGTTGGCTGCAAGGTGCACCTGGTTCATACAGGTAAAAATTGGACTTGGCAGACACCAGTGCAGCTATTAATACTATGAGTGAATTAACACTTACAGTCAGATGCGTTCATACTAATTGTTCCCATATGCAGGGCAGCTCACTGCGTGGATTAGTGTTCCATGGTATAATCGTTCGTCTCACCTATTGAGTTAATTAATCTACATCTAAGACATACCCTGTTCACCGAGCCCATCCACTGTCATCCTGAACGTCTCTCTCCTCGATATTTAAGACCTGAATGTATAATGATTCTTCTTTGTTGTGACAAAAACGTTATATATACAGTTGGTGCACCACCTCTACGTACGTGTAGTGTCGTAATCATTGCGTCCTTTGTTGTTTGTACTTGATACTTCGGATAACACAAGCAAACAACAAGCACATGTTTTCTTGTCTAGGATAGCTTTTGTACTATGAACTTTGATGGCGGTGTATTCTTGTGCATTCATCTGTGATTTACCGTCCCGCATCATCCTATGTTTGTTACTTGTACAGGACATGGAAGGACTAGACCACATGCCGTTATTCTGTTCCATGCCTTCGTGCGTGCATTTAACTTGTAACTAAAATAAGGTCCAAGGTATTTTTTCTATTAGATGAATGGCTACGTCAAATTTAAATTTAAACATGAAACCACTTCCAGTCAATATACACACCTTACCTTTTTCGGAATTACCGCTTGAGATGACATGAGAAGATATAGGCACAATCATGTCTGTGTCAGGCATATCCATGTACAGCATCTCATGTAATCAGAGCGTATATTTACATGCCAAAATCGAACACAAAGCAAACATAGTAGAATACATTGTAAATACTGTCAAAGGGAAATTAATGACAGAACGCTTGATTATTTTTAGAGATGGCACTTTAGTATATTAAGAACAAGTATGTGCCAAGAACCATGCAGAGTTTGTGATGTCCACTATATCAAGAGGATGTGATTATATCAAGTGAAGACTAGGGAGTATGTTTCAACATGAGAGGCATCTGTCACGAACACATGCCAAGGCATGTCAACTATAACCATAAACCATGTTAATACAGTGTGGTACGTGCTAAAGCATGTAATTGCTTTGGGCATTTCTCTCTGAAATGGCAAAGTAAGCTCATCTGATAAAAATAACCCCTGGTAACAGTAGAAATAGAAATATTCGGTATAACTTAAATACTTCGTGTGTAAATATCTTATTCACATCATTGCACTCGATACTACTCCCTCACACACCTGCACGCTATTCATGTCACACAATCACGTGACTATATATGTGAAAAGACATTTGTGGAAGTGAAAAGTGTAAAAAAGAATATCTCTATACATTTTTTAATTTAATGTATTTAGGAGTGCCACCTCTGATGGGTGCCAGGACAGCACGCTCTCGTATACACTGATCGTATCACCAAGAAAACACATAAGGCGCTCTTATGTCCTGATACCAAGACAGTTTCAAGAATGTTACATCCAAAAGGTTTTCCTTTACGCTTTTTAGAATTTGAACGTCAGTTAAATAGATGAGACGTCCCTACAGAGTGACATTTCGGAGAGACACAGAGTCTCATATTTCCAGAGCCATTTGCCACCATTATCTAACGTATGTCAGAACGTGTTATCGTTGCGTTTTGTTGTCGTAATTAAGCATGAAACCTCAGCACCAGATAGTGGACTTGTTGAAAACTGTAAAAAGAAAATATTTGTTCATAGGCATTTCCTGTTTCAAATATACGGTCCTGTTAACGTTACTTGAAACATATTATCGCCCCTGTATTACAGCACGGCTGGTTATATTTCAGGTAGATACCTTGCCGAACAGCTATGAAAAGCATTGTTTTTGTTTTGTGAATATATTATATCTCAATTACGTGGTTCTCGTATTTGGTGATAATGTAGCCTTGTGTTACAGAAAAACAAACACACATGCTGATTAATGTCGATACTCACACATCCTAGAACTAGGTGTGTCTGCTTACCGGAAATGCTACCTTACACTGATCAACATTACAGATCATTTCCGCTTATACAGATGCCCTGACTTTTGATTTGTTGTTGTGTCACAGTGACATGGACTAAATGAAGAGTAAAGTCAGTTAAAAATGATTCTATACTTTTCTTCGCTCAAGCTTTGTTTCGACTTCGAAATATCGAACATAAATAGACAAAAAACCCATAAAGTTTAAAACACACAAGGTGTATCTCAACCCTATATATTCACAGGTGTATTTTTATAACAACCTCTACCAAACATGTCTTCCATACAACACAATCAGTTTCTAACGTGATCCAAATCGTTTGAGTAATGTATTATGTTACTTGTCGAAGTTGTAGCATGAAGTGAATGAAAATCATGCTACTCCTCAGTTGTTTTCTTTTCCATTGACTACATTTGTGGTATTTGTAGAATAGTGTTCCTATAGTTCACAGGATTATGTATATTGTAGCACCATGCATGATAACGTCTTAACATAGTCACTGGTTCTGTCGAGGATAACCGGTTAACATACCCATGAAGGTGATTCCTGGACATCTAAATTCCCTGAGTGCCGTCAGTGTCACTTACTGGAATGCTTGGATTTGTGTTTTATAGATCTTGTCACTGAGACACCATACTCCTAATTGCTACCTGTCACCTAAGCGACAATTCAGTCCTTCCCTTGACATTCTACCAACCTCTCATCAACAGATAGATTTAATTCAGTAATGCTGTGTAAATACCTGTACAATTTAGCAGATGCTATTTCCAAGATATTTACAAGAAGAAATAGCCTCATTTAGGATCTCGTACTACGTACAAAATGTATTATAAAACACGTTTTATATGCACTTTTACACAAAAAAAACGGACAGCGTTTATTTTATCACTGTGTGTAGCACAGATGAAAGGGTGCGGTTGAAATAGGCTTGTATGTACAATGTGACCCTGCGTGCAAGGGGCTGGTTTGTGTATCAACAAATTGTAAAGTATATAGGAAGCGTCACTTTAAAGATGTATATGTGGGCATATCTAGACGCAGTTCATATAAACAATTAAATTGTTGTGTATATTATTCAATATGATTGCTGAATGTTCAGACAGTGTGATGTAAACAGTTAGTGGATAATTATGGCTTAGATCACTTTAAATCAATAGTGTTGAACTCGCAAAGTGATTTATCAAGACAAACTGTCTCTGTTTGAAGCGATTTGTTGAGACGGTGGGTTTTCGTATTTTTCAAAGGATTTTTTATGTCAAACCACTGGCCTTGAACACTTCAAATAAAAGAAAGTGCCTGTGCTTTGGAATCGCAATGGTTATGATCCCTAAATCACAATATGAAGGTCTACACGGACATCGGTACAATCCTGGAGGGCACCACAGTGACACAAATACATGACTGCTGAAGCACATAGCACGACACAAAAGTCGTCCCTCTCACGAATGTCCAATATGTGTTCCGGTTTTTGAACCAAGGGAACTGTTGGAAGAAGCTGAAGGAAGTGTTTCAGAAATGCGTTATATGTGCGGCAAGTCAAGCTGTGAAGGACTGCTGTCTATCGCAATGATATCGTCAGCACAGGTGCCGCCACCTTCTTCACACCAAGCTTTTGAAACTGGTAGGTTGCCTCACAGGTTGATTTTCAACTACGGAGTGATGACTACCAACAGCTACAGGTGGCCCGTGTGCAGCCATGATATGTAGTACAATCAAGACAGTATGTAATGACTAAACGCAAAATGTGAAAAAAGAACGCAATACGTAAATACTTTAGCCAAATATTATAAAAATGTCTTTATCGTAATGCGTAAACATTTATAACAATAATGTAAACAATATGTAAAACAATTTTAACGCAATTTGTAAAACATGAAAGGAACCATGAATTATGATACGTGCTCAGAATTGCAAAATCAAACCACACGTAAGAATTTGTAATCGTAGTTCACCATTTGATAATATAGACTGCCATTCGCTGTGTATTCTGTAACATTTGTGTGATGAATTGACGTAGAATCAAGCATTAACACAGATCCTACTGTTTGTCTGGAGAGATCTCAGCGTAAATAACGTATTAAATAGCTGCAAAATTGCTGAAAGGATGTTAAACCTTATAAACTGATTCACTCACTCACGGGACATATTGTGATCACTTGATTCTCGCGGGTTGTTACCAAAATCTTATGATAGAGGTCAGAATCTTTGATGTAAATGGAACAGTGACACGGGTTCTCCCCAAAGAGATTCTACCTGGACAGAGTCCAGTGATATATCTTGGCTACTTTCCTAAAAATGAAGAGGAGCACTACATGAGTCTCAATCAAACTGATCATGTAAGAAGTAGAACGGGTGGAATGGGCAAAGAGGGCAGTTGTAATAGTAGTAATAACAGCAAGTATGTTTAGAGCAATGGGACAGTGAGACAGAAACTGGCCCAGAGTAGTGGGATAGTGATAAAGAAGGTTGTATAGACAGAGCGACACGTTGAAAGACCAGAGTGGTCCAGAGCAGTGAAACAGTGAGACAGAAAGAGGTCCAGAGCAGAGGGACAGTGACACAAAAAGTGGTCCAGAGCGGAGGGACAATGAGACAGGGAGTGGTTCAGAGCACAGGAATAGTGATGTCACTGCAGGTCATTTCTACCAAACCTGGATATAAAAAAAACCCAGACATCTCTCCCTACCTCTTTTCGGCTCGTTTGACTTCCCCAGCGAAGTTTTTAATACCTGTAGAAAAATAAAGTCTGTAAACCATCGTTTTCGCTCGAATTGCGTCATCAACTGACATCACCGGGATATTGTGGGAGACTGTTGCACAGACTAGAGGAACAGTGTGACAGAAAGTTGTACAGAACAAGACAGTGAGAGAAAAGAGTTGAGAAGACTAAAGAGACAGTGAGACAGAAAGTGGTTCAGAGCAGAGGGACAATGAGAGAGAAAATGGTTCAGAGCGGAGGGAAAGTGATAGCATTGCGGTGCGGTTCCATCTGGTTAAACAGGAGAAAACACCACCCCTGACTATCTCTATTCGGTGCGTTTGACTTCCACAGCAGAGTTTATAATAACTAGAGAACAAAAAAAGTCTGGAAAACATCGGTTCGGTCAAATTGCCATATCAACTGACATCAAACGACCGAAGACATACAGTTGCAATGTACACCAAATCCCCGATACTGTTAGCGCAATTGAAGCTACTGCGGAACGGCGTCGCAATTAGGTACCATTCCAGTTATTTTCCTTAAACCTCCCATCGTTGTTTCATATACGTAAGTCTGCTCATTACTATTCGCGCTGTCTCCTACGATCCGACTTCGAGAGGTCAGAGTTACCATCGCGATACGAAGTATCAACTGCAGTTAATACGAACCCCCATAAACAATGAGGTACAACTGGATATCGTGTTATATAAAACCGATCAAGTACGATCTGTGATTTTCTTAGAAAGCCCTATTCAGTAATCAGCATTATAAACAACGGAATGGACAGTTTGAAGGAGTAAAAGCCCAAAGGTAGCTTGAAGGAGTCAAACCCCAAAGGGAGTTTAGGGAGTCAAACCCCAAAGGTAAAACCTTCTTGAATAAGACATAATGGATATAACCCACAATACCATTTATTAAAACAGAGTTTACAGAATTAAATCATTCCTTTAAAACCTAGAAAATTGACTATGAGATCGATTAAACTGCGGGTGTGTAGAAGTAAATTGCATGTTTAACGACGAAGTTTGTCTTCTCTTAGTTGCCTAAAACATTGAGATATCTTAGTTTGTGTAAAATAAAGGCAACTTTTGCCAAATCTTTGAAAAAATACATTTCGATGGCCACCCCTATACTTCAAACCTAAAACTGGATTTTACACATTGCGTTTTTTTTTTACAGTTATGAAGTTAGAAATTGTTATTTGTTTTGCATTAGGTGTTGTACTTTTTGCGTTTGAAGATATCTTTTGCATATTGCGTTAACGTTTTACACATCGATGTTTTTTTACTTTTTGCGTAACCTTTTACATGCGGACTTACTTTTACATACTGGGTTTGTGCACCCCGATCCATAAAGCTTTAGAAGCACTCTGCAAGCCGTAATCCTGTGATATACTGAATAGATACGACGTTAGGAACGCTTTGTGGGTCGGAAACCACATAACTTCTTGTCAAGGTCTTGATCGAAGCTCTGTACTGTAGGACTCTTCACTCGAAAGAAATGTGCAACAAAGACTGAGACAAAACTATATGATCAGAGTTGTTTTGGGGGGAAATCGACCTAACAGCAACTGTATTGATATCTGTTGTACACATCGACCTAACAGCAACTGTATTGATATCTGTTGTACACATTTGGTGACCACAAGCGTTAACAATCTGCTTTTATTACATCTGCTGATCTTTACCTAATTTAATGAAGGTTGTACAGATGTGTTTGTAGCTAGGGAACGTTTATTGGAAACGTTGATGCCTGTCGCGGTACATTACGGTCTCGTAAACGAACCAGTAAGATAAAGTGTGTATTTGTTCATCGCAATTGCCAGAACCATACAAGAATGGAATTACACATGCACCTTTGTGCACTTGTCTTTTTGCTTTTGTCGGCATTTTTACAAAGTGCATACAGCGACCGTACAGAAATTACTAAAAGAAACATTTCAGATACTATGCAATTATGACAACAAAACTTGTGTAAGCAAACCTCGCATCTGGTATGTCAAACATTTGTGTACAAATACATGGCCTAAATACACACGCGTACCTGCATTAACACTATGCAGACAACTGGACGTCAGGTATCTCGGATATACGTGTACCACAGATATATGTAAAGTCCGGAAATATACATAAACATTCGACTGATAAGATTCACTCAATAAACTGCTCTTATGAGCATGCTTTTGGGTTATTTGTTCGTCAAACTAACAAGGTGTTCATCGGCTGAAGGCCACGCTAAGACCCAGCCTCTCTCATTCCACGTGTCAGCATAACGATTCTTACATGAACATTGGAATTTCCTGATTTTGGACTTGTCATGTGCTGTTTAGCATACGGCACTTTTATGAGCGTGAACAGAATCTGTACACAGATGTTATGTTCTGTTTACTGGATAGAAACACACAGAAGTATGGGTATATGTCTTGTATACATGCTTGACAAATAATAATGTTAGGTAATGTTTTGCGATGTATCATTTTCTGTTACAGATTAGGTAACATTCATAGAATAACTAAACACACCCTTTAGTTATGTGGGTGTTGTGAGAAGAATGTATTGTGTGTCGGTGACTGCGCATGGTGTTTCCAAAGCCCATTAACCCGCGTACATGTTTGTGTGCATAGACATATTGATGGACCCGTGTGTACATGGTTGAATGATTTTCACTGTTGACAGAAGCTAACTGCACTACCTGTGAGTCAGCTAATAGATTGTCATCATTTTACAACATGCTAGCGCCTTTTGGTCTCCTCTCAATTCCATTTAAGATGAAAACGAGCTTGATATTTTCACGAAGATTCTAAAAGTCATGCGACCTTTTGTTTAAAATATGTTGGAACAGAGGTGTTGATATTAAATCTCAGACATGATCTAGCGGCCAATAGTATAAAGTGCCCATATTCCAGCGGCCAGTCTATGCGGTAAAGGTTGTGATAGAATCTGCTAAATCCTTCTGATACTCGAAGATCATACAGGCGGATGAAACTGTGATTTGTATCTTGATGTTCCCGCAAGTCCTTCCTTATCATCCCGTGTACTAATTTGTCCATAACTCATTCTTCTATAACACAGAGGGATAAACCTATGTGTGACAGACTTACCATTGTTACATGCTGAATATATCTGGAACAAACCATGTTTTCAGTGATTGCTTCTGCACAGCCTCCCATGGAACACCAGTTTCATATTCTTGACAACAGATGCCATCAACCATGTTTCGAGATCTTACAGGGACATTGTGTTCATTATGTGAACAGAAGAGCTACAGGATTTAAGTTTCATTGAAACATTAGTTTACACTCTTAAAAGATTTCAAAGTTTCAAATGGGTAATGAGTATTGACAATAGAACGTGTATATGCATGAATTATATATTTTCACTTTCAATATGCCGCCTTGACCTGGTTCGTAGTCAATGTTGAAGAAAATTTGTTTTCATGCAGATTTGTATTTAACAAACCACGGTTATCAAGGGAACAGAGGGACCAAGCTTTAGGATGACTGAATGCTGGCAGGACTGCAAGACATATTGCAAGTCATTCTTGTCCGTTCAACTATATATCACCCGCAGCAACGAGTCTAAGCCACTAGAACCACAGCCGACGGTCCTCGCAGTGGAAGACCGCCTGTGACAACGTTGAGGCAAACTCGACAGATTATCCGTCAACACCTGCACAATCGTTTCGCTAGGGCTACGGAAACTGCACGAACAGCCATTGGCAATCACCAGAGACCAATTAGCACCGACACAGTGCAGACACGTTTGAGGCAGAGAAACGTCAGAAGTCGCAGGCCTCACCGGGGTCCGATCTTCACTGTTCGACATCGCCGTGCTCGTCTCCAGCGGGACACACATCTTCGGATTGGCGTCATCGGAAGTGGCGAACTGTTGTTTTCTTCGACGAATACCGGTATCTAGACAATCTAGACGGCTGATTGCAGAGTGAGAGTGTGATGACGACACGGGGAGTGTTTTTGCAGATGATTGTGTTCTGGAAAGAGACACGTGGGGAGGTCCGAGCATAATGGTGTGGTGGTGCTATTGCTCTTAATCACAAACTAGGCCTTATGGTGTTCCAGAATATTGGTTCTGGTAGAGGAAATGGTATGACATCTGTCCGTTACATTGATCAAGCGTTGAGACCCTTCGTCGTGCCACATTTTGGCCGCCATGGAAACCACGTCTTCCAGCAGAACACCGCGAATGCCCATACTGCCAGGGCAACTAGAGACTTTCTCCGTCAACACGGCATACAGACTCTTCAATGACCTGCCCTCACTTCAGACCCGATAGAACACCTGCGGGACAAGATTCAGAGGAGGCTCAATGATGTGCTCTCAAGGCCGACAACAGCAGCTGAACTCTCTCAGACGTATCATCGAGTCTTGACTTAATGTCCTGTGGTCTTCATAAACCGTCTCATCCACTCTATGTACAGACGCTTTTGTCAACGCTCAAGGAGGCCATGCATGTTATGGACATGTCGTCATATTATATTAATCTTTTGTGTATTTTATCTTTATCAAACATACAGCGACATACATTAACATTAATATACGACGTCTTAGCTCTAACAGGGCTTCGAAAATATACCCCTAGGTTTTATCTTGGTGGTTCGGCCCTTAAAACAACCCAAACAAGTGTTTATGTTCGTATATATCAACAGAGGTCATCGAAGCTCTTTTACCACACGCGTGTTGTCCTTATCATCTGACACTACCGGTGATATACATTATAAATATATAATACTCTAATGACTTTCATCGCTTCTATTTCTCTTGTGCAACATGTAAAACAAGTAATTAACACATTTAATTGCAATAATTACTCAATGTAATCTACATTCCATTCAATCGGTATGCGAACAGATCCAGTCGCAGTCTCCGGGCATATCTGGGACGTAATGCAGTGCATGTGGTGCCACTTACAGCAGGTGTTCATGAAGTAATTGTGGATCATGGATAATGCCCGATGACTCCTGAAGATCCAGGTTAGAATTTATCATCTGTAAGCCATACTTGTTGCAAGGGGCGACTAACGAGATCGGATGCTCAGACTCGTTGACTTGGTTAATACGTGTAACTGTATCCCAGTTGAGTAGATCGATGGTCATGTTATTGAGTACCAGATTGTCCGGTGTAGACCTGTGTACAGACCACTGATCTACAACTTGACTATTGCTTTGCGGTGTTAAACAACAAACCAACTATGCTCCTTGTTCCACTCTAAATGTGATACTTCCATGAGTACACGGTGCTCACCTAGTATAATCTGCTAGTGATCCTCACATCACACTCTAAAGCACTTTGAGATAAAATATGAAAGAGTAAGCCACTTGAAATATATACGTATGATAACCGGATAGGATATCCGTAACTCAGAATAACATTGGCTTCAAAACGTGATTGAAACTTCTCCATGTACGATAGGGTTATCCACCTTTAAAATGGTGACGATGGTTGCTGAAGCCCATCTTAAACATTGACTAGATTTGACGTGTCTGTGATCAATCACCATTTAAGATGAAAATCAAATGCTCCGCGGAGTCTAACATTTTTTTAGCAGTGGAATGTGTTATCATAAACAGTCTGTAAACGCAATATATGTGTAGTCAAAGAATGTGTTATCATAAACAGTCTGTAAACGCAGTATATGTGTAGTCAAAGAATGTGTTATCATAAACAGTCTGTAAACGCAGTATATGTGTAGTCAAAGAATGTGTTATTATAAACAGTCTGTAAACGCAATATATGTGTAGTCAAAAAATGTGTTATCATAAACAGTCTGTAAACGCAGTATATGTGTAGTCAAAGAATGTGTTATCATAAACAGTCTGTAAACGCAATATATGTGTAGTCAAAGAATGTGTTATCATAAACAGTCTGTAAACGCAGTATACGTGTAGTCAAAGAATGTGTTATCATAAACAGTCTGTAAACGCAGTATATGTGTAGTCAAAGAATGTGTTATCATAAACAGTCTGTAAACGCAGTATATGTGTAGTCAAAGAATGTGTTATCATAAACAGTCTGTAAACGCAGTATACGTGTAGTCAAAGAATGTGTTATCATAAACAGTCTGTAAACGCAGTATATGTGTAGTCAAAGAAATGTCGCTTAATACTAGGTTATTTATGTCAGTATGTCAGTATGTCAGTATGTCATTTTGAATGATAAAAGTGAACTGTTCATTGTCCTATAAAACTGATTCCGACAGTGTTTCACATAATGCTTGTCTGCTGGCAAGTAGGTGCCTGACTTCGAATGTGCGGGTTCGAATCCCGGGTTGGACTCAGCTCAAAAGGTACTAGAATTTGTCCTTTACTAAGAAAATGTAATCCCATATGTAGCATATGTGACGTTATATAATTCTGTTTAATATATTTATTACTATACTTGCTAGACGGAACTTATCATTGAAATTTGGGACTTACCTTGTGCGATGTCATGATACACCGCACCTGCCCGATACTTGTTTCATCTAGCTAATATGGTTTTCCTAATCATCTTGAACTATTTTCCCTAGATCCCAGTCTTCCAAAGCAAACGGATTTCGCGCACCTGTTTATCAAACGGTATGAATGAACCCTAAAACTGTCATTTCAGTATTTTCCACATTACAACAGTCATAAACAATTAACACTACACATATTTGATGACTGAAGATATGGATTTAAAGACAAATTCATTTGGTCATCCGTATGTTCTTTTAGGAGCATATAACAAATGTTTTGGATCTGTTTGTCTGTATAGGTATCGGGAAAGAGACGGTTCTCTGGTTTGTCATTGCTGGTGTCTAAAAATTCACAGAGACACCAAGATAACACACTTTTCGATAATTTAGTGACAGGCATTGGAATTTGTGAACATTTGATTAAAGACATGTTTTAGGGTATGAATAGTTGAAACATCATTTACAGGATTGTTAACCCATTGTACAGCTGGCGAAACGTAGTGTATGCTGAATCATTCACTCGCAAACATTTCCTCAAAAAGGCTTCACTATCTGCATAATTTACGTCTTGCTCTCATTGGGATTTCGGCTATCCCTATAACAGATTTACAAATCGTTGAATCAAGGTATTCTTTGTTTGAATACATCAGATAGATATACATCACAATACATAACTGTGGGTTCGGGCTGACTGGCTACACATTTTCAACATTTCTGTTTTCAGGAAACCTGTCTGACTTTTTCACACACGGCCAAAGATTGCTTAAGGCGTTTTCGGACACATGAGCTATTTCAGACCCAGTGCTTTCCCTACAATTATTCGTTAAACAGAATCACTGTATGACACAGTTACGCACTGCATACTGCTGACTCATGATGACATGTTACAACAAGTGAAAAATACAGTACTGAATTGAAAAGACAGCAACTTTGCTCGTAACGTTATTGAACAAACACAACAGCCCAGGGTAAGATTTGTGAGCAGGGATGGTTGTTGTTATCGTGGCAAGTATGAGAGGCGATCACTTTCTAGCTTGTTCTCTGACAGGACGATATGGTACCACTGTGTGTTTGATGGCTATTGTATTTACTTATGTATATGTTTCCACGATATGTGAACCTCATTATTACTTTCTGTATGATTTAACAACTGAATGGTCCTTTACACAAATTTCATAAACAGCTCTAACTTTTCGCAATTTGCAGATTGTGCCCCCGTTCCTCAGAGCTGGAAAGTTGAAAGGAGCGTCGAAATGCATGTATTAGGCCGAAAACGGCTAGTAATTTATCTATGATCTACGACGAAGAATTACACATGACGAATTTGCGCCGAAGAGAAAGCTAACGAGGTGATGATTACTGCTGTGTATGACTGGGTTTGTGAGGTGTCACTGATAACGCCAAATGTGTGATCGATGTCCCAGCTCTTTATCTCAATGATTGAACTTCTCATTATATAACCGCTTTATCTCTTCTCTTTCTTCGTAATCTTAACTTGAGATCTGGACCGCTGTTGTTGGAAGAAGTACATATACCACATTTGCAATAGTGTTTGCACTGGAAGGTGAGTGCAAGAGTGCGTTTAGCTTTACGCCACATTCCAGCTATATGGCGGGGGTCTGCAGATAATCCAGTCTGGTATCAGTCAATCCTGTGAGCAACAGCATGAACATCAATCTACGCAACTGCGAAGAGATGACAGGTGTCAACCAAGTGGGCGAGCCTGACCACCCGATCCCGTTAGTCACTCTTACAAGTTACTGAAGATCAATCTCACCCGGATCTTCACGGGTCTGCAGTGGTAGGTACCAGAGACGATGATGTACTATCTTAAAGCTAGTGGAGAGGTACAACTCTCCTTTGTTGCTTCCCTTTGATGTTTCAGAAACCGGTTGCCATATGTGGAAATTCCATCTTGGAATTGATTAATGCGATTCCTGGTTTAATGACGCTAAGTCTGAACTCGTTGGCCTTTGAGGGCAAATGGTCTTAGCTCAAAGAGCGCCAAAAAAAACCAACTTGAATGAAACATACGGAAAAGCACAGAACAAAACCGCAACAATAGACAACAACAATAACCACTATAAGGATGACTAGATTGTCAGATTATTTACAGATCGTGGTAGATGGACTATTTCTGACTGGGGCATGAATAGCAAAGAAACACAGGTTGAAAACATATAAAGGAAAAGTTCTGGGCCCCTATTCTCGAAAGGATCCCAGCCCTAGCTATAGGATATCCTAACTTTGATCTTAAGGTCTAGGATAGGTGTCCTACCTTAAAAGTATCCTAGCGCCAGGATATCCTAACTTAGGACAAATACTAGGATAGGTTCTGACTTGTCATAAGTCCATCTCAGAGGAAATCAACATGGTGTGGTACTTGTTTGTTCACCATTTTGGACGTTCAGACTTAATTACAGCTGAATTTACAAGAGCACGCAGTTTTTATGACTTAAGAGTTTTTGAGTTTATATCACCAATTTATCAGTTGTGAATAAGACTTACTTTAGATCTACAACCGATATGTATTTCTATTCTTACCTATTCTATCCCATTTAATTCACAACATCGCCCTTTTCTGTCACATTCCTCTGAAATTCCTCAAGGCCAACTCGATAAGGGAAGCAACTTCTGTTTATTTCCTAGGTCAATTTTCACTTTGTGAGATTACGCATAATGAAAGTTCAAGTCATGATAATCATTTAAAAAATCAAATGAAACTATTTTTTGCACGTCTTAATTCTCTTTTGGGCAGACTTTCAAAATCTGACGACAAATGTTATGTCCTTGTTTAATCAATAAATTTCATGTGATGAAAATATTGAAGGTGTTAACAATACGTAGATCTGATAAAATAGTTTAGATCTATTCGAGTACAAGTTCACTCTATTTTTTTTATACAAAGTATGAATTTTTATTAAAAATATAATTAATTACAATTTCTTCTAGATCAAGTAAGTCCACCAAAAGCTGAATTGCACCACTTTCAAACCTTTTACTTCGATTTCTAGTCTCACCATTTGTCTTGTAAACGGGATTGTAGCTGCCCTTACATATGTGTTTTTCATGCAATGACTTATAAAATAAATATGTAAGTGAACTTGATGAAGGTTTTTTTTTATATCTCACCTGCTGAAGAGCTCGCTATCCTAGCTAGGATCTGTTACTCAACTTAGGACAAGGAAAAGATCGTTTCGAGAATGGGTCTTATCTTAACACTAGGACGTTCTAACTCCTGACCTAACTAAGTTAGGATCTGTCTTACCTGGGACACTTTCGAGAATAGGCACCCTGATCGTGTATGTAGTTCAACTGACTGACTGATTCCTGTGCTTGACACTGATCCACAGGTGATTTTCGACATTGCAGGCATTTTAGTCTTTCGTCTCCTGAGGCTTTTCGTTTCAATTTCAAATTCAAGGTAAGCAGTAGTTTATTTACACAAGATGCAGGAACTACTCCATTACCAATGATCGTCTTCCACGACACAAATGCACAATACATACAGAGAGGTTAGATAAGCGTTGGTAAAGGACTAAACAACACAGCAGATAATAAAAATAAAACTAACGTTTTATCACACCCCTTACAGTTGTTTCATGACGTTTACATAGCAATACGCTCTGTGTTCGTTGTCTGTGAGATCTGACGTATTTCTGATGAAGGCTGTCGTGTTTATTGGTAAACCCAGCGTGACATCTGATGCCTATACGGCTTGTTTCTACCTCCTCCCTGTCTCTGTCTTTTCTACAAACCAACCCCAGCAATGTCCTATGCCATACAATCAGGATATGCAGGAGGCGGCCATTAGGGGAACATTGTGCAAGGAATTCAACATTTTTATTAACGTTATAAAAATAACTGATTCTTGAGCTAGTTATTTATAGAGATGCACAAATCATGCCGTACACCTGTGTCATTTCACCCATGAAGATCGTCATCTAGACGCTGGCAAGCAAGTATGTCTTCCAAGGTGAAAGTTTCACCAATCGTCTGTAGTGTGGTGGACCTCTGAAGATCCGGGATAGAACAGATCTTCAGCAACTCATGCTTGCTACGAAAGGCGACTGTGCTTGTCGTAAGAGGCGTCGGGTGGTTAGGCTCGCTGACTTGACTGACATATGTCATCGGCTCCACTGCTCAGATTGATGCTCATGCTGTTGATCACTGAATTGTCTGGTCCAGGCTCGATTATTTACAGACTCCCGCCATATAGCTGGAATGTTGGTGAGTTTGGCGTAAAACTAATTAAGATGTATTACAATGTTACCAACAATTCCATTTTTGACGCTGCTCCAATTCTTAAACGCCATATGCTAGTGTTCAAGCTGACCAAATGTGAAAGGACAAAAACATGTTTAAATGCAAATCTGTTTAATTGCAATAGAGTATCCAGCTTTAAGCAAATGTACACTATTTCATTTCATACAAAGTCGAAAGTATCGCTTGACTGGCACTGAAAGACGCGAGGAATGAGATATTGAAAAAACTAGTGAGGGTAACCAGCATATTCTATCTCTCTCATTCTCTCTCTCACTCACTCTCTTTCTCTCTCTCTCACTCTCTCTTTCCCTCTCCCCTCTCTCTCTATCTCCCCGTCTCTCTCTCGTTTTACTTCTTTTTTACTTTTCCCTACTGTGTTGTTGATGAGTGGCATAGACTGTTTCACATCGTCAGTTCACACGTACATTTCTTTCAGAGAAATGTCTTTTTGGATTTTTGCGACGTTTAGGAGATTCGTTAACTTGTTTCGTTGTTTGATCCCGGAAAGGATGGGTGAGTGACACGGTTCAGCATGGTTTCATAACTTAATCAATAGTTTTGTTAAATGTTTTGTAATACTTTGCGGTGTATAGTTTCTTTTGACCACTAGTTTAGTATCAACAACTTAAACTGCAAGCAAAGGGTCTTGTCAATACTTTCAGGCATGAAATACTTTTCAGGAATTATTGCTAGTCACACACTTTATTCACCAACCTTAATTGTGTTACCTCCCGCGCACCAGACTCGCCTCCCAGGCATATGCTGGATCCTTGGTTAATTTACCACAGACTTCTGTGTCTTTGTCATTCATGTCAGTTCTTTCGTTGCGTTCTTGAATGTTCTTTTTCACGTGTGTCGATGTTCCCTCTGAGAGCAATCATGGATAACTTATGTGTGCCATTTGTACACTGTCCGGTCATGTTTTATCACGTATGTGTCACCGGTCACAGGTCAGCCGCTCCTGTCAACACGGTATACAGACACAAAATTATATGTTCCGAGATGTACGGCTGTATGCCTATTCATACACATTCAAATAGATTCAAGGAAATGTACGGATAACCTTTGATTTTCAAGTGAAAAGCCTAAAGAGTGGAACATCCAATGTGATTACAATTTACCCTCTTCTATTTATGCAAACATGTCATTACTCAACTGACACACGATTCAGCATGAACCCATTATGCTTCAATCATCCTGGTCAATCTGGCACTTTACACACTGGCACTGTACTGTGTACACTAATATCGCCTTCGGTCAAGTGGTTGGAAATACTATCGTGAATGTAGTGCTGGATTGTGTGACTCATCAATGTGACTTGGTAAATACGTCTGTTTCTATTACGAGTAGAAAACAATCCACACTAAACTGAATAAGTAAATGTGAACAACTATTTAAAGTATCCATCACTGACATGACCTTGAAAAAGACATGATATCTCTTTTTGTTGGTGATGGTTTCAAAGTCAAATACTATCAGACACAATCATGACTTAAAGGAACTTGAAGGGTCTCTGGTCGGCAGTAAGTACTGGGGAACACCTCATATCAGACGAACTCAAGAGTTGAGCAAATAAGCAACACTCTGGGAATGCTAACGATTATCACCTATGGTTCGTTGGTTAACACTGTGTACAATGCATTATATGCGTGCTGCTAAAACGTGTTCCAGTATATTGTTTTCCTCATCCGCTTAGCATTATTGACTTCATTCTGACGTCACACTAGAAACGACGTCACAGCTGAGAAAAAAAGACTGACGTCATTTGACAACTAGGTGTCCATTGACGGCGGTAGTGATGAGCTGATTTTCCTGCATCATATATATCAAAAGATTAAGTTATCTCGATCTGCTTAATAATCAGTCACGTAATACAGATTTTTGACACTCGCATATGAGTCATACCTAAATAATCTATTTATAATACATGATCGTGTAGTAATCCTATTTCTGTATTTGATATTTATTGTTGCTGTCAAGTGAAAGAGCAGGAATATCACAGATTTGAATGCAAAAAAAATCGATGGTTAAAGAAAGTAAGTACAAACACATTGTAAAGGCAGGTGTATGTAACATACTCCTTATCCGATATTATGACAGTGTCAAGATCACAGATGATTTCGTTTATATAATTAGTTTATGGTACTGTAAATAGATGTAGTATGGTATTGTTAGAGTGTGTTATATATTGTTGGGAGTTGTTGTTAGATTATGTTCGGTAATACTATGGGAACAGGGTTATGTTCAGGGAAGCGTGACCAGGTATGGCCAGAGAGCTGGGGTGTTAATTTGTAAACAATAGAGAGGTGTTGAGTAGCTTGGGTATGGGAGGTCAATATAAATAGTGAGGAAGGGTAGTAATCTGCACAGTCAGCCAGAATCACCACTGTGTTCACCTGTATGGGTTCAACTTTTGTATGGGATTGCATCTCACGCTGGCTGGCGTAAGTTTTTATTATCATTATTACTTTTGTATTTATTGATTGAGTAGATGTAGCAAGAAATTGTTTTACTGATGTAGTATTTCTAGATATATGTGCATATTGTAACACTATATAGCCACAAAGCCATTCAAAATTTGAATGTTATCGTTCCACAAAACCTGTTCCACTTTCAAATATGTAAATCGGAGTAAAGTACATGCATAAAGTATAAGACATTGACACATGTCTTACTGAGTAACTGTAGTTACTTATATTGTATTGTAGTGTCCCGGAACTGGCCGGTTATCCTTAAAGTAAGGAGAGGGGTAGTATCTCCGCCTGTAAGGAGACAGACAAGAGTCTTCCCTGTTGTACAAGGAGCATGTATCTCCTAGTAATGTGAGATGTGGATGGCACAGCCATCAACCATTACACAGGCCCCTTAAACTCCGTGAGGGAAACCATCGCCTGGGTGTGAGGGATACCACACAAATACCATGACGTCACCAAGTGGAACCAAAGTGCACTGACATTCTGATTACATTGTAAAGAGAAAGTGTTCTCTCTGAGTGGCAAATTCCTTTATTGTTATTTAGTTCAATTGTTTAGTTTCTGATTGGGATTATATGTAATCATTATCTATATTAGTGAGGGTATTAGGATTTTAGTGTAGTTAGTAGTAGTAGTAGTATTATTAGAACTTTAGCAATTTAAGTGGTAGACAGAACTGTATATGTAGCTAGGTTAGGTAATTAGATTAGTTAGTTGTATTTGCACCTGTAGAATTAGTTTAGTATAGGTATTGGGGTTACTTATATCTTAAGGGGAGGAATAAAGTTTTGCAAAACAAACTATTCTTCTGTTGTGGTTACTTTGGTATGTGACATTTTGGTGGCAGCGGTGGGATAATTAGATTATTTGTCACTATCAAAGGGAACCCTAGTTGTGTTCTGTAGCGCATTTGATGTAGCGTTGTTGATTGTATATCGCTGCAGAATCTTTGTGTCCATAAAGAAGGGTTAGAACATACGGCACCACTTCTGCGTCCTTGAGTGTATGATTTGGAATTCAAGGGTGGAGGGTGTATTGTGGTTATTGGTCAGTTAAGGCCATTGGTTCGTCGTGAACATTTTGAACATTGGGATATATGGGAAATCACCTCCGGTTTTATTCTTGGTAGGATCCCTATTTATTCCAGACAGTTTGACTTTTTGTGTACCCTGCTTTGCCCTCATACAGACAATTATGGACATTGACAAACTTATCAAACTGGGTCAGAGTTTAGGGTATGAGAAAGATGATTTGAGAGTGTTTGTGAAAGAGCAAATGGAGTTGGAGAATGAGAAAGAAAAGGACAGGCTCGAACGGGAGGAAAGAGCTAGGGAGCGGGAGATTAAAAAGTTAGAACTGGAGGAAAGAAAGGAGAAAGAAAGGTTAGAATGGGAACGAGAGAGAGAACGATTAGAATTGGAGAAAGAAAAGTGTAAAATACAGTCAAATGAAAGAATAGAACTAGCCAAGTTAGAAAAGAGTGCGGCAGGAAATCAAGAAGGGCAGGTAGGAGAGAATAGATCGGCAGCCATTCCCAAGATGCCTAAAATGCCTCCATTTGACGACCACAATGACAATATTGATGCATATCTGCAAAGGTTTGAACGTGTAGCTACAGCGCAAGGCTGGGACCCGTCCCATTGGGCAGCTTACCTGTGTACTCTGCTGAAAGGTAAGGCTTTAGAAGTATACTCCCGGTTAAATGCCTTTGAGGCTGAAAATTACAATGCAGTTAAAACTGCATTACTTAAACGCTATGAAATGACTGAGGATGGATTCCATCAGAAATTTAGGACTGCTAAAACTGAAACAGGTGAGATTTTCACACAATTTGTAGTTAGAATTGAGAACTATTTCAACAGATGGATTGAACTAAGTGGTACACAAAAGACGTTCGAAGGTGTGAGAGATTTGCTGCTGCGTGAACAGATTTTGAATGTGACTGGAAGGGATCTGGGTATATTCTTGAGAGAGAGAAAGCCAAAAGACGCGATGGAAATGGCTAGACTAGCAGAGCAATTTATAGAAGCTAGAGGTACGAGTCATGGAAGATACAATAGACCAGTTATTCCAGGTCAAACTGACAAGCAGGTTTCCAAAGGGAAAATAGTCGAGGGTAGCGCATCAGGTAAAAATGGTACTTGTTCCAAACAATTTGTTCCTATTAAGGAAAGGACATGTTACAACTGCAATCAAACTGGGCATTTGGCAGCACAGTGCAAGAAACCCAAGTTGAAAGTGGCAAGTATCCAGGTGAGTGAAGACAACACAAACATGTCTCTAATACATCCAGATAACACAAAAGTAGAGCCCTGCATACCTGAAGTTCTAGATGGTGATGCAGCAACTTCAGAGGAGGTTACTAAAGCAGATGTAGCCTCAGGGAGTGTGCTTACCAAAGATCACCGCATGCCATTTTATCAGGGAAAGGTAAACGACACTCCAGTAGATGTGCTTAGAGACACGGGATGTAACGGTGTAATAGTGAGGAGGTCAATGGTAAAAGATGCATGTTTGACTTCAGAAACACAATCTTGTAAATTAGCAGATAGCAGGATCTTGACACTTCCGGTAGCATGGATTACTGTAAATACGCCCTTTTACACGGGTATGGTGAGAGCAGCATGTATGGACACACCAATCTGTGACTTAATATTAGGCAATATTCCCGGAGTTAGAGAGCCAGGAGATCCAGACTTGATGTGGGATAAGCAGGACATTAAAACAGTAGGTGCTGTAGAGACAAGGAGCCAGAGAAGAGTACGCCAAGTAGGCATGGAACCCTTGAAGACATTGGAACCTGTTGGGTTGACACTGAGTCGAGGTGAGTTCGTATCCCTACAACATCAGGATTCAAGTCTGAACAAAATAAGAAAATTAGTGGAAGAAGGTAAGATTAGGGAGAACCGACATAGTACTTCCTCTTACTTTGTGGAGAATGATATGCTGTATAGGAAGCATACTTCCAATAAAATGGACAATGGTAAACAAGTTGTACAGGCAGTAGTACCGGTTGGATTGCGCACACAGGTAATGAAGGTATGTCATGAAGCACTGATGGGTGGACATCTTGGAATCAAGAAGACTCTAGATAGGGTAATCTCACAGTTTTATTGGCCAGGAGTAATTGGTGATGTCAGAAGACATGTTCAGTCTTGTGATATTTGTCAACGTACCATGCCGAAGGGAAAGGTAAGGAAAATACCACTGGGACAAATGCCATTAATTGAAGTGCCATTTGAGAGGGTAGCTGTTGATTTGATTGGTCCATTGTATCCTGTCACAGACAAGGGTAATAGGTATATACTGACGGTGGTTGATTATGCAACACGATACCCAGAAGCAGTAGCTTTACCCAGAGTAGAGACGGAATATGTTGCCGAAGCTCTGTTCGAGATATTCAGTAGGGTTGGTATCCCCAAGGAGATATTAACAGACATGGGAGCCCAGTTCACGTCAGGCGTGATGAAGGAGGTAAGTAGACTATTGTCCATACATCAGCTTACTACTTCCCCTTATCATCCAATGTGCAATGGCCTAGTGGAGAAGTTCAATGGAACCTTGAAGACGATGCTGAAACGGATGTGTGCAGAACGACCAAATGACTGGGACAGGTATGTACCTGCTTTGTTATTTGCTTACCGAGAGGTACCTCAAGAGAGTTTGGGTTTTGCCCCATTTGAACTCTTATATGGACGCACTGTGAGAGGACCAGTACAGATTCTGAGGGAAATCTGGACAAGAGATATACCAAATCCAGAGGTAAGAACCACATATGAGTATGTGCTAGATCTTCAAAACCGTCTTGAGGAGACTATTCACGTAGCACAGCAAGAACTTCAAAAGAAAGCATGTAAATACAAAAAGTTCTTTGATGTGAAATCCAAGCCAAGAAAAATGAAGGTTGGTGATAAAGTATTAATTCTGTTGCCCACTGATTCAAACAAACTGTTGCTGCAGTGGAAAGGGCCATATGAAATACTGGATACCTTTGGCATTGGCAATTACAGAATACAGGTTGGTAACAAGATTAAAACCTATCATGCCAATCTACTGAAAAGGTACATTGAGAGAGAGGAGGTCAAGGACACAGCTGTATGTGACGTCAGCATAGCTCAACTTGTGCATGTCAGTGCTGGTCTGGTGGATGTCAAGGCTGAAGAGGTGAGTATGTTAGACATAGCTTCACCTTCTTTAGTTTCTAAGGAAACGTATCAGGATGTAGACATTTCTGAAGATTTGACAGAGGAGCAACAAAATGAGGTGAAGGAGCTCATAAGTGAATTCAAAGATGTACTGAGTGATTTACCAGGGAAGGTAGATTGTATGGAATATAAGATCAAGCTGACATGTAATGAGCCTATACGATCCAAGCCCTATCCACTTCCTCATCATATGAGAGATGTTGTAGCTAAGGAGATACAGCTAATGTTAGACATGGGGGTGATAGAACCTTCTCAGTCACCATATAAAATACAGAAGTTAGAAAGATATCTGTATGGGAGAGAATTTATTTTGGAGACTGACCATCAGCCCTTAATATGGATGACCAAGGCAAAAATGACCAATGGACGAGTGATGAGGTGGGCCCTGACTTTGCAACCCTACAGATTTCTAATTCGTGCAATCAAAGGAAGTGAGAATGTTGGGGCTGATCTCTTGAGCCGGTGTTCACCCTAGTCATACTATGTGTATGGCAGTGTGTAAATAATGTACTCTCTGCATATCCAGATTATTTGTCAGCAGTTATTTCTTATGTATTACTGTGCTATTGTACATTTAGACAATTGTGTTTTATGATATTTATGCATTAAAACAAACTTAAATGTGATCTTGAGTGTAATATATAATTGTACTTGTGTACAATTACTTGAAGAGGGGAGTGATGTCAAGATCACAGATGATTTCGTTTATATAATTAGTTTATGGTACTGTAAATAGATGTAGTATGGTATTGTTAGAGTGTGTTATATATTGTTGGGAGTTGTTGTTAGATTATGTTCGGTAATACTATGGGAACAGGGTTATGTTCAGGGAAGCGTGACCAGGTATGGCCAGAGAGCTGGGGTGTTAATTTGTAAACAATAGAGAGGTGTTGAGTAGCTTGGGTATGGGAGGTCAATATAAATAGTGAGGAAGGGTAGTAATCTGCACAGTCAGCCAGAATCACCACTGTGTTCACCTGTATGGGTTCAACTTTTGTATGGGATTGCATCTCACGCTGGCTGGCGTAAGTTTTTATTATCATTATTACTTTTGTATTTATTGATTGAGTAGATGTAGCAAGAAATTGTTTTACTGATGTAGTATTTCTAGATATATGTGCATATTGTAACACTATATAGCCACAAAGCCATTCAAAATTTGAATGTTATCGTTCCACAAAACCTGTTCCACTTTCAAATATGTAAATCGGAGTAAAGTACATGCATAAAGTATAAGACATTGACACATGTCTTACTGAGTAACTGTAGTTACTTATATTGTATTGTAGTGTCCCGGAACTGGCCGGTTATCCTTAAAGTAAGGAGAGGGGTAGTATCTCCGCCTGTAAGGAGACAGACAAGAGTCTTCCCTGTTGTACAAGGAGCATGTATCTCCTAGTAATGTGAGATGTGGATGGCACAGCCATCAACCATTACACAGGCCCCTTAAACTCCGTGAGGGAAACCATCGCCTGGGTGTGAGGGATACCACACAAATACCATGACGTCACCAAGTGGAACCAAAGTGCACTGACATTCTGATTACATTGTAAAGAGAAAGTGTTCTCTCTGAGTGGCAAATTCCTTTATTGTTATTTAGTTCAATTGTTTAGTTTCTGATTGGGATTATATGTAATCATTATCTATATTAGTGAGGGTATTAGGATTTTAGTGTAGTTAGTAGTAGTAGTAGTATTATTAGAACTTTAGCAATTTAAGTGGTAGACAGAACTGTATATGTAGCTAGGTTAGGTAATTAGATTAGTTAGTTGTATTTGCACCTGTAGAATTAGTTTAGTATAGGTATTGGGGTTACTTATATCTTAAGGGGAGGAATAAAGTTTTGCAAAACAAACTATTCTTCTGTTGTGGTTACTTTGGTATGTGACAGACAGTAAGTGACATCTGTCAGGCTCTAAAGGTGGATTCCATATCATATAACCGAGATTAACAATGTAAACACGATTTTCACAAGATCAGTTCAGGCGGCAAAGGAAAATATTTGTTCAAGGCATCACCTGCATATATAACAAGTGGAAATAACGCGCATCACGTTTCAGCACCCGCAGATGCACTGATTTCTGATCGTTTACTTTAACCCAGAGTGCAACAAAAAAGGTACAATTCCTAAATCAGTCATGTACAAAAACAACTGATATTATCATCACATGATATAATCTATAAACGTAATTTTTATATAACAAGTGTGAATGGAAAACGAACCTGTGATACAGCAATCTAAGGCACCATTTTCGTATAAGAAAAATTCTGCATTTTTAAGCATACCGCAAATTTTGAACTATCCCACTGAGTTTACAATCGTATAACCGTGAAGGGGTGATAAGTGAGACTTGATGCTCTGTCAAAATACTAAAAATGTCAAAACGTCTAAATAATATGAACATTGTTAAGATTTATAGTCTGCAACTATTACAGTTAACCTCTTAAAGTGAGGAGTACCACTTTTCCCTACTCAGATTATAAGACGATAAACATAAAACATATCATTCTTGATCCCATATCATTGAAGTATGACTCTATTAGATTTACAGTGATGTGCCAGACCATCTCCCCCAGTGTGTAAGCTATATATGTTAATGGTTTGATTAGTGTGACACGTTGGCAATTGCTCCTAAGCAGGGTGTTTACAACATTTGCCTTGATACAAGGAGAGGTTGTATGTGTCTCCCGCGGGGGTTACAGTAGTAAGCAGTTGTTTTTCACGAGGCTGAAGCAGGGGAAGAAGCACGTTTGTCATAAGACTCCGATGTCAGCAGTGGTTAGAGGGACCCTGGAAATGAAACTCCAGTTGTTCAAATGAAATGTTTCGTCTGAAAGATAATGCTAATGACAAGAGACAACGAGATTCTCGTTCGTTATTTGATCGTTCATTCGACATTTATGTTCAGATCTGTAAACAGCATTTCATGGCGAATGGTTTTGCAGCGTAGGAATAAGAACATACGTATCTACATCAATTCAGCTACCTCTATGTTAACAAAGCAATCATTTTAGGTCCGTCTCCTATTGTCTCTCTCTCCATTTGAAACAGCCAACATTCATACGAAAAGAACTGTTTGTATTTTTTTTTCAGCTGATATCAGTAAGTACCGCGAGAACAGGAAACACTAGCATAATTGTTCGATGGACACGAATGTGAAAATCACCCTTTCAAAAGCTGGTTCGAAAATGTGTTTTCCTCCTGTTTTATAATTATCACAGACTGGGATTAAGAAAGCAAATAGAATGTTTAGGTTGATGAGCGAATGGGAGTAATGTTTGAATATGAATACAACACTTTGCTTCAAATGAAAATAAATTCCCTTAGGGAAACATTTATCGACAATAATCACGAAAGAATTCTTTAGGGTGATGCTCTGTATGTTGAAGCATGGTTACAGAAATTACAAAGGGCCCATGGCAGCTCGAAGGGGGTAATGCGTTTGGTTTTGAATTTGTGGATTGAAATGTGTGGAATTATAAATAAACCCTTGAGTTTTGAGATCTCATGACTTTATATTTGAGTTAGATCTTTATGAATATTTAACTGTAAAATCAATAAACGCCAAGATGCTAGCACGTTTCAGAACTCGTTTTAGATGTGGCGGAATACAAATACATATCAGCGTGTGTGTGTGTGTGTGTGTGTGTGTGTGTGTGTGTGTGTGTGTGTGTTTATGAAAAGATATTTGTGTATATACACATTTAATATTGTATGTAGGGTAATTATTCACCAAATAAAAACGATTGTAGGTAACTAGGCAACACTGGGTTATAATACTGACAGCACCGTTGGCTCGTTTGGTAGACATAGAGTACTACACACATGGACACGGAAACACACACACGCACTACAACATACGTCCACATACACGTTTTATCGTTCACTCGCATGCGCGTGCACACACACACGCACACACACGCACACAAAACACTCAAAGACAAACACAGACGTACATATATAAAATTCAAGCACGGACGCATGAACGTGAGATACGAGGCTCTACCTAATCACGATTCCATTTGGCCTTTCTCCTGCCTTTATCTTAGCTTGTTGGATTTGTAACGGATCATTCTCATGACACCATCTAGTCAGTTATAATGGAGCTTAAAATTCATATTCTTTAAGTTATATATCAACATAGGACGTCATTAAGCAAAAGTCCAACTTCGACATTCCACTATTCTCAAATGACGATAAAGGTCCACGTGTGTTTCACTGTCCAGATAACAGCAACACCTTCCTCTCCCATACAGACTCCGGCGATGCTGCTAACCATCATGCAGGGGCGTTGTTGCGCTCTGTATCCGCACAAAATTAATATCGTCCTCTCTGAATCCCCAAACATGTGTTATACAATGAAGAAAACATTTACTCTAATTCGCTTTGTGCTCTGGGCTGTGTTCTTTCCACTGTGATATGCCAGATGGATGTATCTGGTGCATACTACAGGTACAATGACGGCGTGGAGTTCCATACAAGAAGGTTGAATTAGTTTTCTGGACTGACGGTGCCATTTGCATGCTGGATGTCCCGAGAGTATGAGGATCAGCTGCGTTACACGAGAGTTGTGAACACGACAGGGTGAATCATAGCCGCCAATGACCTTCAACAGAATTACCTACAATCCCTCACCTACACTGCCTGATGCAGTATAAGACAGTCTGTTTCATGGCTGTTCAAATTCCAGCCCTTGATCCGGTCGTAACGATTGAACGTATATTTCTTCATACCTGCCATACGTGGGTACTTGTGGAAATGTATAAACCTGAAATTATCAAAGATGGAACATAATGTGCACATGGGTATGAACAGGTTACTGTGAAAATATGTCTGTATCCGCCACTGTGCATGCAACAATGCTATCTATTGACTTGATCAGGAGATTAGGATTTGTATATCATCGTCTGAGAAAAACTTTCACTGCGACGGGCTGCTTTGATGTAGACGGATCTAATTTTGTTACGGTACAAGCGCCTTGAGGCTACATACACAAACAGTAGCTCTGCTTGAGTTCCTGCATCCAGTTGATGCAAAAGGGTTCCTCCAGGTGATCTTAAGTGTCCTTCACAGCAGGTCATCGCCATTTAGACAATGTCTGAGCGACTTTTATATCTTCTTCAAAAGTTGTTAAGATTTGAATAGTGTGGTAATTTGAGGTGCTTACATCGCATTTTGTAACATGCGGAGAGGGTGTTCTGTAGGGATTTATGTAGGTAGCTCTTTTTAATCCCTAGCAACGGGAGTTTGGCCGTGCTTACTAATTCTGACGTCTTAGGCGGAAAAGCCGTTACTTATTCACCCGTCAGTCGTCAAAAGGAGATGTTACCGAACTCGTACTTTACGTAGAATAAACAAGAGTGTAGACATCATGCATCCTTACCCTTCATACTGACGTTTAGCACATCTGCAATATATAGAAGCAAGATTGCTAAGTGCGCCTTAAACAGTTAATTGTAGATTAACCTCTTTGAACATATCGACTGAAGATTCTTTCATAGTTTTAGGAACACTTTCTTTTTGCAAAATTGTTCCGACATTTTTCATGCATTTTCCAATGATGCAAAATTCTGTTAGAGAAAAATATCCACATGACTTTAATTTCAATACACTTCAAACATTGGAATGTTAGCATCTTGAAACAAGTATTCACGTCTACATCTGTCTTGGACCAAATATACCGATGGTCCGATGTGGCAGGGTGCAAATTAACGGTGTTCTGGACCAAAGATACCGACATTCTGATGTAAGAGAGTATGAGGTATCAGGTCCTGGACCAAAGATATTCGATGTGATAGGATACAGGGTTAAAGTATCCTGGACTAAAGATTATAATATTCGATGTAACAGGGTGCTTGGTAAATGTCAAATGTATGTTGTAATGTTAGGTGCCACGTGGTCAGATTGATGTCTTCCTATTTGTCAGCAAAATCAAGTTAATACAAAAAAGAATCCTGTTTCTCCTGAAACATCATGGAGTCATAGAGATATATGCCGTAATAATCAGGTCTGAGGAGGTAAAATAATATATTGTATAAATAATGCTGTTTTAGTGATTTAATCCTGGTTTATCTACACAATTAACCATGCATTAGTGAAGTTATAGCTTCTAATGTATGAATTGTGTCTTGGTTAAATCGTTCCTAAGCACCGACAATTCTTTTGACTTGGAGCAAACAATACATCTTAATAAATAGAAACTGAAGGGAGAGTACAGCAGTATCATAAAGCTCTAGAGTCGTTTAGATAGCATGTGGTGTCGGAGATAGGTTGTTTTTGTAAAGCAGTCTTGAAAATGGCTCTACTCACACTAAGTAAACTGCTTCCCTGAAGTTCTGTTAAATCGACATAAACGTTATAAATGGGAACCAACGTACCATCACAATAAAACAATTACACATTTTCAGGCATGTAACCTCACTAAATCGGGCCGACATTTTGAAAATTATTTTAATTTTTTAAGATGCCGAAAGCGAAAAACAAAGACAGATATGTTAATTATCAGCAAGCCAACAGAAGAACAAGATGCGAACCATGATCATTTTGTAATGTGTCTTCTAGGAGAACCTTTAAATTATTCATTTAGCACGCTTTCGTTTCATTAAAACGTGCTATTTATTTAATATATCCTAGTTTTTTTACTTAATATATTCACAGAACATTCTCATTTTCTGCTGTAATAATGATAGTGGATATTTGTAATGCCTCGGTGTCCACCCGCTGTTCATGCATATTCGTGGCGCATTAAAACTATATTTACAGAAGGGAAACCGTCAATTGTAAGCTTTAGTTATAAGGAATGTATTTAAGGCCTTCTTAAAAGTGCTCAGTGCCAGTTTGATATGGTTCGGTAGAGAGTTTCAAAAGAGAGGCTCGACATGTAGAAAACTCCTCTTTCCAAACGAAAAATTGTGTCATTTAAACATATACTGCAAACAGAATGTCTTATCAATTAAATATATCCACAAACAGATTTCCGGATGATATATGATGATAACTTATGATAATGCTAACCTTGGAGCTAAGATGAATAAATCTCTACAGCCCTTTTGCTTTAGACCAAGAAAGGAAGATTATTGTAACGACATCTGACAACAACGTCTTTAAAGGCATTACATGTTAGTCATGACACTGGTTTGCGTTTTGGTTATTTTGTGGAATCCGTTTTAGAGGATGACACGATGCAGGACCTGCACCACCTTAGTGGAATCCAGCAATACATACACGTAACATAGACGAGTGGACCGCCTCCACCTTGAAGGGACGGTGTGATCATTGTAAGGTGTTCTTTACCTGAGACTAGATTGCTTTCAGACTTCGCTGTAGAGGTTATGAACATGTCTTGCATATAAAACTCATAAAGAATTTGTGGAATTTTCTATACAGTTGTTGTTGATGCTATGCAGCTGTGTGTGAATACTGTTTGAACGATAAATCAAAGGTGTAACTGTTACTGATAATTACTTGCCTCTTTCAGAGATTCATAAACTATATATGTATGTTTTATATTTAAACAACAGCTGACAAGGCGTAAGTTTAACACTATGTTAGCAAATCAGGAAAATATCATCAAAAGAGGTATGCAGCAAAGAGTACGTGGGAAAGTATGAATGCATGTATCTTGTATGTAAACGTAAGAAAATTAATTTTATACTTACACATCTATGTATGCGTGTTTTGTGAGGTTCAGCATTTGCTCCCTTTGGTATTTCATTTTTGAGTGTTGCTTTCAGATTTCAGATTTGTACAAACCTGTAAACTAAATATCACGAATTCTAGATGAATTCTAGGTCGGCTCTCATATCTAAATCTCATATTACGTCACGGAGACGCGCCGCTCTGATTGGTTGAAAATTCGTTCTCAGCTGTGACTTGTGCATTGTTGTCAAAAAAGCTCGATTCAAGGTAATTAAAGATCGAAATGAGTAATTTTAATGGCTGGGTTTCATTTATATCGATGCCAGTGAGTGATTTATGCATTTGCATCTCCTAGAGTATATGTGATCTTTAAGCTGTCCGCATCGTTTAATGAGGTGATTTTAGGCTATTGCATAGTGATACGTGGAATCATCCATTGTTTACAGTCGAGTGCTTTTAGAATTTTGTGTGAGTGTGTGTGAATGTGGAAATGGTTTTCATACGTCTGTGTGAAAATGGAATGGTATATTTTAAAACGAATAGAGCCGAAGGTACTGTATGATGTACCATAAATATAGTATGACAATAGGCGAACACCACTTTGACTTGAATGTAATGATGTGATGTAGACACCAATATGTAAACAAAATACGTCTACCGGAACCCTCAGTATGACTTATCCCAGAAGCAAATGCAACATCGAACTGTACCTACCTATGAAGACATTGATTGAACGCTTCAAATAGAATAATGAAAATGAAACATTCTCTGGTATTTCTGTTCTACAGGCGTCTTTATGCTCACACAGGTGACAACACAATTCTAAATCACCTATATTGTAGCTGAGGATCAAGTACTTGTATTACCGCTGTATAAGATCAGAGCTGACATATGTACTTCATGGTCGTGTGAGATCGGAGAATGTGACAGACCTACAACGGGTAAATGATAATAATTAATTATCTGGGACAATTGTGCGTACAAAGTGAGTTTCTATTGTTAGGAGTGTGTTTTCTGTTATTTGTAGTATCATTGAATAAGTGATAGTTATTACTGGGTCATAATGTTTAGAGTTTTGAGTGATAGTTATTACTGGTCACATTTCGTATCACGGCAATAATATTTTAGCTACAGGCCATATTGATAGCGCTTCAGTTACCTGCCCCTGGCTAGCTATTTGTTTACTTCCTCTAGTGGAGGCTGTTCGTGAACTTTCTGGCGAAAGGACGAAATGGTCATGCTTTGTTGGAATATTCTCGACTGTGTGTCGTATATATATAGGCTGGTTGTTGTGCGACACGGACGATCACACGCGGACTTACCCCCGGAATTATTCTGGAGTTGTGTGCCTCTGCCTATCATCGTCTGTCAACAACATTTGACCAACAACCTACATCCAAATTTGACACTCCACGCCCCACTTCTCACTGTTGAAACGAGCCTCCCCCCTACCCCTCTCTCTCTCAATATATTATTGAATATTTTAAACTTGTCTGTGTTATATTTTGCTGGTTCAGAGGGTAGTTATTATACCTTTTGTCACGGACATCTACTAACCGTAACACTACCTTCTTAGGTAACGTTGACGTGCTTTCTCAAACATGCTGGCATCTTGATGTGTCAGATGAGCAGGGTCACCGTGTGCACATGTGTTTTCATAATATCAATGCTGAGCTAATGTTCTTATCTAAATGCTTTCTGTGTGAATATTTGGGACATGCCTTGATTCATGTAAAGAGACAGCTGATAGCTGGACCTGAAATTGTTGTAAGTAACATAGCCATAACTTGTTGTACTGAATATGTCCATACACAAGATACCACACAGTCAGTATTAATTCTGTGTGTCGAGGTCGAACACGATGAGTTTAACATTATAGTAATACCAACCTTTTCGAGCATACTGATGCTCTTATATCAAATTTATGGGAGTGTGGGGAATATTGGTTGACAAAATGTTCAATTCGGTTTGTAATCCGTGCAAATTGTGTACATCGGTGCTCCCGATGACAGTGGATCGTCTGATCCACACACACGCGCGAGATTATTTACAGAGAGCTGGAACATACCTGTATACAGTAGCGAAAGCCAAACAATAACACAAACCAGGGACATTTACAAATGCGTCTTGATACTTGCCATGATGTGTACCAGGAGGTACTACATGGTATCCAGGACTGCTGCCAAGATGTCTCACTACAGTTATTGTCTTTTGCTTTAGAATATTGGTTGAAAGGAAATATTTTCATTAAGGTCAGTTGTTTCTTCTGCAACGCTTTTCCATTATATATGCTGACGAGTTTTCAAAATCCATGCACATTAGTTTATTGAAGATTTGTTGGTACAGGTTAGCAAGCGCGTAAACACAACTGATTGCGCAGATCAGAAACGATAATCTCTGTAGGTTTCAAAGAAGTTCATTTTCAAGATTTCTTAGATAAAGGGTGCAGTGACATAGTGGTATTTACTTGTTCAATATTTACAATACTTTACACACCTGTACGAGATACATAATTTTTACATGTTCTATTCTTATGACCAAATACAACACCTTCAAAGAAAGACAAATGATGTCCTGCACACAACCAATGGTGACGTCATGATCACAACATACACGGCAAGCGTGCAAACAAATCACTGCTCTAAGTAGGCGTATACAAAGGGGTGTCACTTGTACAGTTTTGCTCAGTATTGTTGATCGTTGACAGCTGAGTAACGTATATATATGCAGCTTACCATTGGATAATGGTCCAAGTTTAACGTATGGAAAGGGTTCTCATTGTGTCCCTTGGTATAGGTAGGTCGATGTCATGGATGCCAACGCCAGAGGAAAAATGTATCGAAAGCCTGCAGTAACAGAGACTCCCAGTGACAATGATGTCAACGTGATTTTACCGGCAAGCAGTGATGGTATCATTTGTTCGCATAATGTTCAATGATTGATTGAAATATTATTCAGAGTTTGTGTCATTGTCTTATGTTTTTCACATTCTTCCTGTTTTGTCTGAGACGACAAATGTTCAAACGCGTGCACATTCGCTGTCAGATCGGTCGTTGGACAAGTCCAAGATCCTCATGTCACCGTTGTCATGGAGGCACAAGGATCGCAGGTATGTCCTCAATTTGTGAAGAAAGAAAACAACTAAATACAAACAAGGTAGAGCCACAAAAGTGCTCAGAAACACAAGAGGTAGAGTCCGCTTCAGTTTGGACCAGTCAAGAATCTTGTAGATATACGGTTCTCCCTTTTCATTGGTCCCACCAAGTATGTGATAAACGACACTGAAAACTGTGTAGATGACGCCATAAATAACTGGGTAGATCACATGATACACACGAACGGGCATGGCAGTGACGAAGAGGTTGCACAAGACGTAGATGGAGTTCATACCGTGGAGGATGAATCTCAACACAGTAAGATTTTGATCTGAAAACGTAAATGACTAATTTGTCATTGTCACACATGATTAAGGCATAAGACTTGGGGATGCAAAAGGCATAGGATATAAACCAACAACTAAACAAAAAAAAACCCCAAAAGATACAAACAAAACAAAAACAAAGAAAGAAAATGCGCGCACGAGAAAGCCAAAGAAATCAGGAAAACAAATCAAAAATATGTACTCATACTGGTAAACGTTTGTGCACTTGAAGAACGTACCCGAGAAAACAAAAATCCAGTAGATGGCGCTGATGTGCACACTCCCTTCAGTGACGACACTGTTCAGGAGCCAGGATAGCTTGAGGTACCAGGGTAGATAAGATGTGAAGCCTGAAATGAAAAGTAATTCAACATAAGACTTCCTGTAACAATAATGAGTATCCTTCACTGTTGAAAATTCCTTTAGTTGCAAGTTCATTTGCGTTCCTTCGACAAGTCAGAAATCTGTGATTCTAGGTTCGGATCGCCTTAGATTGTTTTAAGACTGTCTGCACTGTACCCATGACCATTTTACAAAATTGTATATCAGACTAACCTCCCAAAACAATTGGTAACGTAAGAATTGTTAAAGGCGGTGTTAAACCAAACACTCCCGGAACAGCTCCTACCCCAACGGGATTTATGTTTTGTACCATGTATGAATGATTCCGCAGTGTTTCCTTGCCGATTGAAGGGTGACTAGAACAGACAATGTCAGCTCGGACATCGACTTTGCCTTGGGGTTACATAAAAGAAAAGATACTAGTCAGAGATTGCAAATGCTATCGGCGGATGATGCTCCTCGTGTATTGCGTGTGCAAGCACCCAGTAACGACAAAGGGGAGCCGTGTTGGCAGTTGTATGGTTTGCGTGCGACATTCCTTTCGCTCCAGTTTGTGATGGCATGAACGTGACTGCGAGACTAATTCTACATTTGAGATTAGTTATACCATCAACAATGTCCTGTCTGCTGATCCTGACGCACACGACGATGACTGCGTCCATCACAGCACTGATGGTCAGCAGGAGGTAGGTCCAGTTGGTGAGGTAGATAAACCACACAGCGCCACCTAGTGGTGACACCATGCTACTGACCAGCCAGGATGTATGAAACAGAGCCCAGAATATCCTCCAGGACAGGTACAGACGGGGGTGGCCCCACTGAAACAGATGTCATACAATCATGTCAATAGATACACGCAGCGCCACCTATATGTGATGACGTCACTTTGGTAGAATACACCATACTACTGACCAAGCATGATATATCGAACAGAGCCCAGAATATCCCCCATTACAGGTAGAGACGGGAAACACGTTATACAGTCATATCAATAGATACACAGAGCGCTACCTATCGGTAATTATGCTAATTTGGTGAAATACACCATGCTACTGACCAACTAGGATGTACGGAACAGAGCCCAGAATATCCTGCTGGATATGTACTGACAGGGGTGACCCCACTGAAATGACAGCAAGACATAATAAATAAAACAGAAACCCAAAGCAGATTTCGTGACGGCTAGACCAAATTATTATTATTTTATTTAATTTAGACACCAAATTATGAGCACAGTCCAGTTGCTGCAACTAAGCACCTGGGCACAGCTAACACCAAACTTTCTTCGCGTGGGAAGGACATTGCCCATATTCAACAAATGCCATGGCGTCTATATTGTTCCGACAATTACAACAGGAACCGTCTAGGAACCACAAGTTACGAGGTCGATGGAGGGCTTTTCGACAGTGAAAAGTTCGTTGTTCGCTGTTCTTGACATATAGCTGACAGTTCATAAAAATGTGGACCGGGCAATCAAGTGATTGATATTATGAATCTCGGCCCACGGTATCGGGGTGTGAGGACACGGAGTTAACGGAAGAGTGTCGCGAAAGAGTGAGTCACTAGATACCTCTGCGGACCAAAAGTCACAGACCAACAGAGGACACTGGCTACCTCTCCGGACCAACCGATGTTACTGGATATCTGTCCGGGACAACAGAGGTCACTGACCATCAGAGGACATTGGTTACCTATCCTGACAACTGAGGTAACTGGGTACATCTCCTAACCTCCAAACCCAATCGCGTTCAGGAGCGAGTAGTCAGCTTCAAGATCATTGTCAACTCCCAACTCGACTGCCGCCCGTTAGCTACGTCCTGTCAGTTATGCAAACTTGGTTTTAATACAATAAAAAACAAACAAAAACAAACAAAACAAAACAAAAAAAACCCAAAACAAAACAAAAACAAAACAAAACAAAATAAAAACAAAAAAAACAGGCTAAATATTTCCAGCAACTAAGATCACTATGCTAGGGACCACGGGTGTCTACATGGACCTAGCTGGATTTGCACAATAAAGACAAAGTTAACTATTAATTTAAACGAATACAATTATGATTAGTGTAGTTTACAGTAAAAAGCCCATTCATCGGACTTTAGGTGACCAGATGGTGGACACACGAACACGTGCCGACACCTAAATGCGGGTATAATCACGTGCCGTACTTAGCGAAAATACTGTGATCATGCGCCCAAATCCACCCAGCTGCAAATGGGGGCCTTGTGAGTATGAAACTGTGTGATAACTCGCTGCGCCTAATCGGCAGAAAGAGTTCCATACTCCCAAGGGAGTTGAGTAGGCTAAAAGAATAACAGACAAAGACATCAGTTGATAAAAGGGCCAATCCAGCGACTTGAGCATGTACTAGTTGCGTGGTTATGTGCGCTACATAAATATCCTAAAAGTAATGATAATAATTGAAAATAGGGCGAGGTTAAATATACTTAGCCCTAGCCCCTTTTTAACAAACAGCGGCTAAAATTAGCATGTGCATCTGTGTGCTAACTAACCACTTTCAAAACGTGATGATCAGGTGTTCCCGAAAAGGTGAGAGAATCCTGCCCAACCTGTGGCAACAGTAATAAACACATACAAAGCCTGGTCGCTGTCCAACGGAACAATCCAGGAAAGTGTATACAGTACATGCGTGACAAAAGTGGTGAATCATTTCACATATCTTTTTCGTCATAGTTGTTTCACTGAATATGAATGATAAACATAAAATTAAAACAAAAAAAACAAAAAAACCCATAAAAAACATAAAAAACAAAACAAAAACAAACAAACAAACAAAAAAAACCAAACCAAAAAATATTCTGTTCCGAACACCTACCTGAGATGAAACGAACAGACGAGGTTCACTGTGAGCTAATCCAAAATTACACTTCCGGAATTCACCTTCGATAACCATTGTCAAATGTCCTGCATTCAAGTTACAACTGCAGGAACAGCGGATAGTTATTTGAATGAAATTACATGTGTACTCCCTTTACACCAGCCTCAATTGCAGATAAAATTCTTTCTACGGAGTGATGAGTTATTTGAAAGGCCGAAAAAACCTCTTGGAACTGTAATCCACAATAAGCACACATTACACATCCATACACACATTACTACGAGGTCGTCCATTCATTCAGAAGAAGCGAATGTTACATCGACGTAGCTTCTGTCAAACTGACGCAGGGGTGCTGGCAGCCGGCAATATACCCCCGGGATCGCGTGCAGGCAGCTAGAGGGCGCTGAGCGGAAGCCAGGAGAGGGGAGGAGTCGTGCATGCGGCGGCTACAATAGCGGGATTGGTTTTATCAGTTGGTGACGCTGTGAGCGTTGGGGACGGTTGGGGCAGACATGCCTTGTAGTATAGGCTCTCTGTTCCTGGCAATGCATGAGCTATCGTAACAGACTTACATGGCTGAAAAGGTATGGCCAACATCAGGCGTGATCAAAGGCTGGTTGGGTCAAGTTTCGAATGCACTGCAATAATTTTCTCATATGTTTTGCTGAATTCGTATCTATTATTTTTCATGCCATATTATGCTTTTTCAGTAACGATGACAGGTAGAATAAAATGCCCTCCAGTAAGTTTTCAGTAACACCCCGCTGCAGTAACATGTTTACAGTAACACCCCGCCGCAGTAACATGTTTACAGTAACATGTTCCACCCTGTAAACTTCCTTTCATGATCAGTGACGATCCGGGTTAGAATTGATCATCAGTAACCAATGGTTGTCGTAAGAGGCAACTAACGGGTCAGGTGGTCAGGTTCACTGACTTGACTGACACATATCATCGGTCCCCAGTTGCGTATATCGATGCTCATGCTGTCGTTCACTGGATTGTCGGGTCCAGACTCGATTCTTTATAGACCGTCGCCATATAGCTGGAATACTCCCGAGTGTGGCCTGAAACAAAACTCACTTCCCTTTCATAAATGTGAAAACACATGTGACAAATATTAATATATTACCTTTTATGTGCGGAAGGGTTGATATTAGGGCTTTTTCTGAGAGAGGTGCTGCTGTACACTGTACTTTTGTGAACACTAACCGGGAATTGCACAGTTTTATAATAACATGAATTTGACCAGAAAATGTAGTCTCTGAAAATTCCATTTCTGGAGTACATGCATACTGATATGTACGTTTTATCACTTAACATATGACGGTTCGTCATCTTTGTATTTCAATCTCAAGTCAGGACCATTTCCCATATCTAGCCTTTAACACTCGCATTACGGAGTAAGAAAACGTATAACTTTATGGATGGCAACATGAGGTTCATATAGCAATTGAGATGTTTACACTGTTATGAAGATGGGGTACCTATCCAAAATTTGCTCAGATAGGTGTTGACACTAAAACTAACACCAATAGCGACTGGGTTCTACATGCAATCAGGCAGTCATCCGATCCACAAGTTTCGCTAGTAGCGGTACCGACGTATTCCCCCTACCCCAGTGCATGGTACACTTTCCTATAGAGGGGATATGCTGGTTCAGAGCGCCTGAGGAAAAGGTGCTGCCATCCTGATCATGGGTTGTCATCTCAGACGAGAGAAGCCGCCTGACCCGCATGTGTCCACACGAAGTCAGCATCCCGATATTATTTGTTGTTCCTCGTGGGAGATTTTACCGTCAGCCCATACCTCTGTCAAACAAAAATGAGCGTAAACGTTGTGACACGTCTAACAATAGTCCACTGATATTGCGCTCATATCAGGTACATTGCTTGCTCACGGCGCTACGTACATAATTATCCCATGTCATAGGACAGTGTCGTACTTCCCCATACTTTTAAACTCCCTGGGGATCATACCTCCATGTTGCCTGTTAGGCGAAATGAACTAAAAATTAACGTTGCGGGCACATCCTCGTACGCATTTTACGGTTGGGTGAATTGAGACAATGTGGGTATAAGTATCTTGTCCAAGGATACAACGCAAATGTGCCCAGCTTGGGACCCGAACCTAGGTCATTCCATCGGATATCGAACCCAGGCGTTCAGCGTAACAGGCAGACGTCATGCTGCGCCATTGAGCTTCACATTCTCCACTGCCAGATTCAGTGCTACCGTGGACTTGGGACGTGTGGAAACTTAATTTGCCCTTGTCAAGCAGCGATAGATAGACACGGAAAGTTGGTGTGTGCAAGGTACCGTCAGTACATGCACGCATCTACACATGAGGTTGGTTCACTGCCCCAAGTGGTCGAAATCTACAATAATGTAACCTGTTAATAATCATAGACATTAATTACGAACGCAGCCAACCAAATGAAAATCAAACATGTGAACATCACCTGGATTGTGTAACCTAGGTCTTCGTCTGTTAAAAAAATGATTTTGTTTACAGTCTAATTAACCTTATGGCTCATCAGAAAGTACAACCCAAACCAGGTCTTGATCTCCTTTTCACATACCATTTCAGTGACGTTAAAACTACGTCAAACGAGTTCAGAAAAGTACCATATTGATTGTAACGGTGGATTTCCGAGGTCATTTGAATAACCGTGGCGCCAAAACAAGGCAAATATAAGCGAAGATTTCTTAAACACAAAAGCGCTTTTGTTCACCAGAGTGTCAAAATGGCTTGGTACGAAAAAACGTGTAAAGGGATAGAGCACCATCCAGTAGAAAGCATGCCTCGCTTTCATTTCTCAGAATGTTTGTTGAACGTCTTGATGTATCGCCTCATCATTCACAAGCAATTTACACCTACCAACGTCTTACTCAAAGAATATTTGATGATGCAACCGCAAAATAAACCGATGCACTATCATTTGCAGCTGAAAGGGTGTCATGAATCCTACAGTGCAATGGCAAAAGTATTGTAACTCCCTAGCCGGGGATTTGAGGAATCAAATCTGGGATAATCTGGGTTATTTTACTGTTCTTCAACAACAGGATTGTATACTGTTTCCAGGTATCACCTATTTATGTACTAATGTGTCTCGTCCGGATATGTTTAACGTTTGCCGATGTGACGTACAATAACTGTAACTCACTCGCTTTGTGTATACGTAGACCTGTTTGTCGGTATCATATAGATTCTATCCTCTCTATATATGACTTCTAGCAGTTTACCATCGTGCGTAATCTCACATCGTATAGCCCGTGGAGAAAGCCCCAGCTTGTCAGCAGACCGTGGCTTGTTCTCGTGCGCCGTGTAGGCTGATATTAAGGAGAAGCATCAACACTTTACAATCTCTCCACAATAACTGTTAAACAATCCCACCAAGGAGGCGGTGATCTGTTTACTCAACCTTCTTGATATGTTATGCAATAACAGCCTATTTACTTTTCACACTCTCTGTTTTTGATTATCTTGTTTCTCCAAGTCAATAATCTCCTTTTCATGCATATTGCGGTTTACTTCCAAACCTGCTGATAATGTGGTTCCGCTCCCGAAAACAAATGGATGCTGTTCCAAAAGGAGATATGAACTGACGAACGCACTCAAAGCGCTACTGAGCACACATAAACATTCTCTGAAGTATGTTTGACAAGAATGTGCGATATTCTCCTTTTCTTTCTCGTCTGTTCATATTGTGTAGGTTCAGTTTCATATGGGGGAGTATGTTTTGGCAGTTTCTCATACTAATTATTTAGCAATAAATTTGATTCATACTTTCATAATTAGGGGATCGAAAGTTTCATTCACTGGGATAAACCCATTTAAATTGAAAAGGGGCTCTGGGGGAAATGCATACTTGCTTCATGCCATTCTTTAGCATTGCAGAGAGGGCTGGGCAGTGGGTGAAGTATTGGGTTTCAGGAGACAGTCTACATGACTGAATTCAAGTAATGTTTGGTCAACAAACTGTCTATCCTGTGTCACAACTTCACTGCTAATTGTATATTTTGCTCTTGTATATGTTGTTAAGTTAGAATAATTAATATGCTAATAGCTAAAATGTTATACCTTCTTCAGTTTGACATCGTGCGTGTGTTCCTCAAACTGTGATGATTTTACTGTAATTGAGCAATGATGTCATGTTTGAATCAGTCTCTGTTTTCAAAGGGTATACATATCTGTAATGATTACGAGTTCCTGGGAGTAATAGCTAGTATTCACCTTGTGTGCCAATAAAAATATCTCATTCTTCACATGTTTGGTTTTAAAACTATAGTGAGATTGACATATTTTCTATACAGCAAGATGTCCCACACTATCGCCAGTTCAACAAGCTTATGTGCATATCATAAGACAGACCCTCTACTCTTGTATGTAGACGAAGTCGCATCTTCTGATATCAGAACATTTAGTTCCTGTGTACGCCTGTATGTGGTCTCCGCATCGTTTTGCCTGATTCCACAGATAGAGGTGCGAGCATGTCAAGATATACAGTATTGATGTACATGTCGTAAAATAAGTTCTGTGTAGAGCTTCCATAACAGTACAGTACAGCAGTGCAACCAATGTGATGAAGAGTGCTTCACATTATAATAAATTTGGCTTTCAAAGTGAGCCATTTTCCCAAGTATGTTAATGTAGATGAAAAGTCTCGTAAAATCGGTAAGAGATACACCTGAAGAGAATTGTGCAACATGACACGAGATGTGTCTGTGTGGCACCGGTACTGTCGTGTGGAGTGAGTGAATTACATTTTACGCCGCTTTTAGCAATGTTCCAGCAGTATCACCAGAAATGCCCTTCACACATTGTATCCAAGTGGGGAATCGAACCCGGGTCTTCAGCGTGACGAGCGAACGGTAAACCACTAGGCTACCTGACTGCCCCTGTCGTATGGAACTCTTGGTAGGAGTATAGTTCAGTCCAGGTATTCTGGGCTCTGCATGACGCAGAGTTCGCAAGTTCGCGAACACAGGAACAATCACTTAATACACATATATGACAGCATGTCATCCATATGTACACTGTTCAGGGTCATCCTTCCAGCCAGTGCGAGTAATAGGAGTGTTACACAGATGCATCATGTGTTTAGTTTCACAGGGACTTTAAGATGAGCGTCATATGATGTTGGTTAATGTAGTTGGTCGCCATATGATATGACGGCTCGAGAATTACAGAACAACGCCCACATTCTCAGGTGCATATCCTGAGTCCGCCCGGAGTTCATGACTTTGAAAGTACATGTCAGTAAGCATTCTTTAGTCCCTTTAGTTCTTGCGCTTACTTTGCTTTTTGATAAGTTGTGGATACCCTACATGTATGCTTGTATCTTACATGTATGTGCTCTTTCAAATAAAAAAAGAAAAATAGGGAACGCTGTTTTTCTTGTCAAGCCGTTTCAGGGTGTTTCATCTAGATTCGAATATTGTTCGTATATTATGAATATTTTGCCTTTTAAGCAGAGAATGTCTTCGAAGTGTCTACTGGTATCAAATATAGCAACAAATGTTGATAAAGTAACAAATATCCAAGGCTTGCCACGGATATGTTTACATTTATCAACGAGTGTTGATATAATTGATATCAGTAGACACGAAGGTGAGATTCTGTTTATCATCCAAAATCATTCTTCATTAGTTTTCAATGAAACATGTATACCTCAACACTGGGATTACATTTGCAGTGCAACGATAGTATTGTGACGTCACCAAGTTCATGACGTCATAGCATTATCAGAGTATTGTGATACACTGCAGTATCTTCAACGGGCGAGTAATAAAAGTTTATTCATCATCTTTCAAATCTGAAGAGACCATACAGTCAAGTGACTAACAACTTCGCTAATTTGGTACACCAGTGAAGTTTTGAAGACCAGTTCTAAAATGTATCTGTTATAAATACAAACGCGAACGTACGTTGATGAATCACTCATGCATGGACCGCTGTATCAGTGTGATTGATTAAATGTGTTAAAGCGTAACGTCAAATCAGCTCTATTCAACAATGTACCGATGACACAACGCCCACACTCATAAAGAGGTCCATGATAAACGTGACAGATGCGAAATTAACTTTATTTGAACATTTACCATTACAGTAGTATGTATAATTTAAAATATGGGTTATAACAATTTAACCTTTGCTATAATTTTAAAAAATATAAACACGCAAGCGGGTAAACATATTCAGAGATTGGGAAAGTTACTGACGTACGTCTGTGCAACAATAGGGAAATATCTACATATCTCACACGGTCTGAATTAAACATACTGATATAATAATGTTATTTACCAAATGTGGCAATTTGAGGACACGCTAACGTGCATGTACATGCATGAGCCAACGTCTGCCTTCTCTCTCTATCTTTCGTATTCGTTATTCGCTACAACTCAAATAGTGATCAGGTTAACATTCAACATCGCATCGGTGTTTCATGAATAGAACTGCTATATAAATAAATGTCACAGGGTACAGTGAGACATGAGCAACATATAAATACATTAGTTTCAAACAGTTAACAAATACAGCTAAATAGGTTTATACGTACATGTGTACATAGATGGATGCTCACAGTATAGATCACTTGATTGCCTGGTTCAAACGTAACTATTCACAGATCATCTTCTACTATCAGAACACCTGATGAGTGAGGGGTTAAGATATATACAAGGCATTGTGTAATCATATCTTTCGGTCGTTGGAGCCCTGCCAATTTAAACTTATCAGAGGGGTACACAAACTACACAGTCTAGAGTACCAGTTGTCCGACTTCCATTCTTGTGGAAGTCGCGGCTGAGGTAAGCTGGGCGGCTGACTTTGTGTGCTGGCGATTAAATGCCTGACCCTGAGGGTGCGAATCTCGGTTGGGACTCAACCAAAAGAAAGTACAAGAATGTGTACTTTACTAAGAAAGGTGAGGGAGGCTGAATGTGCAACGTACATAACAATCCACGCTGACTGGGTAGGTGAGGTCGCTAACACTTTATGCCTTACTTTTAGTGTCGAGGTACCTATCACGGATCTCACGCAACTAAAAACCTACTAGAGTCTGTACCTAGTTGGGTTTAATACGAATTATCGCAAACCTTGGGATCGAACCGACGACGCTCCCTTACGCGCTAGACCACGGAGGCGTAGTGCATGTGGCCAAGAAGACGGGGTTGATGTAGCTGTCTGGAAAATGTCGGGGTTTGTATTTTTTTCTCGGGAACACGTTTAAACATTGGGAGTAGCGCATGGAGGTAATCACAATTAACATGTGTAGGTAACCACTACAGCTGCTTCACACTACCACGGGGTGCACAACAAAACACACCTATTCCTTGTAAATACACAAACTGTATAAATATATATAGGCGTAGTATGTTTGACATAGGCTCCCATAAGAATTGTGTTCCATATTCCGTTGTTTTGGAGTGTACATTGTGATGCTCAGGACCACCGCAGATGATTGCCTTCATGTCCTCAAAGCACATGCATTCGGCATGAGCTAATACACATTTTCATAAAATATAGAAGATAATTTACTACAGGTTGTGTATGATCTCAGCTGTTCCTGGTAACTCACTGAAATCTCTGTAATAAACCTCGCCACCTATAACCCCTGTTTTCTATTTGTATTGTCGTCTTTATCTACGGCGTTGTAGTTTTAGATGCCAGGTTTATATTTATATCTGTGATACTCTAGTATTTTTACTGTACGTCGCGAAAAGGTCTTAACTCTTCAAACTGTTTTCATCTTCATCCTATAAATTGCTTTAGTCAGGACATGACTGAGACATTGCCAAAGTAACGTTAAATATTAACTCACTCATTCACAATATTAAACCCAAACCGGTTAATGAAACGTTTGTGAACTGTGAAGCAACCTATCAGAAAATCAGTTTGTTTAGAGGCGACCACAAACACGTTTTAGAACACTGCCTCGCCCACAACGAGTAACAATACCAACTGAAAATACGATATTTGATGTTCGTGTACATGACTGTAGTTGCAAAACAACACACCAATCAATAACTGGTATTTGAGCAATTTATCAATTCTCGGTAATCGTATACCAAGCTACAGTTTGTTACCTGTAAAGATAATGGTTACATCTGGTCTTCAGCAACCAATATTTATCGACATGTTTTCACAGATAGTCAAGACTGGTTATTCTCTGGCGTTGATACTGTATATTCACACAGGTGGAACCTGGTTTTGGGCTTTTCCAACCAACACTTCCACAAATGCTATAGTGAATGTCTTGTATTCTGAAAGAACGGTTCGAAAACCTAAGTACTTTAGCCCTAAAGGTGGTATTTGTAAACTTTGACATTTCAAAGTAAGTAGATCCCACGTGGTGTTGAAATGCACATGTAGCTTACGTTTTAATTTCTCTTGACAAAAGAAAATATTGTTATTCAAGAAATATGTCATTATACCAGGTTAGGAAAACGTCGATCGTCCTCAGTTTTACACATTAGATTATATATTAGATGTGACACTTGCTGCTTATTGCATCAACGCCTTCTGCACAACGCCTACAACTAGTCTGATTAGAACCAGTGGCATCTCGTTGTTACAATGTTTCATATCATCAAAGTGAAATAATAGTTGCAGGCGGGTCACCTAGTTCAAATAAGGCACTGTATGACGAACGGGAAGACTTGCTAAAGTAAAATTATCTACATGGCAGCCCCAGCCATAGATGTCTACAGTTCCCAAATTTTAAGGTAAAACGTACTACGAAGATTTAAATAAAATATCTGATGCGTTTAAAGCAATCTGTGTAATCATGCTATGCCTCATAGCCCAAGCAAGTATATTTGACCTGTCAAATATGGATGCTAAATGATTCCTTCCTGAGTACCCAACCTACATGCATACACGTTCAGCGGTTGGTTTGAAATCCTTGCATGAGGAAGTAGTGGACATAACGGTTTAGCAAAAGTCGCTTTAGCAGCACCCTCTTTAGTTCTAAGACTAATTCCGAAATGACTGGAAACCAGCAAAAGACAGCGTAGCATTGGCTACTACCGGTGCCGCTGACATTTCAGGAGTTATTGAGTGACTGGGACAGGGCCACGTGTAGTGATTGGGGAGGAGACACGTATAGTGACTGGGAAGGAGACACGTGTAGTGACTGGGGAGGAGACACGTGTAGTGACTGGGGAGGAGACACGTATAGTGACTGGAGGGGAGACATGTGTAGTGAGTGGGGAGGAGACACGTGTAGTGATTGGGGAGGAGACACGTATAGTGACTGGGAAGGAGACACGTGTAGTGACTGGGGAGGAGACACGTGTAGTGACTGGGGAGGAGACACGTATAGTGACTGGAGGGGAGACATGTGTAGTGAGTGGGGAGGAGACACGTGTAGTGATTGGGGAGGAGACACGTATAGTGACTGGGAAGGAGACACGTGTAGTGACTGGGGAGGAGACACGTGTAGTGACTGGGAAGGAGACACGTGTAGTGACTGGGGAGGAGACACGTGTAGTGACTGGGGAGGAGACACGTATAGTGACTTGGAAGGAGACACGTGTAGTGATTGGGGAGGAGACACGTATAGTGTCTGGAGAGGAGACACGTGTAGTGACTGGGGAGGAGACACGTGTAGTGACTGGGGAGGAGACACGTATAGTGACTGGAGGGGAGACATGTGTAGTGAGTGGGGAGGAGACACGTGTAGTGATTGGGGAGGAGACACGTATAGTGACTGGGAAGGAGACACGTGTAGTGACTGGGGAGGAGACACGTATAGTGACTTAGAAGGAGACACGTGTAGTGACTGGGGAGGAGACACGTGTAGTGACTGGGGAGGAGACACGTATAGTGACTTGGAAGGAGACACGTGTAGTGATTGGGGAGGAGACACGTATAGTGTCTGGAGAGGAGACACGTGTAGTGACTGGGGAGGAGACACGTATAGTGACTGGAGGGGAGACATGTGTAGTGAGTGGGGAGGAGACACGTGTAGTGACTGGGGAGGAGACACGTATAGTGACTTAGAAGGAGACATGTGTAGTGATTGGGGAGGAGACACGTGTAGTGATTGGGGAGGAGACACGTATAGTGACTGAGGCTGAAGAATACAAGTACATGAAACTTCCACAATGGCTTTGACGATTAAATCATAATTTGTCATTTGTGGAAACCATTACGTCGTTTGCATTATGAACATGGATATCGTTGTCTCCATGAACTGGCCGAGACTTTAAATCAGTATTCCTAACTGAATGGCTGGCATGCAAAGCATATGAATCTGATTAAGAAACAGATGACGCTTTTTACATTCAGAAAATAAAGTAGCCACTATCAGATCACAAATCAGTTAAAAGTAAGCAACGTTGAGCGCGGATAATCCTTGGATGGGTGACTGCATGTGACAGACTGACTCCTGCCAGTTTCTGTACACCCAGCAGAAATGGGTACACGGTGCAATACCTCGTGCGGCCAGCTTGAGTTATCCGTGGTAATAATGATCAGATTCTGCGTGTTGAGCAAGGTATCTAACCTTCCTGGAAACCGCGCCTAATAGATATTCTTATAAAAGTATAATAGTACCCACTCTGAAAACTGGTGCGTCATATTTCCAGTGCGTGTACATATACATGGCTGTCAGCCACACCACTGATGGTCTGGCGACAAAGCGATTGGCTGGTAGAACGTAGAACAACGATGGAACGAAGGTTGTTACAAAAACATCAGTCAAAGTAAACATAGTCTCAGCATTATCCATTACGCTGCTGTAATAAGTCTAACAAACCCTAGTAGAAGGTCGCGTCAGCTAATTTTTTCAACTGTCCATTCACAACACAGCTTACCAGTTGGCGAAAGTTGACATTCGCATACCTTTCTTAACTTTTACCTCGAAAATGTAATTTTCTACATTATAGACATTATTGTTGTCTAATATTTACATATCCTGTCATGCCACTGACTGAGACGGTTACACGGTAACATTTACTGTGCTAAGTTCTGGATCTGTGTGGGTGTTTCTAAAACGTAACTATGTGATTATAAGCTATTTCAGTATCATGACGAATAATGTCTTGTGCGAAGATTGAAACGTCCCTGCTCGTGGATAGATAACCTGATTTTATGTACGCATCTCCAACTTTAAGTCTGACGTCCACCATTTATTTCAGTAGTATAGGTAATAGGGGTTCTAAAACACTTTCATAAAACCCCTCTACAACGCCTTATTTACTGAATAAGACGTTGGTGGGCCCCTTAGCTCTTGCTACTATTACCCCTACTACAAAATTACTGTGCCTTGGTAGGAGGTAACACTGTGCCGTACGGTACGATCAATAATTCTTCTCTTACAAACCCCCTACCCGGCCCATCCCTCAAGTAGTACAAGTTAGGTTCATCGGCTTTCATATCCACTTTATCTATGTTGTAAGTTTTGACTGACCATATAGGATCGGTGGCTCGCTTACGGCTATCGCCCTCGTGTTCCCCCGGCTGGTATAGATACCTCACTAAGGCCCTATCTGGTATCTTTTTCTCCTTCCCACGCAATGGAGCGGCCGACTCTGCAACTATTGATTTTAGTTTGATAGCGTCTGCCGGTTTCTTACCGGTGAGACGGGTGACTTCATGGTTGATTGCCGACACCACCTTGGGTAACCTCGTGACCCATTCAGTCGATCGTTTTCCAGGGGTGGCCATCTCCCTAGCATACTGATAGCCGAACAAGCGCTCAGCCAAAGTCCTATTAAATCTCTCAACTATGGCTTGGCTGCGATGGGCTCCGGCCGTGCCACGCCTGACCTTTGTATCGTGTTTGGCTAGCAGTTGTGACACGGCACCCATGAACTCCCGTCCGGGGTCAACTTGCAGCTCTGTTGGCCACGTCAGCGGGCTGCGTTTGTATATGCGTTCGAATCCTCTGGCTACCTGGGCCGAATCTTTCGTGGTCAAGGGTTCGGCTTCCTTGTAACGACTGGCTACGTCCACTACGGTTAAGGCATACTTGTACCTCTTGTCGTGGGGTAGGAACAGTAGGTCTGCCTGGTGAATGCTATTAGGTATGTTAATACCGAACCTCCTTCTAGGCACGTAGCGTGGTGCCGGCAAATAGATCTGCCACAGGGCTTGTTTTTCAAGCCACGCTTTGGCTTCCTCCGGGGGTACTCGCGCTAGTTTAGCTAGCTTATCTACTGCGCTAGCTCCTTTCCAGTACCCACGCGGGCTGTAGTAAATAGACTCAAATTTTTTCATGTCCATACGCGTATGTGTTTATTCCATCAATAGCTATCCAACGTTTCGTGTCCATAGGCGATAGGGACGTCTTGTTTATAGTCAGTCCGTATATCTTATGCCCATCACTTCTAAGTGTGTTCATTTTATGTCTAAAGGTACGGGTCTTGAACAGGGCTTCCTTGAATCTGGCGTGTTTGATGTGTTGTTTCACCACATACTTCTTAACCCCCTTCGCCTTCCGGATCTCACTATTGTCGGCTTTCAGTATGGAGTACATCTTAGGTCTCAAACCTATGTACTCGGCTATGGGCGTGCCAGCACACTCGTCCTTCATCTTACCTAGGACCTTTTTATTTACCGTACTGTGTATAGCATGGGTCTTAGGGTAGTCGCTGGTGTCGTATAAATCGAGGTGTTTTTTCATGTCCTCGTACACGTCCTCGGTTCGAATCTCCATCAGCAGGGAATCCGTGTCAGTGTACAGCACTTCACACCTGTCGCCGTACTGTTTCTTGAGCTCGTTGTAGTAAAAGTCGTACATCAGGTGTTTGGATAAATCGAGGATGCTCATCCCCACGTAAACAGGCCGGTTGAATTTTATGTGGCTTTTCTTCATGTGTAGGGCAACCAGGTTGTCTGTGAATATCTTACTACGGTTGAATGCCGGACTGGCTATCAATCTCCTGAGCTTGTCTTCCTCACTCGACCGAACCAGCTTCACGGTCACGCGTTTCCTCAGGTTCTCCATAGTCTTACCAAACACCGAGTTGTTCATGAGCTTGTAGAGATTTTTCTCAAAATCACTGGTGGCTTTTTTTCGTAGGTCTGTGTTCATTCTGATGTAGGGCTCCATCCATGGACTCTGGTCGAACATGAGCACCCTGTGTATTTTGGTCAGCCTCATACCCAACGACAGGTACAGCTGTAGGTTGCGATAGTGAACGATGTACTTGGTCTTATTCATTAAGTTAGGCACGAGTTTTTCAACGTCTGTCACACGCCCACCTGACAAGTTATGTTGGTACTCAGACATCCAGTCTGGGTTAACCCTCATACGTTCGGGGGCCAGGGGGTAGCTGTTGTGCGATGTGTGTAATTCCTTGGGATACTCTAGGTCAACCTCGAGGATATAACCTTTGTTCGAATCTGGTGCAACCCCCATAACATCAACGTGGGGTACCCATTCGAATCCCCCTGTAGGTAGATACTGACTCATGGCCCAGCCGTACAGGTTGTTTGCGTCGAGGTAGAGAATGTGATTGGTTGGTTTGTTAGGATCGTAACCTTTCACGTATTGATTATTTGCTTTCGCGTATCGTTTGGATGCCATGGAAATCCCACCTCGCAAGCCTTTCTCAATGAATAGGTGCATGTCGTAATCTGTGAGCAATTCCAAATTAACTCCGGTCTTTTTAAGCAAGGCGTCCCACGACAGACCTGGGCTGGTGTAATACCATGCGGGGTCGAGTTTATACTGCTTGAAACAGGTCCGCCTGAACCTCTCAAACACGTCGGCTAACAGCAGTACATCTGTCCTCAAGTACAGGTCGTGATAATCACCCAGGTTCTTACAACCCAGTTTATTCCATACGTTAGTCGCGTGCGAGTAATCATCTCGTGAGACGGACGCCTCATTCAGCTTGCTATAAAAGCAGTCAATAGGGGGTAGTCTGGTCTCGGTGAACTTAGCCCAACTATCCATGTACTCATAGGGGTACACACCCTTCCTCATAAGCAGGGGTCTAGTCTCGGCGTCTGTGTATCGATCGGTGATAGGGAAGGTATTGTTGGCCTTGACCAGACTGTCGAGTGACGACAGGAGGAACTGAAACGAGTCAATGAACCTAAGTCCGTTTAAGCTGAAGGAGATGTATCTCTCCATGTTGTTGGGGATGCACGTTATATTACCATCGATTTTCGCGATGGCCTGCATGATCAAGTGTGAGTCGTACCCTCTCAAGTTGTGAAAGACAACGGGGATGTTTATTGTCTTAGGGTTGATTTTAAGCTTGAGGTTGCACGCGTTGTGAGCGGCGCCTCTATACTTACCAGTTATGTGACAGTGATCTCTCACCGAATCACCGTTAAGTGGTGAGTCGCACACGTGACAGTTAGTGCTACTAGCGTGAGCTAGCCTGTCGGCTCGGGTCATACGCATGGGAGCGATTCTATACAATGTATTCCTAATAATTTTTTCTTCCTCCTGCAAACACTTTAGAAACCTTTCAGCCGCGTCAGGGCCTCTATACACTACCGGAGCTTTAGTTTCCCCGTCACAACGGACGACAATGTATCCAAAACCGCAGGCCTTATGTTCCTGGGTTTTGTGGGTGAAGCTACCCCCACTAGGGGGTGTGGGGGATTCCCCAACCACTAAGGCTTCGAAGTCGGCGTATATAATATAAGGCACAGACATTTGGTTCTTGTGGTTATTGAATTTTAGGATATTGTCACCTTCCTTAGGCATGTCGACTCGTATAGCCGTCTGCCCCACACCTTGGCAATCCTCCCGGTGGGATTCTAATAAATCAGCTCGTGTGAAGCCGTGTAGGCATTGCTCACAGAAGTGTTTTTTCCCTCTGTATGCCGATTGGTCACACAACAGCCTGCTAAAGTGTTTTATCCATGTGTAGTGATACTTGTCACCTTTCTGGATCATGAATATATTGATAACTTGGCGATCCTTCACCGGGCTGACCCTGTGTACTATTGTTGTGTTACCTTCGTGCCCAAAGACATTTATAGCCAGATTATTCTGTTTTTCTACTTTAGTGATCTGAGATATGGGGGTGGGTTCATCTATACCATCCCAGTTGAGCCCATCGTCCTGTGGATAATTAGAAGCCCTGTTCGGATTAGTGTCAGCTGGAAATAAAGCTGACCTGATAGCTAACCTAAGGCAATCGTTTCCTCTATTCTTAACGTTTACTATGGCATGTTTATTCCTATAGTAGGGAGGCAAGGCTAGGTATGACCCGCCTCTGAACGGCACGTAGTTAGCTATGTCTAGATAGACATTATCGATTTTATCTACAGCCCACCCGGACCCCAAGTGTGTGTAGCGTTCTAGGTATTCTCGTATCTGCTGAAAACTGATATCGATTGATGCGTCAATGGTCTCTGTATGTGTGACGACCTCTTGTTGACCTCGGAAGTAAGGCTGAACATACTCAGTGGTACTCCCAACCTGCTTATCGAGCGACATTTTCACTGTGATCTGAAACTTGATACTTCCTAGATTATTTAGTTCCTGGTTGACCTTATCAGCTATCAGAGGCTTGATATCTGTAATGTCTATGTTTCTATCAACGTGCATGCGCCAACCTCTCAAATAGTTGCCTACAGCGCGCTCAGTGCGCACGAACTGTAGGTCAATAGCTCTATTCTGTTGTAATAATTCTACAAGCTGTGGTTTTCTCATACGGGAATACCCGCCTAAACCTAAATCATGTGCCTCGGCTTTCAGTTGTTTTACAGTGGGACGTGCTACGGGGGCATGTGATAACAATGCGGTTAACCCGGCTCTCCCCAGGTTTGAATAACCCGTGTGTCCAAGCTGTTTTGCTTGAGCTTTTAATTGTTTTACCGTAGGAGGGGCTTCTAAACCTAGTAATCTCAACAATGCTGACTTCCGCATTCTAGAATACCCGATAACACCTCTCTGTTTTGCGACCCTCTTGAGCTCGCTTACAGTAGACATCGTGTTTACACCTAAGAGAACTAATGTCTAATTGGTTCACAGTAAGGGGAGGTAACTCTTAAGTGGCTATCTTGAGCAGTCGCCTACGTTCTTTTATATAGCCTTTTTTATTCTCGTAGATGAGTTAATTTGATGCCTGACTACGTTCGCTCCGTGAGCTTTACATAGACAGTAGTGTCCTTTAACCCCGATACCACACACAGAACACGTGTAGTTAGGACTTCCCATATGGAAACAACAGAACCCCTGATTCCTGCATTTCCTACCACAGGCCTCGGTCTTCCCCATAAGTATATATTCGCATCGGTATGGAGCGGGTCTCATGTTTACTTATATAGGTGTTTTAGTTTAATTGCTTCGCAACCAACGCAGTAGCTGCTATACCCAACACTATGAAGCCCAGTTCACGATTCATTTGTCCCTTGGATGGTGTGTAGTACTGAGCGAGTGTGGGTTTATTGAGCGGTTCCAATTGTTTACCAGTTATTAGATAGTATTCTTTCATTGCTTCATCGACATCGTAGAATGTTTGAACGGCATGGTTTTCACGCTTGAGTTGTTCGTTAATAAAGTCGATCCTCTGGAGGCGTTTTTTAGCGTACTCAGCCTGTGCCCTTTGTAATTTCTCAGTAGCGAGATCGTGTCGCTTCCTTTCTTCCTGTATTTCAGCCGCGTGATCATCTCGTAGTTTCGAGAAGAGGAAATTACTCCCGGAAAATGCCAGGGCATTCACTAACGCCCCACCGACCATCATAGCTATCGTGGCCATCCCTATATTTATTTCATTATATTATCAGGTATTATTCCTTGTTTTACTAGGATGTCTTTTGTGGCCATCGCCATACCAAGGTTCATTATGAGCATACCCATATCCTGCAGGTTGAAATCTAGCTTGATAGTTGGTTGTTTAAGCACCATTTTAGTCAACCGAGCGTACCCTACTGCTAGACTGGCGACCACTGTGGCGTGGTATGCGTCGTTGACGAACGTTTTCCCCTCAGACATTATGTATATGATATAAAATATTAAAATTATAACATGATATGCGGGTCGACAGTGGGGCCTGCCGGCGGCGTGGGGGTACTCCCAGAGTTTCCCTCACTGTGGGAGGGTACCCCCACGTATAACCATGTTATAACCACGGCAGCAGTTACACCTACAGCCAACAACAGTCGGGTTGGGTTGGTCACTTTATGTTGGTTACACCACCGTTTTTTACCGGCAGCTACTCTCTTAGGATTCTTCTGTCTGGTTACTGTTGAAGTGGTCTCCACCGTCACCTCGGGACTCACTGTTTGGGGTGTGGGGGGTACCCCCACTGGGGTCTCCTCCACTGGGGTTTCCTGTGCAGCATCCATCTATACTATTATTATTATTCTTTCTCTCAAATTGACAATGTTTTGCTGTGATAATCGCCGCCGTCACTGGAGCCAACAACATACCATATTTGTGGTACAACCCGCAGCTGATAGAGCTCACGGCGTGTTCGATAAAAGGGTCTTTCTCGAGGTCCTCCCACAGGTAAAGTCGGCGCTCTGGTGGAATGGGAAGGAAGTGTGATACAATACCGGTGTATATCTGGGTCATAGCCGATCCTATTGTCTTTGTCATTTCTGCTCCGAGCCGGGACTCGTATCTAGCGTACAGCTTATCGATTTCTTCGGCTGACATTTTGTTAATTTTATCTGGAGTGTAGTCTCCAAAGTAATGTTTGGCTTTGCCGCCAACAGCCAACGCCACCAGTTTCTCTCGCTTGGGGGAATCCCCCACACCCCCACTGGGGGAACCCTCCAACGACAATTGTTCGAGCAATTCCTCACACTCCATCTTATAATATAACAAGTAAGATTTAGTTTTAACTATATAATACCCGATACAGGCAAAACACAGAGAAATGAATGTTAAGTTGCACACGACAAATACTTCAAATATCATAGCTTTGCTTAGCTTTGCTTAGCTTTGCTTAGCTTTAGCTTAGCTTTGCTTAGCAAACTATATATGCTACTGGTTGGTCGGTTTTTAGAACGAGCTTAGCGTGTTTAGTTTCAGCGAGCTGTTTCTTCACCCGTTCCCGTTCTAATTTACTCATCACATCGTTCTCTCTCAAACACTCCTCAAACGAATCCCTATCCTTGCAGTGAAATAAGGCCACCCATCGCGTCTGCTCCCTGAGGTCTTTCAACACCGAGTTGAACTTCTGCGTTAGCACCCAGACGCTGTGATTTGCATGCCGGCCGGAGAAGGCCAGGTACGATAGCATGTCTCTCTTTTTTGTTATCTCGCGATTAGCGCTGCAGTCGTCCAGTATGAACAGCGTCGGTTCCCCTTTAAATTTTTCGTGAAGAGCTTTCAACCAGTCCTGCAGGCGTGTTCCAGGGTCGATTTTATGTACGTCCGGGTCAGTCATCACCCAAGGTCGCGCGTACGTTTTATTCATGCTCAGAGTAGGGCACATGATAACGATGTTATCGAACACATCCTTGTAGTAACCCTCCAACATATCCAACACGAAAACGGTCTTCCCACAGCCAGTCTGCCTGCACACTATAGCGCAGTGTGGGTCAGTGGGTAACCCAAGGGGGTCTCCCCCATCAGTAGATGGCTTGCACGAATCTCCCATTGTCTATATTAAGTTGCGCGTCCATAATAACGTACAGATATAATTTCAACTTACCAGCGGTTTGAGCCTTCTTAGTAATCTGGATGGTTATCCCTTCGCTGCCGTTATCTATACGGCACCCGCTACCGTGCAGTTTATCATCATCCGTGGATCGCATGTCCAACCATAAGGCGTACTTGGTGGTCAGGTATTCACCGATCTGCACGGAGCCTAGGTCCAGGTCCTTTGTTATGTAGTCCCCAACTGGTAGCTTTTTTATCTCATCCCACTGCTGGTGTGGTCTCATACCATGACTGAACAGCTGGTTGGGCACGCCCTCGATGGTCACTTCCACCTTTTCAATCTCGGGGTTGAAAAACTTCTCGCTGTCCCTCCGGAATGGATCGTAATCCTCCACGGGGACGACCAGGATACCTTTCATCGATCGCGCCGGCACGTTCAGGTTGATATTCCACACAGTGTCGCTCTTATCTCGCACGACTGATCTATGCCTCAGTACGCGATCGTACAGGATAGCCATCTTCCCAGAGTACTGGCTTCGAACCTGCCTGGCCAGCTCCGGGCTAGTGACCATGTCGAACTCCAGAGAGATGTTGTCTATGGCATAACTAGCCTCATCACCGTTCGGCGTACGCACTACTTTGCTATAGTCGTTAAACGTGAGCTCGTATTCGAGCCTATCACCCAGCGCGGCCTGGTAAAACGGCGCGTGTCCCGTGAGCAACTCGAAGTCGAGCGGCACGCAGAATCGATTCCCGTATGCTAGAGCGATGGCCTTTTCACCGTCCGATAGCTTGTCTTGCTGGTCTGTCGTGAAGACGTATCCTATGCGCGCCCGGGTTGATTTGCTGATACCCTGGTACACATCATTGACTCGTTCTCCCTCGCTTTTCCAGAGATCCTTGTAGCAGTGAAACACGTCGCTGTCGTCGATGCTCAGCACCTCGTTACCGCTGATCTTGACGGTCGTTTTCTTGATGATAGCTCGACCCACGTTCCGCACTAGCTCGCGTTTGTCGTTGTCGGAGGTCAACGTGATATTGAACGCCAGTCGAACAGTGCCTGGTACAATGAGGTCATTCTCACCAAGGTTTGGAAATCTAACCAGCAGAGTTTGATTCTGGTCTATCTTGCTGGGATTGTTCGTGATGGTCACCGACTGGCGCACGGCTCTGGCACCTAATGGCTCTCTCAATCTTCTGAAAGGATCTAATTTTCTGCCGTACATTGTTATATAAAAGAAATATATTTTTAATACTAATGGATGAAGACATACCTATGGATGATATGTGGGACGATAGTGCCCAGGCATTCAATGATGACCAGGAGACCTCATTCTCGCAAGGTGACGAGCTCCTTAAGGACGCCGTCGATGATTATTACAACGCAGTTGAAAATAAATCCAAACTCAAGCTGTTGGGAAGGAACTATTCCGATTTTACCCTCAGCAATGGCACGCTGCGTTTGAAGTCTCGCCCGGAGATCGATCTCATGAATAAACGCACTAGAGAACCGCTTGCTTTATCAACATTAGCCGGTAAACATGGAAGTCAGTTGGTCCAAGATGAACTAGGTTTCATAGATTACGGTGGCGCGCGACCTAAGCAGTATCCTCCGAAGTTAGTTCAAGGTCTGGAAGGCATCAGGGACGCCACATCAGATCAAAATATGACTTATGATATTAAAAAGGTGTTGGCCGACTACGAGAACAAACCATTCCCGGGGCTCGAATTTACCGTTCGGGAACTGCGGGGGTTGGATCTGACGATGCAAACCATTCGCGGACATCTCGCGAAAAGCACAGCCAAAATGAGTGAGATAGACGACCACATCGCCTATGAAAAGAAAAAACTCGGTGAAACTGAGGACGAGTCTATGAAAGCCACCATCGAGGAACGAATACGCAATTTGGAAGATGAAAAGCAGACCTGGCTGGAGACAGCATCCTCCTTCAAAGAAAAGCTTCGATCCCAGGTCAACCGTATACGGGAAACTATCAATCAAGTCCTCTACCGAGACACCACGTTAGCAGACAGGATTCGGATATTATTCCGGGAGCAAGGGATCACCATCGCCAGCATTCTGACTGCATTGGGTTTAATTATATCAACCCTGGTGGTGTCACTGGTGGGAGGAACCCCTGTGGGGCCTGCCGGTGGGGGAGTTACCCCAGGCGGTGGTGGTGGTGTTAAAGACTGGATAAAAAAACTCGGGGAAGGCCTAGCTAAACTGGCTGGTAAAGCCGCCGAAGCCCTTCCCGGCATCCTGGGTAGCATCGTCTCGTGGTTGTTGAGCGCTCTGTCTAAAACTGCCATGTGGCTCAGTCAAAACCTGTGGGCAGCCATCGTCGCCGTGGCTGGTCTGGTGTACGTAGCGGCTAAGAAATCTTTAACCAAATAAGTCCCAAAGTTACCCCACCAACCACCAGGGCCGTTTTATTATCAATATGCTGCTGTACCCCCACATGCATATGGGTGTGTGTGGGGGGCACATGAACTTTAGACTCCGGGGGTGGCGCCACTATACCCTTTTCACGTGATGGGATGTGTGGGATATAGGGGGTGTTAATATCGGGGTTGATACCCAACTTTTGGTCCGCCGTGGCTATGACTATTTTGTTGTTATAACCCACCACTTTTTTTATTCTCAGTTGCATATCACTCGGGGCCATGTATAACCCCACGCCGAACACGTAATTGACTTTCGATCTGGCGTATTCTAACACGTTTTGGTAACGGTCGATGGCCCTCGGGAGATCAACTGGAGAATTGATAGCATCCTCAACGTTGGAAACGAATTGTGTCTGAGCGTCGTAAGCAGTTCCCTTACCGAGGATGTTGGAACGCGTCATCGACTGCGCACCCAACAGCGCCCACACGTACGTTCGAATCGAGTCGTTCAAGCGTATTGTACCAGCACGAGTGAATCCTTTCGATGTTTTTGAGATCATTTTAGTCCAGGCTGTGGCTGCATCAGGACTGGTTTGCTTTATACAGCTGACATGGATCTTTTCATTCGTTGTGGGGCCTGTAAATGTATGACGGTTTGGGTTGTATGAACCATCTTTAGAACCGGCATAATATGTTCCGGACCTGTAGAAGTACACGTAAACTATACCGAGACCATGGTTCACACCAGGAAGGCGAAAGTCTTTATTCGTTGGAATCTCAAACTCCCCACAAATACGTTCATAAGCACGTCTATCATAGGGGTTATTCGTCATACTCCACGCTTTATCTTGGGGAAGAGGAGCACTTATTTCCTTCAATATTCGTCTCGTTTGATAATAAATATGAAACAAAACAACCGCCTTACTCAGTTCGTCTATACCGTAGTCTGGTGTCACACCCGACCCTGTCGTCGCACACCACACAGCAAAGTTGAGTTGGTTCTGCCAAAACTGCATTGGGTTTTGATTCCAGTTTACCACCGCCTGCGCGTTATTAACGGACACGACATACTTTTCAAAGATATCAATAAAGGTTGTTTTAAACCCCGTACCATCTGCATTCACCACGATTTTCAAGTGTGCTAAATCCATATTATAATATATAATTCATATATTATAATATGTACATAACACTTCCAGGAATAACGAGCGGTGAGGCCGTTCAGCTGACGCACGCGATCGATAACACGTCAGGTCAACTCGAAGTCGCACTCTGCGATATCACCTACCTACCGCAATGGACTAACATTAATATCAGCAACAATAAACTGTTCGTCAGTGGAACTCGCAGCCAGATAACTGACGGCTACTACAGCGTGTGCTCTCTAAACGACGAGGTCTTCAAACCCCTGGGAGCCGAACTCAAGATGAACGACTCAAACGGTACAGTGGTGTTAATCAACAACGGAAGAACCTCATTGAGGCTAGGCCGACCATTAGCGAGGATACTCGGTATGTCTCCTGACGAGATAAAACCAACAACAACCGTCACAGGCACTAAGTTACCCGACCTAGTACCGTACCGAGAGCTATACATTCATCTCGGTCAGGTGAGCACAACGTATAACATTCAAGGAGGTCACCCTTCCACTATATTGAGAGCAGTGCCGGTGAAAACTGAGAAATTCAACGACGGTAGAACCGAGTCATTTTCACCACGGCAGTATAAGAGATTAACCCAGGGCAACATACCTGAGCTGACAATATCGGTGTTAGATATAAATCATAATCCTGTAAATATAGGATACCTCAGCTTAACGCTTCACGTAACATGACCAGCGCACAAGGGCCCGGAGTGAAAAAATGCGTCAATATCGGGATCTCCGACCTCGGAGACACACGCGGTTTCGACGCTCCCGGAGTAGATGGTAAATCGTATGCCTTGCAACTGAAAAACAACATTTACAAACGCGTTGAAATCCCCTCCGGTGGAACCCTAAGTGATATGATAGATACCACAAGAGCAACAGTAAACACTAAGTACTCCCTTGTCAACACCGGTGATAATAATTGGGTAATATACCCATCGTTCGAAGGTAAACTGTTCGACTTAGACGATGTTGAGAGCACTACCGTCGTCAAAAACAAACCATATATGCTCGTCTTCACCGAAGATGACAAGTGGGTGTTGTTACCCGATAACAAATGGTTTCTCAATATTAAACTCGTCTCCCCTTACGTGTTCACGGATAACAAAGACAACCACCTAAACAAAGTCGTGAACAATGGAACCCTGCTCGTGGCTTACGTCCCAACTCAGAGACGTAGTATAGTCGTCAGCCCAGTCAACACTATAGCAGCCCACATGCTATCGAGTAAACCGGCCATGCAAAACGTGAAATTGCAGTTGGTGTCTGAATTCGAAGGCGTGGTCAAGATACTAGAGAGTCTACCGGCAAACTCAACACTGATCATCAAAGTCTACCTAGGGGAACCATCGGTGAATGAGGTCGAGATCGTGAAGGGGATCAAACTCGGGTGGGTGAAACGACACCAGTATCAAGTTTGCAACGTTTACGTGCGGGTGGGTGTCGGCTCCAACACCAGTCTGCAGGGGGTCAACGTGATCGTGGAAAACAAGATATCACTAATCAATATCTTCCTGCCTGACAACATACACTTCATGGGTATGAAGTTAACCCCTGAATTATTATCAGAAAACCAGTTGGAAATTATATCGTAATAGTATAATAATGACCAGTCATCATCCCAACACTACACTTAACGACCTGGGAGATACGGAGGGATTCGATCAGCCTGGTGAGGAAGATGAATTTTACATCCTGCACTTCAAAGACAACGTGTACAGACGGGTGCCGTTACCAGATTTAAAAGAGCCCAAATGGCTGATCAACTTAACACCCACCTCACCTTATATCACAATAGACGCAGATACGGGGCGTATCTCTAAGATTAAGAACAACGGTATCTGGGCCGGGGATTTCATTCCGGAGAGGGCATTAGTACACATACCATCTACTGGTTACGGCAAAAAGGGGTTAAGTACTTATCCAAACAATAAATTAACATTTAGCAGTAATCTTGATAGAATATCCTCCCCTTTCACCCTAATCATAGAAGTCTTCTTTACGGCTTTATTCGATGGAGACCCCCCAATAGTACACCAAATTTTACCCGGGGTGTCAATACGCTGGTATTACATAGACCAATATTGTCGTATTGTTATACAACAGGATACCACGGGTCCTATAAACCACTTAATAAACCTCCGTGGGGTTTCTATTACAACAGGAAATTCTATTAGCCTCTCACCTATTGCCCTGACTAGTAGTCTAGAACTTGTAGACTTCAAATTCATTGATAGATTTTTAACTGAAACCCAATTAAAATATCTTTCAAAATATATATTATAGGATGGGTCTGTACCCAGTTGTAGAGGAAGTAGCGAAGACGCTGGAAACCGTAGATGGGTTCCGCTTGAGGCAGTTATGTGATGTGAAACGCCAACTAGAACAAGACCGTGACACGCGGAAAGCACTATGTAAGAAGTACAATAGAGCTTTCAATATCGTGGACGGGGCTGACACTACCATTATGGCAACCAGTATGGGACTAGGGGCGGCAGGCGTTGGGTTGTTAACTACCATCGTGGCTGCACCTATAGTGCTAGGTATTGAAATAACGGCTGGGGTGACAGGGTTGGTAGGGTTGGCACTTAAGTTAATATCACGCAGACTTAATCGTAAGGCATTGAAACACGACGAGATCAGGGTTCTGGCCGAAGCAAAGCTGAACACAGTGAGTGAGCGAATTTCCACGGCACTCTCTGACAGTAAGATCTCAGAAGAGGAGTTTCGTTCAATCCTATCTGAACTCAAAAAATATAACGGAATGAAACAAGATATTCGGTCCAAGTCTCGTAAGTCTGCTATCAGCGAGGACGAGAAAAAAAAGTACATAGAACAGGGGATACAAAAAGCCCAGCAAGCCTTTATTATGAACACCAAAGAGATCGTAGGCGGTTCACGTTAAACTGTTTCATCGATATAAACATGACATAGGGGGAACACGAGGGCGATAGCCGTAAGCGGGCCACCGATCCTATATGGTCAGTCAAAACTTACAACATAGATAAAGTGGATATGAAAGCCGACGAACCCAACTTATACTACTTGAGGGGTGGGCCGGGTAGGGGATTTGTAAGAGAAGAATTATTGATCGTACCGTACGGCACATTATTACCTCCTACCAAGGCACAGTAATTTTGTAGTAGGGGTAATAGTAGCAAGAGCTAATGGCCCAACCAAAGCCTTATTTAGTAAATAAGGCTTTGTAGAGGGGTTTTATGAAAGTGTTTTAGAACCCCTATTACCTATACTACTATTTCCTTTCTGTGTCTTTAAAGCTGTAGGGTTATGTCAGTCTATTTACATGGTTAAAATATCGGGTCGAATGGCAGAATCATACCCTGAGACGACAATAATGAAGATTCGTCTCTTTTAACTGACTGTCCAATGTTGTGTCGGTTTCACATGACGATATTTTTAAGGTACGATTCACATAGAAATTAATGCAGCGCTAGAATGTACGGAGTGTTATATTATTATTATTCTTTATTTATCCTCCAAGTTGGGAGAGTACAAAAATGGGTAAAAATTGCAAAAGTAAAAAAATTATAACACTGTCAGATCATAATTTAATGTAATTCTGAAGGTTGGCGGCACAACTTAGTGCTGTGTGACTTCTTTGCACAACAGGTGAATGTACCTTACAGCCACACTGGTGAATGTTCTCTGATCTTTCGCGTTCAGTCCATACTGTGGTCTACATGACAGAAGGCACAGCACCATCTCAATGTCTGACAAGTTGTGCAACCATACACTGAAGTCCACAGGGCCAATATTAATCAGCTCACACCACAACTGATCTCTTACAGGGAGTACGTCATCACACTGCACGACAGCATGAACACACGGATCACTATATGTCCGTCCACACTTCTCACACAGATACACAGCATCTTTAATGTCTCTGATACTGGACCATACTTGCACCAGGAACTTGGACGAGGTTCGGTACAGGTGGTCTTCCCGAGACAATGTCCATGCTGGATGGACACACAAATCTCTGTGTATCTGTGAGAACCACTGGAGATCTGGATCAACTGTTATCCTTTCAGTCAAGGAGGAGGAGTGGAACTCCCAAACAGCAGCCTTCACACTTCGCTTCCACGACGCCTTATGTGGAAAGATGCCAGTTGACAAGTAGATTTCTAGCACATTTATCAAATTATACTTCTGGAGGAGTCGCATCAGATCGGGAATGAAACCTCTTGGTTGTGCACACGCACCGTGAACGAAACACAGAAGCCTTGTCAGAAACACCTGGTGCGGAAGGTAGGAACCATTCATGTTTATGAGGTTTCCGGCAAATAAGAGTTTCTTTTTACCTATCTCTGCTTCCAATGTTAGTAGACCCAGGAGACCAAGACACACAACAGTCCTAGTTCACTTCGGAAGGCCTTGGATCGTTTTTATCACATGCCTGTAGGAGCGTTCAAGCATAAGAATCTCAGTTTGGCTGATAGAGTTCCACAGTTCACTGTCGAATAGGCACTTTGGTAGCGCTACTCTCTGGATCAGTTTCAGACAAACAGTAGGAGACACAAAGGATGGATTCAGCCCCTTCCTTGACATTATGTAAGCATAGGATCTAAGCTTAGTACATGCGTCTAGTGTTCTTTCCATTGAATTAAACCCGTAAGAGAGTATAATGCCGACATGTTTGACTTGATTAACTGCTGGTATGGACGCCCATATAAGGACAGTTCATCATCACCAACTTTAGATTTATTGCTAGCCCTAAATGTAACACCCTCCGTCTTACTGGGCGAGAATGTGAAGCGCCACACTACTGTAGTTTTCTGCAATTTTCAGATGGGAGCTGAGATTACTGGTACAAGAACTCACCAAAGCTACGTCATCGGTTTGTGTCGGACACCCTGTATTCAAATCCATGATCAGGGCACCCCTTTCCGATTCAGTGATATCGTCCAAGAGCTGATTGATATACAGCAAAAATAACCTAGCAGACAATATTCCACCCTGACGTACATCTTGTTGAAGAGTCATATCCTGTCATGCCATTGACTGAGTTGGTTACACGGTAACATTTACTGTGCTAAGTTCTGGATCTGTGTGGGTGTTTCTAAAACGTAACTATGTGATTATAAGCTATTTCAGTATCATGACGAATAATGTCTTGTGCGAAGATTGAAACGTCCCTGCTCGTGGATAGATAACCTGATTTTATGTACGCATCTCCAACTTTAAGTCTGACGTCCACCATTTATTTCCTTTCTGTGTCTTTAAAGCTGTAGGGCTATGTCTATTTACATGGTATAAATATATGGTCGAATGGCAGAATCATACCCTGAGACGACAATAATGAAGATTCGTCTCTTTTAACTGACTGTCCAATGTTGTATCAGTTTCCAATGACGAAATGTTTAAGGTACGATTCATATAGAAACTTATGCAGCGCTAACACATATGATTTACGGAGTGTTTTATGGCATTATACCGTTGGGTTAGAGTCGAACATACCATGCCGCGAGAAGGCAGTTGGGTAACAGTGACAAAACAATACAAGTAGCGGAATTCCCAGACCAAAGTCCATCAACAAAGATGATTTCTTTTATCTACCACGTGACACAGATGCGATCCTATGAGGATAAACAGTAATGTGAAGTCAAGTGCTGTTAAATGAAAACTTTCTTGTCAACAAATAACACACGTATGTAATATTTCATGGTCTTAGGAACCAACCTCGGAATTTGCAGGAACTTGGCGCTGGCTTGCAAGATCAATGGATCAGAATCCCCAACCACGTTTTCACAAGCATTAGGCAGTCGATGAGAAGACGGTGTTTGGCAGTGGTGAATGCGCGGGGCGGCCATACACAATGTTAAACTGAGAAAGTTCGAAGTTTTATTCTTGTGATTTGGCATTCTGCATACCCATGTTTTGGAACGGCGGTGTAGCCTAATGGAACTGATCGTGGTATTGTCAGTGTATTGAGTACACCACATAGATCTCAGCAATCAAATAATAACAATGTAACCATCTTAACATCTCTTGTTCTTTTATAGTGCCCTGAAGACAGAATGTGAAGTTTCTTTATTGACACAGTATTAACATCAAGGAACTAGTGATCGTTGGCTGTAGCGATATGCTTGTTAAGGTTCATTTTGTTATGACCTCCCCTTGTTCGTTGTGCTACGGGGTTCAAATAAAGAAGTGACATGTCGATCGCCTCTTGCCTCGTTACATCACTGCCTGCAACTCGGTGTGCGTCAGACCCTCCATTTTCGAGCAGAGGTTTGTTCGTAAAGTTAACTGGCAAATACGTACATGTCTTACGTGTGAAAACGACGTGAGTAAGAGACATTTAGAAATGAATGAATATTTCCTTCGGCTGTTTCAAATGAACATTTCAAATAGACATTTCACTGTATCAAGCAGACGCGACGTGCTTCGACCTAGACTTGCTCGGGCGTTTTGTAATATTTACACAAGCATGGCAGAGGGCGGTGAGCAACAGCAGCAACAACAGGTTACAGAACATAAATATTTGCCTTCTGCAATCCCTTTACCTCCAAAACTTGAACATAAAGGCAATGTTGCACAGAATTGGAGACGATTTAAAAGAAATTGGGACAATTATGTCATAGCTGCTAGACTGGTTGATGAGGACTCAAGTTTCAAGACAGCTACACTATTGAGTGCCAGAGGTAGTGATGCATTGGACATATATGACGAATTTCATTTTGATAATGAGCACGCCAAAGAAGATATAAATACAGTTTTAAGAAAGTTTGAAATCTACTGTGTAGGTGCCACAAATGAAACATATGAGAGATACTTGTTCAACAAGTGAGATCAGGAAAATGGAGAGACATTTGATCACTACATAGCAGTGTTGAGAACACTGGTTAAATCGTGCAATTATGGAGCCTTAGCTGACTCTTTGGTACTTGACAGAACTGTCATGGGTATTCTGGACAGTTGCTTGATTGGCATTTAGAAGTTGGTGGGTGACATGACAACAAATGGTATTGATTTACAACTTCTTTAATGTTTACAACACGACGTCTCTGGGCTACTTCTTGCCCCTTCATCGGGTGAATGACATGGTATGGTAATGAGCAAAATTATATAGTATGTACGGGAAGCCAGTAAGATAGTATTTGCAGATGAGATATACAGAGATCAAGAGGATTAACTGAAGTGTTGATATACAGGATGTACTGAGTGTTTATACAAGTAGAAGGATAAGATTTACTTGATGGGATGCTTGGAAGCCGGTTATGAGAACAATGACAGGAAAACACATGATGGGATAGAAGCCACTTATGTAAACAACATTAGGAAGAACACATGAAGACATGTCCAGCGATAGTGGAAAAAATAAGAGATACATGTTCATTGATGGCTATATTCTGTGTACCACGCGTTTGGTAGGAAGACACCCTGATCTCTGTTAATTTCCGGTTTGGAGAGGTGGATCCAGATGGCCTCCGTCAGTTTCCTTTTTCGCTAGTTGTTGATGTTGACGGCGAAAATTGCAGTGTCCTCACAATTTATGATGTGACCGGGATTTTTGATGACATGTTCTGTTAGTTCTGATTTAATATCCGAGTTTTTGACCGATACTTTGTGCTCTTTGATGCGAATACACAGGGGCCGGCCTGTTTCACCTATGTAGCTGCTGTCACATGAACATTTCACTGTGTATACACACCCTCTTGGGCTTGGGTTAGATGAATTGGCGTGGATGAAGGGGCAAGAAGTAGCCCAGAAACGTCGTGTTGTAAACATTAAAGAAGTTGTAAATCAATACCATTTGTTGTCATGTATTCTGGACAGTGCTAAGAGAAAGAGATTGTTGCAGTGTGAGGCACTTACTCTTGAAAAGTGTATTTCATTATGTAGAGCCTGTGAGAGTACAAACATTCAGATTCAAGAAAGTGGACAGGTTTCAGCTATCGCTAACAAACCTGCAAGGCCAGGTTCTGATTTGAATAAAGGAACTCTTAAGCAGTCAAATCAGAAGTTTGTAAACAATTGTCGTTTCTGTGGACAATCATATGACTATGACAGAATTATATGTCCAGCAACTACTGGAGCCACTTGCAATATCTGCATGAGAGAAAACCATTTTGATTTGAAGTGTAAAGAAAAGGTCAAACCAAAGTTTGGTAAATTCAAAAGGAAGAAGTCTAGAGTTAATCTCGTCAAAACAGACAAAAATGATGATTCAGATTATTCTGATGCCACATGTATGTTGCCTGTTGGTGATAATGGACAAGAAACAGAGAGTGACTTTCCCCAAAAAAACTTTTTGCAAGAATGCAGATTGATGGCAACACTGTCAAGCTCTTCAGTTGATAACAGTAAATTATGAGAACATATTGTCTGTGTGTATGTCTGACGATATACTTGAAGAGTATGCGGGTGTTTTCAACGGTGAAGGGAAACTCGAAGGAAGCTAGCACTTAGAGATTGACAAGACTGTTGAACCTGTTAAACTACCTTTAAGGAGAGTTCCCTTAGCTCTAAAACCCAAGTTAAAATCTGAACTCAAGCGACTTGAGGGTATGGGAATTATTGAACAGGTTCACGTCCCTACTGATTGGATTTCAGATATGGTTATTGTGACGAAACCAAGTGGGAAGATCAGAGTGTGTCTGGATCCCAAACCATTAAACAAAGCATTAAAGCGGAACCATTATCCAACACCAACTATAGATGACTTGTTACCAGACTTATCAGGAGTCAAAGTATTTACAGTTGTTGATGCTAAGCTTGGGTTTTGGCATGTCAATTCAGATGATGAGAGTATTATGTTGACTACGTTTGACACACCATGGGGTCGGAACCATTGGAAAAGAATGCCATTCGGGATAGCTCCAGCCCCAGAAGAATTTCAGAGATGTTTAGAATCTTCTTTGGAAGGTTTACAAGGTATACATGCCATACATGATGACATGTTGGTTTTCGGTGTTGGTGATACATTTGAAGAAGCACTTGATGACCATGATAGACAGTTGAAATCTCTTCTCAACAGATGTAGAGAGAAAGGGATAAAGTTGAACAAGGACAAAATCAAGCTGAGGAAAACTGGAGTTTCATATATGTGTCACATCATTTCAGATGAAGGTTTGAAAATCGATCCCTCGAAAGTGAAGGCAATTATCAAGATGCCAGATCCTGTAGACAAATCAGGCATTTAGAAGTGGAGGCAATTATCAAGATGCCAGATCCTGTAGACAAATCAGGCATTTAGAAGTGGAGGCAATTATCAAGATGCCAGATCCTGTAGACAAATCAGGCATTTAGAAGTGGAGGCAATTATCAAGATGCCAGATCCTGTAGACAAATCAGGCATTTAGAAGTGGAGGCAATTATCAAGATGCCAGATCCTGTAGACAAATCAGGCATTTAGAAGTGAAGGCAATTATCAAGATGCCAGATCCTGTAGACAAATCAGGCATTTAGAAGTGGAGGCAATTATCAAGATGCCAGATCCTGTAGACAAATCAGGCATTTAGAAGTGAAGGCAATTATCAAGATGCCAGATCCTGTAGACAAATCAGGCATTTAGAAGCTGTTGGGTATGACTAATTTTGTTCAAACTTTTGCCCCTCAGTTGTCTGAAGTTGCAGCTCCATTACGAAAACTGTTGAAAGTTGAATTCCGGTGGGTCCAGCAATGCATGGACAAGCTCTGAGTGAAGTGAAGAGTATCATATATTCACCTCCTGTGGTCAAGTACTTCTCTAGAAATCTTGAAACTGTTGTGCAGTGTGACGCATCTGAAAAGGGTTTAGGTGCTTGTTTAAGGCAGAATGGGCAACCCGCAGCTTATGCTTCTCGTGCTTTGACACAAACAGAAATGAGCTACGCACAAACTGAAAAGGAGTTGTTAGCCATAGTGTTTGGTCTCGAGAAGTTTGATATGTATGTTTATGGCCGTAGTGTCAGTGTTGAAACAGACCATAAGCCACTTGAGACTATTTTGAAAAAGTCTATTCTTAGTGCACCAAAACGTTTGCAGCGCATGATGCTGGGCTTGTAGAGGTACGACATTCATGTGGAGTACAAGAAGGGTACACAAATGTTCATGGCGGATACACTTAGCCGTGCATTTCTTACAAAGCCAGCCACATCAAATGGTCTTGAAAAATATGTTCAACATATCACTATGGTTGACTTTGTACCTGTATCATCCACAACTCTTGAGAAGATTTGATCTGCAACCAAGGTCGACCGTGATCTACAGGTGTTGGCCAGAATTATCAGAGATGGTTGGCCTGAAGACAATTCCACAGTACGTACCAGTACCTTTGCAAAGGTATTTCACATTGAGAGATGAGCTGTCTGTGCAAATTGACTTGATTTTCAAGGGTGAACGACTCGTTCCAATTTCAGTCAAATATGACATACTCGAGAGATTGCATGCTAGTCATGTTGGTATCCAGGGATCTTTGAGGAGAGCCAGAGAAGTTGTTTACTGGCCTAACATGAACAAAGACATTGCTGAGAACATTAGCAAGTGCGACACATGTAACTTGTTTGGTCAAAATCAAGCCCCTGAACCAGTCATGTAGTCATGTTGGTATCCAGGGATCTTTGAGGAGAGCCAGAGAAGTTGTTTACTGACCTAACATGAACAAAGACATTGCTGAGAACATTAGCAAGTGCGACACATGTAACTTGTTTGGTCAAAATCAAGCCCCTGAACCAGTCATGTAGTCATGTTGGTATCCAGGGATCTTTGAGGAGAGCCAGAGAAGTTGTTTACTGGCCTAACATGAACAAAGACATTGCTGAGAACATTAGCAAGTGTGACACATGTAACTTGTTTGGTCAAAATCAAGCCCCTGAACCAGTCATGTAGTCATGTTGGTATCCAGGAATCTTTGAGGAGAGCCAGAGAAGTTGTTTACTGACCTAACATGAACAAAGACATTGCTGAGAACATTAGCAAGTGTGACACATGTAACTTGTTTGGTCAAAATCAAGCCCCTGAACCAGTCATGTAGTCATGTTGGTATCCAGGAATCTTTGAGGAGAGCCAGAGAAGTTGTTTACTGACCTAACATGAACAAAGACATTGCTGAGAACATTAGCAAGTGTGACACATGTAACCTGTTTGGTCACAATCAAACCCCTGAACCACTTCATAGTCACCCAGTTCCTTCTAAACCCTTGAAGAAAGTTGGTTCAGATCTTTTCGAACTAGATAGAAGAGACTGTCATATGTGTTGACTATTACTATTGACAGACTTAATGATAAGACTGCAAGTGAAGTGATCTCAAAATCGAAACAGAATTTTGTCGCCATGGAATTCCAGGAGAACAAATGACACCGATTTCATCAAAAGCTTTTAGAACTTTTTCTGCAAGTTAAAAGTTCACTCATGTTACTAGCTCACCACATTTCCCACAGTCGAATGGGAAAGTCGAAAATGCTGTTAAAACAGCAAAGAATCTAATGAGGAAAGCAATTGAGTCAAAGTCAGATCCACATCTTGCTCTCCTTGACTGGAGAAATACACCATCTGAAAATATGGGAACTTCATCGGTGCAGAGACTGTTCGGTAGAAGGACTAGAACTCTTCTAACTTTAAATCAGAAACAGTTTACTCCAAAAATCTGCAAAAATGTGAAAAGAAAACTTCATCAGAAAAAGAAGAAGCAAGAATGTTATTTTAACAGAAAGGCTCAACCTCTTACACCTCTAGACAAGAGTGACAAACCTATTGGTAAAGATAAACATTCGAGAAAAGGTGAAGTCCAGGAGCATGTTAATGTCTGATCCTACAATGTGATGACGGAGGATGGTAACACTTACAGAAGGAACAGGAAACATATCCGTGGTCCAAGACCATTCCATTTCAACTTGCAAACTGACATTCCGAGTACATGTGCACCAAGTACGCCTGAAGTTCAGTCTGACTGTATATGAACCAAGTCAGTTAATGGGACATTAAATACTAGCAAACAAAAGGTGCAACCACAACCAAATCAGACTGAGAGGCAAACCAGAAGTGGGCGTATAATCAGAAATACCCTGAAACTGAGAGACTATATTACATCTTAATTTGTTGGATGCCATGTGAAGTTAAGTGTTTTTGTTTTTTGGGTTTTTTTGTTCAGCAAGTGATTAGTATCTGAACGTTTGAAGACTGAACATTTGAGTTCAGATATGAGTACAAGAGAACAAGAAGTATTGATATCTTGAGAGACTTTACTTTGTTCATTCTTCGATGCAGAAGGTCAAGGTTAACAGTCCAGGTTATGGTATTTTTTCCCCGTGGAGCTGGAAGCCTGATTATTTATACCGAAAACTTGGCAACCGTGTACGCTATTAAGAAAGGCACTTCACGCAATCCAGCAGCAATGAAGAATTTACGGCGTCGTTTATTTCTTGGGCTTTTCACTTAACTTCTAGACACATTCCGGGCGCGGGGAATACAGTGACAAAATCACTCGGCTCTACGTTAAAGACAATATGTCATGGTTACAAAATGTCATGAACTTGTTAAAACATTAGACTCTCAATTCTATGACGCTTTTGCGGGCCCAGTGGGAGCAGACCTACCTCAGTTAGACATCGACGTCATACAAGCAGGCGACCTGTGCATACGCCACAAGGAAAACCTGCTGTGCGATGATCCCATATTATCTCAGGTTCTGCCTATATTTCAGGCTTACACCACTTCCAGCTTCTACTCTGACCATAGCTCGATTACAGAGCCTTCCGAGCGCCCTCTCAAAGCTAACAGTATACCCGGATGCCTCAGCGTCGTCAGACTACTACATTTGGCTTAAACATATTTATTTCATGAAAAAGCAACGACAGAATTTTCATGAACTGGATTGGTTAACAAACTCAAGAGAACCTATGTGAAGAACTCTCCAGTGTACAATTATATATATAGATGGAACAGTATCATGATAAGAGAAAGATGATATCTAATGAAAATTGATGTTACAACATGTAGTCAAAAAATTAAAATCATGATGGTTTTATACATTTATGTCGTTTGCAGTCGGGCTTTATAGCACTAAGGCTTCTTATAATTGTAGGTTGTAGTATATGGTTTGCTCACCTAGTTTCAATTAAAAGTAGATGGACAAATCTGGGACATACAAAGAAATAATGACGTGCATCTTCAGTAAGGTGGCCACACTGACAATCTGCTCTCTCTGATATATGTCTATTGTATTTGTCGGCTTTGAGATAGCTACATCCCAAGTTGAACCTTAAGCGGCAGCGGAGGATTTGTCAGACTCTTGTACATATGTTTGGATCAAAATGAATAACTTTATCTCAGTGACTTCAGGCAGATTTGAATTCATTGACATCTGTAAGAGATTTAATATACTGAACATCATTGAAAACGCACCACCTGTAAATTTTGAAATAAGGCAATAGAATCTTTTGGAAATGGAAAATTAATGGTGGGAATTTTGATAATAACACACTAGATCGTAAATAACGCTCTACAGTAAAAAACGGATCGTTCGAACACATCATCGAACACATCACATGAAAACAACAAAATTCATGCACATCACACACGAAGGGCACAAATTGCATGCAGAAAGCATGCTGTTCAGGGGTATAAATGACCTTCGGCACAAAACCGTTCTCATTTTCGCAGTACTTTCGTAAGTAAAGTTTTTTCGCCATGCCAAGATTGTCACCAGAGGAACGAGAACAGGCCTTGGGTATGTTGCAGGTCGGCGCTTCAAGCAGAAACATTGCACGACGATTTGGGTGTCATCATTCGACCATTCTGAGGCTTGCTAACAGATACCAACAAACAGGAACCAGCAGGGACCGGCAACGCCCAGGTCAGGCACGTGTTACCACCCCTCGTCAAGATCGAGACATTGTACGGCGCCATATTCGGGATCGAACCTTGCCCGCTGCCAGAACCGCCAACGCTGTCCAGGGTCGACGTGGTTTGATCAGCGCTTCCACCGTCCGACGCCGTCTCCGTGCGGCAGGGTTACGTTGTCGACGCCCTTACGTTGGACCCATCCTGACTGACAGGCATCGCCGTGAACGCCGACAATGGGCTGAACAGCATCGTGTGTGGTTGTTACGACGTTGGCATGGTGTGGTGTTCTCCGACGATTCGCGTTTTCACTTGCGAAATGCTGACGGGCGTCTACGGGTATGGCGTCGACGGGGTGAACGTTATCATCAGGATTGTGTTGTGCAAACCGATCGGTGGGGTGGAGGCAGCATTATGGTGTGGGGAGGGATAGGTCATCACCACGGAACCGCTCTGATTGTTTGTCGTGGCAGAGTGAATGCCGTTTACTACCGTGACAACATTCTTCAGAACAACGTCGTTCCCTTCTTTCACCAGCATCAAGATCTGCACACATTTCAACATGACAATGCACGAGCCCACACTGCACGTGTTTCGATACAGTATCTGGCTAACAACAACATTCCTGTACTTCATTGGCCTGCATTGTCACCAGATTTGTCACCCATCGAACACTTGTGGGATTACATCGGCCAACGCCTCGCACGTCGTCCGCAGATCAACAACCTTGGGGAACTCGACAATGCCTTGCGGCAAGAGTGGAATGCAGTGCCTCAGGACTTTATTCAGAGACTTATCCGTTCAATGAGGAGACGTTGCACAGCTTGTGTTGCTGCTAACGGGGGTCATACACGCTACTGACTTTCCATTTTGACCCCATCTTTATTTCATTGTCAGCTGCATTAAATCTTCACTGTTTTGCTTGATTGTTTTTTGCTTCTTTTCTTTATCAAACATTGGTCTACACAAATATGTAAAATTTACATAGATTGCTCACTTCTGCTCTTAGAAATCCACAATTTTAGGGGTGGTGCGTTTTCAATGATGTTCAGTATATTTTGCGGTTAAGCGTGCCATAAACATACAGCGTCCGGTAGAAATGAATTGTTTTTTTAGAGCAGTGGGGCAAGCAATAGTCAATAGTGACGTGTTGCGTAACGGATAGGTACTGACTTGACAGACAAAGGGACGGACGAGTTCATTTGGATAGTGGGATAACCTGTTATGATACATTTTGAAAAAATGACTAGTATAGCTATTTTTCTTCTTTCGCAAAGTGAAACAGGGGATGTTTCAGTGTAGATTTTACCGTGACTGGTGCAGCGAACAGTTCCACATCTCGTACGTAACGCGTCTAGATGAAGCTTTTCCAAGGTTATTGCCAAAGATCGGAAGTATAAACGATCTATACATACGATTCAGGGTGTTTCTCGTTAATCGAAATTTAAGGCTTCTTACTGGTAAACACATATAAGATGATCCACGACCTGACAAATGACCCCAATTTGCATTCTTGGGAACGCGCCACAGAACGATCCACTTGAAACAAGAGGGAGACAGGTTGTCTGATAAATATCGAGAAGTTCATTTTCCCGTGCGTTTCACGCATGAATTGTTATAGCACACTCGATTTGGGAACAGGTGCAACCCCAGCGAATTGAATCAACACAATATACTGAGCAAATATGTTTAGGACCACCGATCCATTTCACGAAGCAAATAACATTTTCCTGGGCTTTTTTAAACAAAATTGTTCAATATCTAAAATGCTTATCAATGCCCCAATCATCTATTTGTCTTCGTCTTAACTAAAGGTTAGCGTGGAATATCAGTATCTTATGCCTGAAATTGTAGTCTTATCATTCGAAGGAATATGCGGTGTTTTAATGGGTAAAGTTGACTTTTCGTCTGCTAAATATTAAATAGATAATAACTACATATAGTTAATTGTGTTTCATTTAACTTTTTAATATGTTAAAAGTTATCTGTTACTGAATGGTGGTGGCTAAATCAGAGTAGCAAGGGGGAAATATTTTTATCCCGTAATTTTGTTCCTATTTCTCTGAACGGGCTGATTTTCGTCCATAATTCCGCTGGTGATCGACCGGGAAGACATGTCTTACATCAGTAGCGGTGTTGATTTCATGTCACGGTTAGCATGTATTGCACGTGCATAATCGTCAAGCTACCTGTAGCAGCCAAGTGTACTCGCCCAATTCGTTGTACCGCCTCTCTTGTCACAAATGCGTTTAGTGCGCAGGATCATCTAATATGTGTCTAGCAGTAAGTAGTTTATCATAGTGCTGACTCTCTTAAAGGTCACATGCAACGTAAAACACAACTTTGCAGATTCTGGTACCTTTCGGTATGCACTTGCCGAAACAAATCATGATAAAATTCAACCTATAAAGGCGATGAAAAAAAGCCCGCGAAATCGGAGTTCAAACGTTTCACTAAATTCCCCCCAGCGCTGGGGAAAAAAATGGTTTCAACAGCTGTGCTGCGCTGCGTCCATCACGCATGCGCAGTGAACAGGTTCGCGGAGCTTCAAACAGTATGCATGCCCAGCGTCTGAGGTCGTGAGCAGTAGTCTAATCTTGGTTGTGTACACAAACAAGTAAATAATCTACTCGTTACGTAAAAAAACTTGTTGATAGTGGTAAGCAGCTTCTGCCACAGAGAAAGATCAATGTCAGGTTTATTGACATCTACACGGCTATCTGCCTCTCTGCTAGACAACATGGAGTACACAGCTTCAATCATTGACCACGTGCAGTTTGAACTTAACACCTATCAGTCTATACGACATAAAGAAAATAAGTTGATTTATGACTCGTGCACCTGAGTCCCGTCTCTGCCACATTATGTAATTAGGCACGTGTGATACACATGACATGTTTTTATGTCTGTGGGCTGCAAACAAACTACATTCATTTTTTTCGGGTAACTAGATCTCACGGAAACTGGTGCAATCTCTTGTCAGTTTCAAGTCCTGCTATGTACTTGGACGAATGACAGATTCCAGCCACGCAGTAGTTTACCATCTCTACTGAGATGATTTTTGAGTGGATCGAGCGCAAATTCAGAGAACATGTGTTTACCAAACCCAACATCTCTATATACATTCTTCATGGATAACGACTTCCTCTAGCGCATATGACTATGACATACTGAAACGACGCATCAAGTACAATAAAAGAAGTTGTTATCCATAAAGAATCTGACTTTCTTGTGACTTGCCATACTTCTAAAATGCTCATCAAACAGATCATCTTTCTGTACACACAATGAGCCCTCATCGTATCAGCAAATGAACCGGCCAATCGGAAGCCGTCGTTACACTTGAGTGCGCCATCACCCGCTGTGACTGGGTTCGATCTCCCGAAGGCTTCTTTTCGGGGGAAGTAAGCCCAAGTACAAAATATTGCACTTTTGAATCGCGATTATACGCTTATAATTTTGTTGATTTGGGTTTTTTAAAGCAGCAGTGTATATAATATGTCATGAATAAGTGATAAATGTGTTTTAATTATGTTTGATTTATTTGTTACATGTGACCTTTAACGATATCGTTTATATGAATATCCCATGTACAATCGTTTTGAAGAGATATTATAAGTTGCTCACTGGTCGCGAGGGGGCCATGGGCTCATGCTCTGAGGCTAGGGGAACATAAACAAACCTCGAGGGTGCATGAACCCATGGACCCCGAGGGACCAGTGAACAACGTATTTATCTTACCGAACACCTGAATTTTAATTTTGAACCGTTTGAAGAACTTCTGCTGAGGTGAGGTGAGGCGAGGCGAACCACCATTTTGCAGACGACACAAGGTAAAAAGATTTAGAGTTATCTCCCTTACATCGATTTTCAATCGCAAAACATCGGTAATTTCCGTGATTGATGCATGATTCGATGTTATTCGAGATAAAAAAAAGTACTACCATGAAGCACTAGAAGAGTATCCGGAATTGCCAGTGGTGTACATAGAAAATAATACATAGCCTGTATGCGGGGTACATTGAAAATAATTGAATAGCGCTTAGCCAATCGGAAAGCGACATTCATGTGTGAAGTAAGATAAACTTAAATGTTTATGGCTCGAAGTTTCCTGTACTTGAACGTCGTTGAAACATAAGTTTGGGTGGTGATTTGATTTTGATCTCCTACTGAATAAGACTGTTGTAGTTTTTAAAGGCTTGAAATCGACTTTCCAGTTTTTTGCCCAGTTTAAGTAGATCATTATTCACATTAAGCGCTGCTACGTAAGGATCATCAATTATTACACAAACAGAAGTATCATCGGCAAATAGTCGTATATTACTGTCTGTTTTCAACAATGTCATTTAGGTAGACCAGAAACCGACGTGGTCCTAGAATTGAACCCTGCGGGACCACTACATCTCAATTTCGACTCAACCAACCCCCTCACAGCATGGACGGTAAGTTTGGATAAAAGCGGTGTCTCACACTTGTGAGAGTCTTCACTGCTAACTGGTAAACAAAATATATCTCATGATCGCCAATTGTGTATTGGTGATGTTAATGATGTTACAGTATATGTGACCATCCGACATTTGAAAGACCATTTAGTTGGCGGACAGAGGGTCTTACAACTGCCACTGACCAGTCTGAATAGTTCTTCGTGCCCCGTCATAGCGCTCAGGTTACTACAGGAGATCGAGGGCCTTGATTTTCGAAGCTCGCATAGCGCTAAGATAAGAAATTAATGTTAACATATGACACTTACGTGCCATCCAAAATCTAGCCCTGAAGGAGGTACCGCCTGCAAATCTTTCATGTGTGGTGGTAAGATCACTGGTCTAGCCTATACCTCCTTTATCGCAGCACTAAAGACAGTGAAAATGTCGCCGTGAAACATGAATTCACTTGAATAATAATTTGTCCGAGTTAGGTAAAAATTTATCCGACATTGTCTGAGTTCAGCATGAATATGCCTGAATATTCCTCACAACAGCATATACACACATGAACAAATCTCACTGGAGCACGACTTCACCTGAATATACCTCACAGCAGCATATACACACGTGAATATATCTCACTGGAGCGCGACTTCGCCTGAATATAACTCATTGCAGCGGAACTTCACCTGAATATATCTCACTTGAGCAGGACTTCACCTGAATATATCTCACTGGAGCACGATTTCACCTGAACATATCTCACTGAATATACCATATACACACACGAATATATCTCACTGGAGCACGATTTCACCTGAACATATCTCACTGAATATACCATATACACACACGAATATATCTCACTGGAGCACGATTTCACATGAACATATCTCACTGGAGCGGAACTTCACCTGAATATATCTCACTTGAGCAGGACTTCACCTGAATATATCTCACTGCCTCACGGATTCTTGTGTACATGTGGTATTTTCTTATCTCGCATAAATGTTTTCTGACTGGTTGAGCACTCTGTTCTATTATTTTCAATGTACCTCTTTATCTCGAATAACATTGAATCACTTATGATCTACGGAAATTACCGATGTTTTGCGAATGCAAATCGATGGAAGGGAGATAATTCGATATTGGTTTTTCTGATGGCGTCGTCTGCAAAATCTCGCGACTAACGGAGTTGCCTCGCATTCCAATGAAGAAACTTTGGCAACCCGTTCAAATGTAGTCCCTGTGAATACTAAGAAGGGGAATTACACTTTACTAATACCTGCAGAAAAAAACCCCAGGAAGATGCAAAATTCGAATCCTTTGATTCACATAGTTTGGCATGGATCCGATGCTAGTGCTTTTAACAGTTAAAAATATACATTAAGGTGTTCGGTAAGATAAATACGTTGTTCACTGGTTCCCCCAGGTCCATGGGACAAAATGACAGGAACAAACACCGAGGGTATATCAAACCAAGTCCCTCTCGCGACCTGTGAACAACTTATAACACATACCACACACACACACACACACACACACACACTCACACACACACTCACACACACTCACACAAACACAAACACAAACACAAACACAAACACAAACACAAACACAAACACAAACACAAACAAACAAACACAACACACACACACACACACACACACACACACACACACACGTGCACACATATGTATCCTGAACTAGAACTCGTGGAAGCAGGATGTATACATACCTTGGTTCAAGAGTGCGACTTCACAAACAGCAAATTCGTTACCCCTCCTGTCGCTGTATTACATGTATTACATATAGACAGATGTGTTATAACACACGAAAATGTCTCAATGCAGTATGGATTCATGTGTTGATAATCCTTGTGTAAAGTAATTTTCCTGCCAAATAACGTTAGTTTGTAATGCCGCTCTCAGTCAATGCACGTAGATTTGTTGAATGTAGCAGTTAATCATTTATAGGTGTATAGATTTACATGTTGATGTTACACATAAATGATGCTGACAGCGTTTACTGGCAGCCTAAACAGAGCTTCGTATAGTGCACATGCCATTGCCATGTAAGTCAGTTCAACACACTAGTCTCTCAATGAGATGTCGATCTTATATCCGGAACTCTTAACCAGGGCGTAGACAACTGTCTGTGACGTAAGTACGTACTACCACTTTTACACAAAACGATCTTGTGTCTATGTATTTATGATTGAGCTGTATCCTTACATCAGATAGATTCTCATGTCTCGTGCGAGGTGGGCGTCCTTGTAACATTAGCACAAAGTGTTTTACAATGCGAGGTGGGCGTCCTTGGGTGAGTGAGTGAGTGAGTTTAGTTTTACGTCGCACTTAGCAATATTCCAGCTATATGGCGACGGTCTGTAAATAATCGAGTCTGGACCAGACAATCCAGTGATCAACAACATGAGCATCGATCTGCGCAATTGGGATCCGATGACAGGTGTCAACCAAGTAAGCGAGCCTGACCACCCGATCCCGTTAGTCGCCTCTTACGACAAGCATAGTCACCTTTTATGGCAAGCATGGGTTGCTGAAGGCCTATTCTACCCCGGGACCTTCACGGGTCCCGTCCTTGGGAAGATATTGTTAAGTTAATACTATGACCGACAAGCTCATCCTTTGCTGTGATTTTGTTAGCAATGCCTATAGAAATACACACAATAAGACGTTCCTAACCAGTGTTTCCACAATCATGGTGTCTGAAATCATGAGCGGTGGGGTAGCCTATTTATAGCGTTGACTCCTCACGCCGAAGGCCCGGGTTCGATTCCCAACATCCCAAAATCCGACCTCTCCATCCCTGCATGCTGTCTGAGGTATTCCGTGACAATATTAATCCTGGCGCTGTGACTAGAGTTGTGGAGCAGTGAATAGGGTCAACCATAAACGCCAAATGTTACCTACAAGTACCAACAACAGATCACATTCAATTTTGAACGCACCAGGGATGAGACCAGACGACTTCCTGATGATTAGTAAGTGTATCTTACCATTTCGTAAGAATGTTTCATAAGTATACCCATGTCACAATAACATAGGATGCTAATGACACCTGAATCAGTTCAGGTGTTCCTGTTTTCGCAAATCTCTGCTCTTTTATTGTCTGTTTGAGTCTCCTACGTTTCAAACACAGGAACCCGATATCGCACTGTAGGTTAAACATAGACCATAGATATACACTCATGTCATATATATTATTAGAGTAAAGGAGCAGCAGCTGGATTGTCATATTGGATATTGCCATATTGGATTGTCGTGCAGACATCGACTCGTTCCGATTTCAAGCTGAAATGTACGCTAAGAATTCGGTCACATTCAAAACTATGCACACGTACCTCTCAATTATACATGTCCCCACATATCCTGCCTGATTTCGACGACATAACACGTATTTTATTAACTTTAATACGTCCTCAAACTCGAAAATCAAACCAAAACACCTCTGGGGTGAACGTTATCCCGCACTCGCAGCCTTTCAAGCAATCTCATTGGTCCGCTGAACGTAAGTATTTTTCCAGAACAAATTCATTACATTAGCGCGAAATTTAAAAATCGTTTTTGTTTTTTTTCGTTGAAACCTGATCGGGTGTGAAATTCATAGCTCATCCAAAACTTTTCACTCTCAAACCATGCCGTCTTGTTTACCGATACTATAAATACTTCGGTTCAGCGATCAGGCGAGAGGCTACGAGTGTGGGATAACGTTGTTTGAAATGGACTGTCATCTACAGGAATGAAAAAGAAATATATGAAGATTCTGAAGTAAAGTTTGAAGAACCTATAATAACTCAAGATTGTTGCCAAAAAGGCTGGACAAGCCCTCCAAACTATCTAAGTATAGCTTACACCCAAACAAATGGCTTGATATGCGTCTGGCCTGTGATTGGAGTTCCGCTATGTCTGTTCGCGGGTCTGTTCGTGATATGCAGTCTCGTTCACGGAACTGCGATATTCATCGGTCTCTTTCAGACCGAGAGCGGCTGACAAGTTAGCAGTTCACCATGGCTGGTGCATTGGGGATTATGTACGTATGGCTTCTACCCCTAGTAGTCTCACAGAACGTGAGCCTCAATGGTAATTGTTCAAGCAAAGAGGAACCCTTGGTTGTTAAAGGAGTTCAGGTGAGTAAACGTACACGTTCTATACTCGAGCCGGGTTCGAACCGAGAAATAAAGCCCGGCGATATTGGCTCACTGTCACCTTCAAACATAAGTTGTATCTCATGCTCTCAAATGCATGTTGTTCTTTTTGTTAGTTCAATTAAATACACAGCCTGATACCGAGAGCAACAGTACACCACTGTGACAGCAGTAGTGTTCTACATATCTATCTATTCTACTCTAAACGCCTCTCAAAGAAGCTATTCTATTCTTATTGGTCCATATTAGACTGAGTGTAATGGCTATCATACTTTACGGGCCATTTTGCAGAATAGATGTTATAAAGTGGATATTATTTGAGTGCCCGTGTCATACTATATTTATGACTTGAATGTTAAAATGTTTGTATTTCCCGAGCGACAGCGAGAGATATACCTATGTTTAGGCACGAGCATAATATGATATATAATATAATTCTGTTTGTTACTGAAGTCGTCGAATTAAGGAAAATAAACCGAAATATACTTTCCGACATAGGTTGGCTATCCGCCGTCGCCGCATGTAGAACGCAACGTCGTGGTTCTGTGTACCCTGACGTAATAGCATTGTGTTTGACAAAGTGTTATATTAATTTTTCTGCCGTGAGGCATAGTCTGAACGATATGATCGCCTATATTTTCTCTCCCGTAGGCAACAACACATACTATGATAAGTACAAATACTGACGTGTAGACTGGCTGAATGAAACCGGTTTGTTTGAATGCTTAAGATGTCGTTATATTCCGTCCCATGGTCGTATTACATACCATTTCAAATTCATATCTTGCGAGATGATCTGTGTTCCAGACTCCCCGTCTTCATTTAAACGGTATCACTTCCTTCTATTGACATGCATAAAGGGTTTCTGGTCAGTATTTCCTGTAATGACGATGTCTGTAACGTTCGTAAGATCCTACAAGCTTGATCTGTGTCAGCGTTAACAATGGCGCAGGTCAGTGAATACTACATGCTGAACGTTGATTCAGGTACACTGAACGCTTGACTTGTTCGTGTAATCGCTAAAACACAAACAAACGAAATAACTGAGAGTAGAGTGAAATACTGTTACTTTGAGGTTGGTGGCTGTTTCCGTTACCACCTTAGTCATCCTCACGCACGTTCAGGAAGGAGCCCACTCAGGTCCGCTTCAAGGGGTGGCGCCTGTGTTATGCAATATGTCATGGGCGGATCCAGGAATTTTGAAAGAGGGTGGTGTGATGTTGTGTGTATTTGTAGAGGAGGAGGAAGCCAAAGCACCCCCACCCAACCCCCTCTGGATCCGCCCATGAATATTATCTTCTCCCGACGAGTGTAACTGTGAACATCTGGAGATCAGCTCTTCTGCTAATGACACTGTCAGTGTTATCTTGACTAAATACATAAAAAAATAGATCTCCGTTGATAGGTTACCTTTGCCTGCCCTTGGTGAGATAACATTACAAACAGCCCTTTGTGTTTTAAAAATGCTTTGGATGAAGGGATTGTAGGATACGTTTTGTACTGTACTGTAATAGAATGAGAGCAGGGTAGGGTGGTGATGTGGGGGAATAGCGTTAAGGAATGTTTCCACTCCTTCAGGATGTGTAGGTCGATATGCGATCTGTCCCGGAAAGCATTCTTGTTACGCGCATGATAATGCCGTTTTGAATTAGATCGTCGAATGTGTCTCCTAAGTCTGAAAAGCAATATCCCCGAACACTGGCTGTGAGTTTACCACGTGTCATTCATGACACATACTGAGGTGTTTTGTGTGACCCCGTCACTTGCTTCAGCCTCGCACCTGAAGCTATGGGCTTTATGAATTGCTTCAATATAACGGTGCAGGTTTGTGGTAATAGGAGAAATCACATGTACTTATTCTGATATTATAGTGGCAGATACAGGAATGTACTGATACTATCATGTACAGTCGAACCCCGTTTATCCGGACGCTTTGGGTTCACTCGAAAATCGTCCTGATAGCGAGACTTCCGGTTAACTGGATCAAACAAGCAAAATGTGAACATTAAATAAAAGCAAAAGAAAATCATGTACGTACATCAATAAATGAACAGTCAATAGTAATAACAGCGAATCATCATAACATATAAGTATACCGGAAGGCGGAACGCAGATTACCATTTGTCACGTTGTCTCGTACGTAATCATATAGCATGTGGAGCTTCAGGTGGTAAGTTAGATGAAAAACGTAAATCGATGAAAAAACTCTCCATTTTGCCAATTGCATATTCTTTTTTTAAAAAATTAAATGCCCTAAAACATATGACATGAATGTACTGGCAGATACAGGGGTGTACTAATATTATCTTGTGCTGGGAGGGTTAATAATGAGGCAGATATAGGGGTGTACTAATACTATCTTGTGCTGGGAGGGTTAATAATGAGGCAGATATACGGGTGTACTAATACTATCTAGTGCTGGGAGGGTTAATAATGAGGCAGATACAGGGGTGTACTAATACTATCTTGTGCTGGGAGGGTTAATAATGAGGCAGATACAGGGGTGTACTAATACTATCTTGTGCTGGGAGGGTTAATAATGAGGCAGATATAGGGGTGTACCAATACTATATTGTGTTGGGAGGGTTAAAAATGAGGCAGATATAGGTGAGTACTAATACTATCTTGTGCTGGGAGGGTTAATAATGAGGCAGATACAGGGGTGTACTAATACTATCTTGTGCTGGGAGGGTTAATAGTGAGGCAGATACAGGGGTGTACTAATACTTAAGTGGTAGATACAGGATGCACTGATACTATCGTGTATTTATAGGTTGAATATACTGGCAGATTTGCGGTGTGCTAATAATATCTTGCATTGGAAGGGTTAGTAGAGAGGCAGATAGAAGGGCGTAGTGATACTGTAGTGGTACATACAGGGTGCACTGATACTATCTTGTATTTTTAGGGTGAACATACTGGCAGATTCGGGGTGTACCAATGCTATATTGTATTGTGTGGGTTAACATACTGGTAGATTCGGGGTGTACTGATACTATCGTGTACTGATAGCGTTAATATGTAGGCGTTAGGATTCGGGGTGTTCTAATGCTATCGTGTATTGGAAGAGTTACTACAGAGGCAGATACAGGGGTGTACTGATACTACTACTAATAATAAGAGTACTTAAATGGCGCCTCATCCACATCACTAAGGAACATGCTCTAGGCGCATAATACACTGAACATCATTATAATTACCCGGATAACCCAAGCTGCCTGTTAGGCGCTAGAAGGTTATAGTAACGTGATTTTATCTCACCGGGTACCCATTGCTTTTAACAGACTCACTTGCCTAAGCTGAGACCACCTGTGTCACATGTGCTTTGTTGTGGGGCCTAGAAACTCTCTGGAGTGAAACTACCAAACACGGCCACTCATTCAAGGACTGCCCGAGCTCGACGGTGCTTAACTACAACTGATTTGTGACCTGAGCACTACGCACAGGACCTCTCGCTAACATATCACGTATCGTTAGAGTTAACATATACATAACACTGATATCGATACTATCATAGTTCGATAGTGTAAATGTAAGAGAGATGTACTGATAGCTACATTGTTGTAATCAAAGTGAACAAACCGCATGTGACTCTAGTAAATGTGACCGACGTAACGGTTCACCAGGTGGTTGCTGCAGCGATTGACCTAGCCGATTGTGTGTTTTCTGAGCGAAAGTCGGTTAATTACTGGACATAGCTGAATCGTAAATGTATAATTATGTCTTTCGGTGTAAAACCAAACTCGCATATGGATGTAGAAGGCGCGAAAAGAAGCAGTGAAGGACAAGGCAAGTTTGAATATCCTAACTGTTCACGTAACCTTTAAACAAAGGACCTGTTCAACATCGATTCTAGTAAATTATTGCATATATGTATCTATTTGACATCTAGGAGAGTTACACCCGTTTTGGTGTGAGAAAGTACGAAAGCCTAATGCTGCCACTTTTGTAGCACAAAATATTTTTTCAAAGACAATTCTCGTTACTTCAATTATTTACTCGTTGCTTCGAGTATTTTCTCGTTATTTCAATAATTTTCTCGTAACTTCGAGTATTTTCTCGTTATTTCAAATATTTTTTCGTTGCTTCGATTAATTTCTCGTTACTTCGAGAATTTTCTCATTACTTCAAGTTTCTTTCAAAAACTTGAAATTTCGAGTATTTTCTCGTTATTTCAATGTTTTTTCGTTGCTTCGATTAATTTCTCGTTACTTCGAGAATTTTCTCGTTGCTTCAAGTTTCAGTCAAAAACTTGAAATTTCGAATATTTTCTCGTTGCTTCAAGTTTCTTTCAAAAACTTGAAATTTCGAGTATTTTCTCGTTGCTTCAAGTTTCAGTCAAAAACTTGAAATTTCGAGTATTTTCTCGTTGCTTCAAGTTTCAGTCAAAAACTTGAAATTTCGAGTATTTTCTCGTTGCTTCAAGTTTCAGTCAAAAACTTGAAATTTCGAGTATTTTCTCGTTGCTTCAAGTTTCAGTCAAAAACTTGAAATTTCGAGTATTTTCTCGTTGCTTCAAGTTTCTTTCAAAAACTTGAAATTTCAAATATTTACTCGTTGCTTCAAGTTTCTTCTAAAAACTTGAAATTTCGAGTATTTTCTCGTTGCTTCAAGTTTCTTTCAAAAACTTGAAATTTCAAATATTTACTCGTTGCTTCAAGTTTCTTCTAAAAACTTGAAATTTCGAGTATTTTCTTGTTGCTTCAAGTTTCAGTCAAAAACTTGAAATTTCGAATATTTTTTCGTTACTTCAAGTTTCTTTCAAAAACTTGAAATTTCGAATATTTACTCGTTGCTTCGATTCCTTTTTCTTAATTTCTAAGTTTAATGGAGGTAGCATGTATATTTTAGATCTGCCCCGAGCAAGATGACATCCTCATAGTCACAGCCTAAGTCACATGTCCATGGATATAGCAAAAAAATAAAATTCATATCTGAGTATAACCATCAAATGGCACATCTATGGATCATGCTTGGTACGTGTGCCAAATTTCATGAAGCTAGCATGTATAGTTTAAGGAAATCTTCTCCGAACGACATGACACCCTCATATCCACAGCCTAAGTCACATTTGGGAGGAAACTGCAAAAGGTTCATATCTGGGTTTAAACCCCAAATGGCAAACCTATCTATCATGCTTGATACGTGTTCCTAGTCTGATGAAGTTATCATGAATAGTTTAGGAAATATGCTTGGGACGGTATCGACCCCCCAAAGGACAGACCACTTAAAACAACACATTTTATAGTTGGTTGCACAAGGCTTAATTAAGCTGTGTCGTTGAAAATTGTGGTATGTGTCCTGATGAAAAAGACAACATTAGGTTTAGAAATGGTTATACGACCTCTGGCCATATGAAACTTTAAGTGTTATTGAAATTGTTCATTAAATATTTTCAAGAAAACTGCTTCGCCACATGTTGTATGTGGAGACTGGAAGCAAACCAATTCGTACTGATATTCATACCAAAATGGTATGCGTTTTGATCAAATTGACTTCAGTCAAATCCTCAAAGTTATCGAATATATGGTATCATTTCACAGTTAAGTCTTATTTGCGGTTCACTCCAAAATGACAGACCTCCTGTAAGATAAATTCAGTTAGTACACTAGTTAGCTCAGCCATGCTCTCCACCCCTATTCCATTAATGAGTTCACTTGGAGTCAGTACATAGTATACAGTCTGTTCAATCTTGGAATTCAAGCAATACTCAATCATCAAAAGGATTTCATTTCACAATGTATGAACTTGAAGTTATTCCAGAACCTTATTTTAAATTAACCTTACAAAGTAGAATTTCACTGAGAAAATTTAGGACAACAAATCATAGGTTACTAATGGAAACAGGGCGCTGTCTGAATGGTTTGAAAGAAAGCCGACTTTGTAATCTTTGTAAACAAGCCATATGTGACGAATTCCATGTTTTACTAATATGCCCACCACTTGTCGAACAACAACGAGTATCATTTCCAACAAAATATTTCAGTGTGAATCCCTCTACCTGTACATGTATTTTTCTCATGAAATGTGATTATCAACCACTCACTCTCAAATTATCCAAATATATGACACACTATGCCTTTTCAAATGATATCAAATTCTGTTTGTTCTTCTACCAGTCACTACAGAGTATAGTAACAACACATTTCCATCTTTCTTAATTTACTTGTAATTAGAGTGAAAAGTAGTCGAGAACTGAGTTGCTTGAGAAGCTGAGAATGTTCTCAAGCACTTTTAATATAAAAAGTCTTAATATAAAAATCATAATTCATTACATGAATTAAAACAAAGTATAGTTTCCATATCTGGGCACATGTTATTATTATCAGCTTAATTAAGCCTTATGCAAACAACCCTAAAGTGTGTTGTTTTAAGCGGTCTGTCTTTTGTGAGGTCTGCTTTATGGGAAGATACCGCGGTTGCAAGGGTGCGCATAATCCCTATTGAACTGAAAGTTAGTTTTATGACCACTGAAACTCGGGTGGTGTAGGGTGTAGATTGTAGGGTGTGTGTGACTGAGGATGTCATCTTGATCGGGGTAGATCTCCTAAAATATACATGCTAGCTTCATCAAACTTAGAAATTAAGGACAATAAAATCGAAGCAACGAGAAAATATTCGAAATTTCAAGTTTTTGACTGAAACTTGAAGCAACGAGAAAATACTCGAAATTTCAAGTTTTTAAAAGAAACTTGAAGCAACGAGAAAATACTCGAAATTTCAAGTTTTTAAAAGAAACTTGAAGCAACGAGAAAATACTCGAAATTTCAAGTTTTTAGAAGAAACTTGAAGCAACGAGTAAATATTCGAAATTTCAAGTTTTTGACTGAAACTTGAAGCAACGAGAAAATACTCGAAATTTCAAGTTTTTGACTGAAACTTGAAGCAACGAGAAAATACTCGAAATTTCAAGTTTTTGACTGAAACTTGAAGCAACGAGAAAATACTCGAAATTTCACGTTTTTGACTGAAACTTGAAGTAACGAGAAAATACTCGAAATTTCAAGTTTTTGACTGAAAATTCTGGAAGTAACGAGAAATTAATCGAAGCAATGAAAAAAATATTTGAAATAACGAGAAAATACTCGAAGTTACGAGAAAATTATTGAAATAACGAAAAAATACTCGAAGCAACGAGTAAATATACACCTGGAAATTAATCAAGCAACACCCCAATTTTTTCTATTGGAGCAACTTTGAAGTGTTCTGACAATCAAAATATGCCGGGTTGATATAGTTTGACACTTTTTTATTCAACAGACGATCTCTGACAAACAACTTAAAGGGAAAAAGTATCAAGACTTTGCTTTATTGCAACGAAATCCAAATTCTTAAAACTGTCTTAAATTCATGAAAAAATGGACACAATTTACTATTCATCCACAGACGTTGTTGTCAGGTGTATTAACACAAATGTCACATGGAAAGAAAGAACAGTCATCTGAGAGTCTGCACACCGACTTTCATCAATATCTAGTGTGTCCTCCCTGCGCACGCACCACCGATTCCAGACGCCTCCTCATTCCTTGGATGAGTCTCCGGATCTGATTCTGGGGGATCCTGTTCCACTCCTCATGCAGGGCAGCCGTCAATTCGTTGAGATTATGGACTGGTGGGTCTCTCTGCCTCACACGACGGCCAATAAAGTCCCACAAATGTTCAATGGGGTTGAGGTCAGGGCTCATGGCAGGCCATGGAATTCTGTCAATTGCATTTTGCCGCAAAAAATCATTTACAGCATGCGCCCTGTGAGGTCTAGCATTGTCGTCCATAAATATGGGTCTCGTTGCCAGAGGATGGTTCTCAAAATGAGGTACCACAGCCCTGTCAAGAACCTCCTGTTGGTAACGAACACCGTTAAGGTTGCCACGGATGGTAATGATATCCAACTTGCAGTTCATGGAAATGCACCCCCATACCATAACGGAACCTCCCCCAAAGGCCACAGTCTCCTGGATGTTCCGTGGAGCCATTGCTGTGTTCCTCTGCCTCCAGACCCGAGTACGACCGTCCACCATGTGCAGCAAGAACCGGCTCTCATCTGAGAAATGGACCTTCCTCCAAGAGGCAATGTTCCAGTGCAAACGGTCATTACACCAGGCCAGTCGGGCTGCCTTATGGGCTGGAGACAGTCTGGGTCGCTTGATTGGCCTCCTTGCCCGGTATCCTGCAGCTTTCAGACGATTCCGAACAGTCCTGTTCGAGATGGGTCTCCCTGGAAGCCACTCCTGTCTCAACCGAGAGCTCGAGTCGAAGGACCTGCGCCGTACAAGTCTCAGTAAAGCTCTGTCCTCCCGGACTGTGGTCTTCCTGGGTCTTCCTGGTCTAGGCAGGTCTTTAACTTCATTAGTGGCCCGGTATTTTTTCAAAAGTTTTGAAATTATGGAATGATGTCGTCCGATTTGAGTCCCGATTTGTCTTAGAGACATACCAGCATTCCTCATGCCGATTATTTGCCAACGAGTGGCCTCTGATAATTTCCTACGTGCCATGACATTGAAATGAATGAAAAACCGAATGCAATCGACAACCTGCGCTTGTAAACACCCCAGGGAAAAAGTGCATTTTTCGAAAGTTGAGGTTAAAGCAATGCACGTGCGCTGTGCAAGCTTCACGCGCGTCATATCAACCCATGAAAAGCTCATGCTGTATGTCAATACATCAAAATTGAATAATCAATCATCAAAATTACTTCGTTAAACTTTGTTAAGTTTTTATGTGTCTTTGAATTTGGTGTTGCTTAATTAATTTCCATATGTATATTTGAAGTAACGAGAACTGTCTTTGAAAAAATATTTTGTGCTACAAAAGTGGCAGCACTAGGCTTTCGTAAGAAAGGGTGTCACAAACTCATTTTCCCAAAAAGTGTTTATGAATGTGTAGCAGGGCGTGGAGTCATCCCACAGATGACATCCTTACCTTGTCAGCTTGCTGACGGGGGTAACCTCTTTGGTCATGTGGACAAGGCGTCCGACCTCGGATCGGAGGGTCCGTCGTTCGAATCCCAGCACGGGACTCGGAAATTTCGTGGCCGCTACATTGGCGCCCAACGTGGGGCTGAGCACGTTCATATCATATTTGAACAAAATAAGCCTCAGTACCCAAATATGCGGCCCGGGACGTGCCTTCTGTTGACGGGGGAGTATGTAGCAGGGCGTGTAGTCATCCCACAGATGACATCCTTGCCTTGTCAGCTTGCTGACGGGGTTAACCTCTTTGGTCATGTGGACAAGGCGTCCGACTTCGGATCGGAAGGTCCGTCGTTCGAATCCCAGCACGGGACTCGGAAATTTTGTGGCCGCTACAAATGCATATATAGTATTGTTATGAGTATGTAGTGAGAATAGCTTATATATGTTATACTATACATATATCTGTAAATATATTTATAAAATCTGAAGTTAATCTAAAATACTTTAACTACCTGTTCACCATGAAGCTAAGAAGCTCTGCTTACCACTGACCACTTTCCATTGTATGTAAGTAAACTGGGGTAAGGAAAATACAATAGGATTATGTAACTACAGCTTGGGTTGACTTGGTTAAGCAGGGTAACACAAAGAGAGGTGATCAGTTCCCAGGTGGGGAGTGAAGAGGTTGGCCAGGTCGGCTGTCTTCATTTTGTCAAGTTGAGAGTGCCATGTCGGCATAGTTTATGACAATTATTTGGATTTATGTGATCTTATTCAGAGGAAGGAGATGGAACAGGATCAATTTGAACTGTTATGTGCTTAACAAAATAAGACTTTTAACCATACACTGTGATACCTGTTTTGCCAGCATTAAAACTATTATTAAGATTGTTGTGTGATCTCTCCACTCGTAACAGTATATTGTGTTGAGGACTGTAAACAATACCACTGAGACAAAAGGAAATGCTATCCTTCACTTCACAAATAGGATGGTAGGCGTGCAGGCGAATTATACATGTTGGAAGTGCTTTGACAAATTGAACAAATCGATTTGCGCTCTCGACGCTTGAAGAGCTTTTGTCGATCACAGTCCCTAAACGACATTTTCCACATGCCGAACCCTTTCTTTACTGAGAAACCTTAAACTCAACAAGTAAAGGTTTCACTCATTTTCAATGTCTATGTTATGTGATCCGAACTCAGGAGATATGCAGCACGTTTGTGTGAACCGTTCCTGTATAGCTATCTAGATAGGCGCTACACGTCGAAACACATTCCCTTCCCTGACGTGTTATATTACGCTAGTATCAATGTTGCCAAGCAACGTAAGAGATTGTTGTCAGATATAGCCATCGCGTTATCGCTTTAATGACACATTAACAACAACAACAAAAATACCTCCTTTATTTCATCATCATCTTCAGATGCTATTTATTCGATGTTCGAACGTTCCGAAACCGGATTATCGGGCTTCCACTTTTTTAAATGTCTGACATTCATATTAACATTTTTTGACACAGTGAAAAGACAAGATACAATGGGTGATCTTACTCCGTTGAACATCCGGTTAGAGCTGTTATTCAGCAACCACATCCAGCTTAGAACTGCTCTAACACGTGAAGTTCCTTGTTCGAATTTCTCTTCAGCAAAACCTGCCTGTCATGGTAGGTGATTTGCGAGACTGGGACGGCTGATGTTTGCCATTGTCTTCCAGTTCAGTAGATCGATGTTCATGATCTAAATTACTTGGTTGCCGTATGGCTGGATTACTGTTCGTAGCACAAATACACAAACACACACTAAAATATGATTCCTCGATAACGGAATATATCTGGTTAGCTTCAGTCATTTGAGACTTGAGACAAAACATCTTCTTCATCATTATGTGAACACCCCAGCAGAAGGCCGGCCATTTAGTGTGATGCATATTGGAAATTACTAGATGTTTACAGAAATACGGCGGTACTGAGTGATTGTGATTGGCAGACCAGACACAAGACCAGGTGTAACATGACAACTTATACAACGTGTTGGTGGAGGTGTTCTATTTGAAAAAAAAACTATGAATTAACGTTTGATGTTAAATGGTGAAGTATGTGTCATCTCCCCGAATCAACCCCTTTACTCCAATTGCAGTTGGAAAATGGTTTGTTCGCGACTGGTTACTGATCTATCCGTGCCTCACCCGGGCACTGCAGGGAGGAAGGGCAGGAGCTACTGGTTACAATAAACCAGATATTTTCCCCACTGACTTCTACATTAGCGTCAAATATTTTTGTAAAGTCCTGCCTTAAAAACATCCAAAACACAATATGAACACGGAATACAGGGAGCTAAACAGACCAACAGTTCGTGACGACAGGGGCTTGTTAAAATACGGTTTCTGATTTGCTCTGGCGCAACCTTTGGTAGACCATTTGGGTTTGATAATGTCTTACTACTGGAGAAAGTTAACTGAGGTCAGATTTCGGCTTATCGTCCCGAAAGACAAAACGGTGACAGAAATAAAACACAACCAGTAGAAGTATTGGTGCTTCTGTCCAAGTAAACTTAGCCTCAGTACTTTTCGTTACACTCTACTACTCTAAATAAAACCTTATGGGAGGTCGCGTCGGTGAACCACTGAGATTGACCAATCAGACCACAGCTTACCAAATCGCGAAAGTGGACATTCGCACATACCTTTCGAACTTTTTATCGCGAAAAGGTTCTTACCCGAACTATTCCGAATGCTATCTAGCGTACGCTCGCTTCCGGGTGATGCACACGGCGAACGTTACAGCCATGACAACGGTGAGTAAACAGCCGCTGAAAATAGTGTTTTGGCAATATTCAAGGATGTCATCTTGCGGAAATATTAGCTAATGGTGACTATGTCAACAGAAAGTCCAAAGCGTATATACTGAGGTAAAATAACTGTGTTATATGCGGAATTTTGTTTGTGGAGAGATCTGTGTCAATGGCCTGAATATTTTGCAAGTCCCTACGATCCCTAAGTAGTAGCGGTTGTCTGATTGGTTAAATATATTTAACTATCTCACTATTGATTGGGCGGTCATAGGTCGCGACCTTCTGCTAGGGTTTGTTAGACTTGGTAGACGAACAACACTGAGACTAAGTATACTTAGACTGATTAGCACTTGTATGGTACTTCGAAGTCCCGTCACCCCTGTACGGATATTACAGAAAGACAGAGTGACTCCAAACTCATCTGGACATGTGTATACTCATGGAAGTGATTAAGGCAAAACCTGAAAGTACAAGAATTCCTTTACTGAATTCCAGATATCCCCCAAAGAGCAATATAAAGCATGACGAGAAACCCGGTAAAGAGTACAGGGAAACTTTCGGGTGTTCCTTTCTGTGCTTCCATGACGGTAATTGGAGGTCCAGTTTCTTCTCTCATACAGAATAGTGAACGGTTTAAGTTATCTGTTTGGGCTGGAGCCTGTGTTACGGTTAAAAATTTGCCGTGACACGATGTCAGAACCCCCCTGTAAACCAGCAAAACAGAGCAAAGACAAGTCAATAATATTTCATATATTGTATTTATTAATAAGCAAAGAGAGCATTATATACAAAATCACAAGTCAATTTCACAATACTGATTTCAAATACAATACAAGTGAGACAAAATCTAAGGCAATGAGTCACAAGATATAATACAGCAAACTCACCAAAGTCTTAGTGAAAGAGAGAATCAACAATGCAGAATGTAAAGACAGCGATCGGTCTGACAACGGTTAATGTAGATTCAGGCGTTGACGGATTGTTAGCGATGATGTATATCCCCCGGTAATGTGAATGTGTGTCCCCCTCAACACGGCAACTAGCCTTTATATGTATATTCAGTCATTTCCCGAAAGTTCGGGCACATATGCCAACACTGTAGAAATCTCTAGCAGTCTCCCGGAAGTAACACATAGAAAACCAAGGGCAGATAAGTTCCGGACAGCCTGATACCAAACTCTTAAAAATGCTGACCATTTATTATACAAAATGTGATCCATCATTATTTTTATTCGAAACACTAAACATTGTGACCCAGTAATAATTATTACTTAATTAATAACAAAAATATGCAGGAAATACACAAACGTCTTTCATCTACTTGAACCTCGACTTTTGTTGTTGACCTACGGTGCACAAGCTCGTCTGTAAATCCAAGACTAAGATACACTGAACATTTTCGGCACCTCTCCCCGATTCATATATCTGGGAGAGACTTGAACGATTGAATAGCAGCATTCAGCATTCATAGCAGCAAAGCGTCCAACACACGCTCTTACATCTAATCAGGGATACTCTATAACAGGGATTGGTCACTTGCTTGCTTTCCTTACCATTTGTACTAATTAACGTGTGCCTCGTCATGCTCCACCGCACAGGTCGACTTGGTGTTCTCAGCGCAAATCGGCTGCGCTTAACAGTATTTCAACCAGTTTATTGTCGGAAACTATCGGCATCTCCAGGAGTAATACTCGGTAAATTGGAGTAGGCTCCCCTGAATGTTGTCACAACGAGCTGGTTACACTTCCTGTCGCCGAATGATGCATGTGTAGATTAATGAGAGGACTTGAGAATGTGTTTACACATTGCCTTGTTCAAAGACTCTCTGTTTATGTGACAATTTTGATACAGCGTTCGAAACGATCGCCAGCCCAGAGGCCCAGCGTCGGTTGTTAATGTATCAGGCCAACAGTTTCAGTTATCTGCAGGCCCTTGTGGTCTTCTGTCAATTAGATCTCATTTCTTTTCAACTAGCATCGTGCCCATAGTTTGTATTAATGTTCAGGAATTATCCCTGATCCTTCATGTTAGGATAACTTCCAGTTTCACTTCATAGTATTATATATTCAGTGCCGCATAGGAATGTCAGCAGTCTATAACTAATGTAAACTTCTCTGTGCTCCATACACTTCACTAATGGATTTTGTAGGGACTGTGAAACTCTCTACAATGAAGACTATTTTGTTTTTATTGGTTTGATTTCAACAAAATGGGTATGCAGACTTTAAAGACTGCAAGTGGCAGCAAGCCCTGATGGCCAAATGGCAAACTAAAGAACTGCAAACACTGTTATTATATGTATTTGAAATGATCTGTTACACAATTAAAATGTCTCATTATGTTTCAGTGGTTTACTGTTTGTGTGGAATGCTTAGGCTGCATAAAAATATGTTTCTCAGGCACATTCTTTTCAAAAGTGACGAGTAAGACTTTGGTTTTTAATTTTTGATAGAAAAAATGTGACGAGGGAGGAACACATTTTTATTTCTTTTTCCTTCCGGAATACAGTTTGGAAAGTAAAGCACATGTTAATGAGTTGTAGATTCAGTCAGTCTCATTCTTATAGACACTCAGTCTATAATGGACAAATGGACGGTGGTGGCAAAGTCGAAATTATTTTTTTTAAGAGGGCAGTTAATGAAGATGACCAGATGGCTTCCTGCATGTGCGCAATTGCATGGATACTGACAGAATGTCAACTGACACAGTCACTCCCACCTAAAAACAGAAAGTTTAAAACCATCACAAAGCGTTAAAAAGTCCTTTGCAGTTTTGTCAAATATCAACAATAGTTTCAGAACTAAAACATTCAAGCAGCAAAGGCATCCATGGCAGATTAGAGCAGATCAGATATGTCATACCTCACACTTTCACCAGATAGAATATTCCCCTCAATACTTAGAGGTGTACTTGAAAGAAATGAATTTTAGGACGACTAAACACATTCAAACATTGGCTTGTAGTAATGAGTGATCAGATCAGATCAACGATATGTCATATTTTTCACACACATGAAATACTTGTGAATGTATACACCCTTCCAATTATTTTTTTAATTAATAAAATCATGACTATTACTTTCAAAGACCTCTCACCAGATGGAACGTTTCCCTAACAGAAATTAAAGGTGTGTGTGAAAGAAGTTTTTTGAGCAATAACTAGAAACACTAAAAAAATGCTGTGTAGTATTTCAATGGCGGATCAGAACAGATCAGCGAGATGACACGTTTTTCACACACCTCAAATACATCCTAACAATATGTTTAGATTATCAAATCATAAACATTACCTGCAAACACCTTTCGGGTCATAGTATATTCCCCTAATAAATATTTAAGGTGCATGTGAAAGAGGTTTTGGAGCAATAACTAGAAACACTCAAAGTTATACTATTTCAATGGCGGATCAGAACAGAACCGCGAGATGGCACATTTTTCAACACCTCAAAAACACCCTACCGATTTTTTCAAATTATAAAATTAGCACTATTACTTCCAAACACCTTTCACTAGATGGTATGTTCCCCTAATGGAAATTAAAGGTGTATGTGAATGAAGTTTTTGAAGCTGAAACAAAAGCACTCAAACAACGCCGTAGAATATTTCAATGGCCGATCGGATCAGATCGGCGAGATGGCACATGTTTCACACACCTCAAGTACGTCCTAACAATTTATTTTCGATTATGAAACTATCACCATTACCTGCAAACACCTTTCGCCTGATGGTAAATTCCCCTCATAAAAATTAAAGGTGTATGTGAAAGACGGTGTTGAGCAATATCTAGACACACTTCAAACAACGGCGTGTAGTATTTCAATGGCACATCAGATCAGATCGGCGATTTTTCACACACCCCAATTAAACCCCAACATGTTTTTAAGTCACAAAACTATCACTATTGCTTGCAGACACCTTTCAGATAAAGGTATATTTCCCTGCTAAAACATAAAGGAATGTGTGAAAGAAGCTTTTATTGACGAAACTCAGTCTATCTTCGCTGTGTACCGATAATTGAAGCCAGAGAGTTACAAGATGCCGACTTGAAACTTTACTACAAACATATTTTCTTATACTGACACTAATTACAAATATGTGACTAGAACTGAAGTAACAGAACAGGTGACTTACCTTCTACGTGTAGGTTCCGAGTTGTCACAACACTCAGCGAATGTAATCAGCTGTTGAAAATGAACCGAGCTCAATCTTAAATACTAAGCTGCCGCCATATTGTCTCCACTGGTCACGTGACAAAGCGAGACATACGTTCAGCGGTTTTTCGAGGAGTTTCACCGCCCCTCTCTATATAGGCTCCCTGATCTAATGGTGTCCATCCATGCAAACTACATAGCAGTTCTAATACTGATAATACACATACGTTTCAGATGGATCCATTGACATGTGTGTCCTTCCAGGGAAACAGTGAGCTTGGTGAGTAGAAGGCAGCTTGACTCTTTACTATTTACGTGGCAATTCCGGCTCTAAATGACCCAGTCATCTCAACAATACTGCCTCATACTTATGCTATGTGTATTACGAATTTATCTCACCTCAAAAATAAATGTCGTTTACTGATTTCTAAGCACTCTTCTATCACTTTCAGTGTACCCCACTTACAAGCGAGGTACATTGCAGTGTATCCCGCTGCCAATGACAACTCATTCGGTACTTCGTGGTAGGACGTCTTTGTCTCGAATAACATGGAATCACGCACTATGCACGTAAATTACCGATGTTTTGCGAATGCAAATCGATTGAGGGGAGATACCTCTAAATTTGTTTTTCTTGTATCGTCTGGAAAATCTAGCGATGGCTACGAAAAGATTTGCCTTGTATTCCAATAGATAAATTTTGACAACACGTTGAGATGTAGTGCCTGTGAATATTAACAAGAGGAATCACATCGCGGCGATGTTGATAAAACAATACCTGCGGGGAAAAAAGACAAGATGTAGGATTTGAATCGTTTGATTTACACCGGTTGGTTGTAGTGTACGATCCGATACAGATGCTGCAGAAAGTTCAAATGTTTAACATTGAGGTGTTTGGCAGGATAAATGCGTTGTCCCTGGTCACTGGTCCCTCTGGGGGTTACATCAACCCATGGCCCCCTTCGTGATACCTCGTGACTTATATTGTAACATAATAGAAAAGTGTTTGATGAGATTTTTTCTTCTCCGACACAGACTCGACAAATACTTTTGATCTGTTTTCACCATACCATAAGCATATGTTTCATCTTCAGCAAGGAGAAATGGTATTCCATAATCGACATGCTTCCAAAAGCAGTGTCAAGATTATTACTCATTCATTCTTCCAGAATGCGCGGATCTGCAGCTGGTCACTAATGCTCGTCTTGGAGGGGACTTTATGCAGCAACCAGGGTCTCTGAAAGTTGAAGGAACCCTAGTCAAAGGGCCGTCTTCGGGGACACTCACACCGCAGTTGGTGCTTAGCTGGCAATCCCCTGCTGCTGGTACATGTGTACCCCGCTTGCTTCATCATCATTAGCATCTAGATCTAAATACGGCAATATGTAAAGAACAGGGTTGTTCCAATACCTAATACTATAGACCGGGCAATCTCATTTATGACCATCACGTACGTATTGTTTACTGCAGTGCGCGGCTGTTGTTTCCTCAGAGGAAAGTGTAGATACGTATGTTACAGCTTTTGCATGAACGTTGCTATCGGATTAAACATTAAGACAGGATGGATGTGGCTAAACATTTCTACACAGGATATGCCACATGATTCCTGCAGGTGTATAAGCAATAAATATGTAAGACATGGATCAGGATATTTCTTCTTGTCAAAACCCCATTAACTGCACGGTTCAAGATGTTTCGCCGTCCAACGGCTCTTCAGCTATACATTGAAAACACCATTCACTGAATAAATAATACGGTGTAGTGACCGGCGGATTTTGGAGCTGACACGGTTACCTACGACCAGATCTGAACCATTTTTGACACTTCCATGCACTTCCATGCCATGACACATTGTGCATGGTTAAATTACGTGGTACTTCACATTCTCAAATACCGCACACTTTCACAACGAAAGACACACATTCAAGCTCACTGTCACTTTTATTCACTTTATAACATACACATGACATAGACAGGCAGACAGACAGACAGACAGACTTGTGCGCGCGCTCTTGTGTATGTAGATGTGTATAGATGCAAGTGTCCACTCTTGGCTATGTATTTCACAACATATTAATAATTATCATATATATTTCAGCTGCTGGTTCTGAATACTTCAAAGGATTTTATGTCAAAATCGCTGCTTTAACTGGATCAGCGGCTTTTAAGTGCGAAGTGTTGGACTTCTCCTACAACAGGTTTACCTCACAATATCACCGGGTGCGTTTGGATATATTAGTGTTGTCATGCATGCGTGCAGAGGTAGCGATCTATCTTTCCTATCCCTAATAGCAAGAGACATGGCATACCAGGATACCATTACGGCTACGACAATGCAATATTTTGTTGCTTAAAGCTTACATTATCCCGTCATGGGATACTGATATTATATGAAGTCGTCAGCGTTAGTTCACTCTGTTGACCAATGTATCTTAATTTACCTATTTCTCAATTTCAGCTTAAGTTCCAAAAGGAAATGCAAGGTTTTAACGCCGGTGGAAGCGACGTCGTGTATCTAATAGAGATGTTCACCTTACCTATGACAAGGGGCACCAAGCCCAGTAAAGAGTTTTTCACCCTTCCACCACAGCAAGGTAAAAGGAGGGGGAAATAGTATCTGACATATCACGCCGGGCACTTTACTACAAATTACCGTAACATCGAGAGAGATTCCATCTTTGACCCTTGATGTTTCGGGATTTCACGGCGCTTCACTTCACATTGTAGATATGTTCTGAACAGCGCTGGCAGGGATGACAATGTTATCTTTTCTTCCAGGAACTACCGTTATTACATTCAGTCTGTGGGAGGTATGGAGAGTAAAACGTTTTTAACTGGTATCATCTTGCAAAAAATAGTTCCAACCTTTCTAAAATAGTAAATTATGACTGTGTATTATTTCAATAATCATTTTAAATATGAATGTTTCTGTACAGCTGAATGTTTGGCCATGTTTGGGCTTATCCATTGAGTACACTCAGTGTTGGGCGAGAGCCCTAACGTTTTTTTTAGTTTTGATTGAGTATGCGATATTTTACACCGCATTTAGAATTATTTTAGCAAAAAATAGGACGAGGTGTATTCAGTGGCCTGTACGTTTGTGCACTGTAATCGATAATATAAATTTATAAAATCAAATATCAGTAATGTATACTTATGAAAGAAGTCAGCTATTCCTCTTTAGATAACCGAAAATATATCATGTCAAACTAGTGAGTGAAGACGAACGGAAAGTTTTTTGCACAAGTTCTATGGATAGTCAACTTCTTTATTGCAGTGGGTGCAACCATCCCAGTGTATATCAACTTATCTCATAAACTCATTCAAAATGTTCTTTTAATTACCATTACTCTGTACAGCCACCTACTCTGCTCAAATCACCCACCAGCAATCCAGTGTATAGCTCTCTCGTGTGGACCCGGGACAGAATGTGTCCACAGCACCCCACTGCTTGTCGTAAGAGGCGACTAAATTGGGCAACCTGTTTGCCGTGGGTTGCGTTCCGAGTCGGTGGAGGACGGGATCCTGGTGGTTGAGGCCAGATGGGCTTTTAACAGCGTTTCATTTGCCCAACACACCACTTCTGCCCTTACTTCACCTAGACGGGTGGTTGAATGGGCCCGATTCAACCAATCGGCTGGTCATACCAAGCCCTGTGCATGGATTATATATATGTCATTGCACAAATGTTATTTGGACTTTTAATTTCGGTTTTGGCTGAATTAGTCATCGACTTTTCTGGTTTTGGAATGTATTTTTAAGTTCTGAATTTTGCCTAGAGTCTTATGCCCAGAAGGCGATGGCTCATGGGCCAATCTGGTGGATTAATTCTTTATAATTCTTCCACTGGAGTATATCATCCGGGTATCCTTGGTGCTGCAAGCTGGAGGCCCGCTTGCTTTAGCATTGTCCTTGCGACACTCTGTGGTGGGTGGGGATCACAGATGATGAACCATATTACACTAACTATGGCGTAGGAAACCCCAACCTAAGAAACGAAACATCCACTTGATATTGACCCTGTTGATACTGTCCATAGACCGTCTGCATCGATTGAGTATTGACCGCGTTTCGTTGTGATTGAGACTCCTGACAAGACACCGTTAAAGTTGAACCCCTTTGCTGTATCCAAGGGTATTCAAGGTATTGCTGGGGATGTGAAGAACATAAGACGTTTACGTTCGGGTGCCCTGCTAGTTGAGTGCGGGAAAAAGCAGAAAGCAACCAACTTGATGAACATGAAATCTTTCGTGGGCATTCCGGTCACGGTCTCTGCTCACAAGACCTTAAACACTAGTAAAGGTATGATCAGAGATCGTGATCGATTGTTTGCTGATATGTCCGAAATTGACATAGCATCAGAAATGAAAGATCAAGGCGTGCTGTACGTCAAGCGCTTTTGAACTCGAAAGAACAATGAAACATTCCAAACAAATACATATCTGTTTACTTTCTCATGTCCAAATGCTCCTAAATAAGTGAAGGTAGGCTATTGTAACATACAAGTAGACATCTACATCCCCAACCCGCTCAGGTGTTTTAAATGCCAGAAATATTGACACGGTGTAAATACTTGCACATTGTCTTTTGTGTGTGCTCACTGTGGTTAGAAGACACACACAACAGAAGATTGTGACAGTGTTTGTAGAAAATGCACCAATTTCTCAAGCGACCATTCTTCATTTTCTAAACAGTGTCCTATTTGGAAAGAGCAAATGGAGATCAATAAAATATAATTTACTCAAAATATCTCTTTTTCCGAGGTAAAGAGATCTGATCTTCCAGAAAGCTATGCTACAGTAGCAAAAATATCGGGTCTAGCTCTAAAACAACATCAACCACAGGCTGCCAAACTAACTTGACATGGGTAAATTGCGATTCTCCACAGCTTTTCTACCGTGCTATATCATCACAGACCGAGGAATCACTTCCTAGTACCTCAAAGTCTTCTTCTGATCACAAATCGTCATCTCAGTCACACTCAAAGTCTCAATCGACAGCTGATAGTCAACAAACGGTGAAAAGTAAACCGAAGTCAAAGCCTGGTGCTTCAAAACAACAAAGTGGCAGAGCTCCTAAAGGGTAAAAAAACCCAAAATTGTTCAATAAATACGGGTCTCTTGAAGACATGGACGTTTCTGAAAACGTCCATTCTAGGGCACGTAGCTTGTCGCCCTCCAAAAGAGTGCGGAATAGATCCCCAATAAATACCCCCAAAAGATAGTTTACTTCAATAATATTGTACAGTGGAACTGCAGAGGATTGAAGACTAATTTACACGAATTACAGCTAATAGTCCAAGATTATACACCTTCAGCGATATGTCTCCAAGAGACATACTTAAAACAAACAGATACATTTGACCTTCGTCATTTTAATGCATATCATTGTTTTTCACCTCCGGGTGACAGGGCCACTGGCGGATCATCCATTCTAGTCAGACAAAACTTTATTCAAAGCCCTGTTTCACTTAATACTAATATGCAGGCTGTTGCAGTGAGAATTACTTGACATGTAGCGTTTACGCTATGCTCTCTTTATATTTCGCCGTCTTCGACGTTTGCCAAAACTGATCTTCCAGCTCTATATGACCGAAGCCCTGTATTATAATGGGAGATTTAAATGGGCACAACCCACTCTTGGGTAGTGTAACTACAAACACTAAAGGTAAATTGTTGGAGGACTTTTATTCTGACAATGATTTATGTACAATTTATAATGATGGTTCCAACAGATATTTACACCCTGGTACAGGGACTTATTCTGCTCTCGACTTGTCACTCACAAATTCAGAATTGCTAAATGAATTCGAATGGTCAGTCCACGATCACCTCTGTGGAAGTGACCATTTTCCTACTGTATTAAAAGCTGTAACTCCATCTGATGTTCCTCCAAGATCAAGGTGTAGTTTTAGAAAGGCTAACTGGGCTTTATATGAAACACTGTGCGCTGAAAAACTTAAACCTGAAAGTTTTATTGACGTTCCTGATGCTATTAAATGTTTTTTCTGATGAACTGAATTCCATAGCTGATGAGTGTATACCAAAGTCCTTTGCAGTTCCACATATTCGAAAACCATGGTTCAGCGATGAATGCAAACAAGCTAGGAAGGCAAGGAAAAAAGCCATCCTATGGTGCAGAATTTAAATAAATATAAAATTTAAAATGCTAAAGCGCGGTGTACTTTTAAACAGAACAAACGCCAATCTTGGCAAAATTATGTATCCAATTCTCGGACACCCGTGTCCAAGGTATGGAACATGCTCAAGAAAATTAAAGGATGAAAGTACTAAATCTACTGTCCATCATCTTAAACATGGAGATCAATTACTTACTGATAAATCAGATATTGCCAATAAACTGGGTGAAACCCTTGCTAAACATTCTTCCTCTTCTAAGTATATACCTAAATCTCAGCAATATAAAAAACAACAAGAAACGAAAACTATCAATTTCAATTCTGATAATGGGGAAGATTATAATGAAACGTTTTCTATTCATGAACTCCATACTGCTCTTGATCAAGCTCATTGACACTGCTACAGGAGCTGATAACATACATTATCAACTCCTGAAGTACTTACCAGAACCCTGTTTACAGACGCCCTTATCAATGTTTGATGATATTTGGACTTCCGGGAAATTTCCCACTTCATGGCGTGATGCTATAGTGGTACCAATACCTAAACCTGGACGTGATCATACGGATCCATCCAATTATCGTCCGATTTCACTAACTAGATGTGAGACCATGGAACGCATGATAAATAATCGACTTGTTTGGTACTTGGAAACAAATAATCTTATAACAGATATGCAATGTGGTTTCCGTAAAAACGGAATTACTGTCGGTCACTTGGTGCGTTTAGAATCATTTGTGAAAAGCGCACTAATTAGTAAACAACATGCTGTGTCTATCTTTTTTTATCTAGAAAAAACATATGACACAACCTGGAAATATGGCATTTTAAGAGATTTATATGATTTCGGTTTGCGAGGTCGTTTGCCTCAATTCATAGTCAGCTTTTCAAATAACAGACAATTTCAAGTTCGCGTGGCTTCTACCTTGTCTGATCATTATAATCAGGATCAGGGTGTTCCACAAGGCAGTATTTTGTCTGTCACACTTTTTAGTATAAAGATTAACAGTTTATCAAAAGTTTTAAACGATTCAATTGATGGATCGTTATTTGTTAATGATTTTAATATTTCTTGTCGTGGTAAAAATATGCATACCATTGAGCGACAACTGCGGTTGTGTTTAAACAAGTTTAATAAACGGTATCTTGAAAACGGCTTTAAATTTTCTAAATCGAAAACTAACTGCATACATTTTTGTCGTAAATACAAACCACACAAAGACCCTGAACCCTCTCTAGATGGCACACCAATTAAAGTTGTGAAGGAAGCTAAGTTCTTGGGCCTCATTTTGACTCACACTTAACGTTTTTACCGCATATTAAGTCACTTAAAACTAAATGCCTGAAAGCACTTGATTTGTTGAAAGTGGTTTCAAATTCTAAATGGGGAGGGGATCAAGCTACCCTTCTCCATCTATATCGATCTCTCGTGTGTTCTAAACTTGATTATGGCTCCATCGTCTATGGCGGAGCCTGCAAAAGCAACTTAAAACTATTAGATTCAGTCCATCGTCAAGGTCTAAGACTTTGTCTTGGCTCCTTTCGAACTTCACCTGTTGACAGCCTGTATGTCGAGGCTGATGAACCATCTCTTGAACAGCGACGTATAAAATTAGCTTTACAGTATGTAACAAAACTATATTCAAATGAATCAAACCCCGCTTATAACTGTGTTTTCAATCCTCTGTATGAGGATTTATACAATATGAAATCTTCTCTTGTTCCGCCTCTTGGTTTAAGAATAAAACCACTTATTTCTGCTGCCAGCATTGAGCTGGATAATGTAAGCTCCTTCCCGTCTCCTTTCTTCTCCTCCTTGGCAATTGGTTAGGCCACAAGTCGACCTAACATTAACTACATTAAGAAAATCAGAAGCCAATGAACTACAATATAAACAAGAGTATAATCAATTAAAACATAAATATAGCAATTATAAATCCTTATTTACAGATGGGTGCAGTGGCGCAATATCTTCAAGATTGCCAGACAGTTCTATTTTTACAGCTGAAGCTAACGCGATATTAACAGCCCTTAAATATATCGAAAGACACCCTAAACATAAACAATATATAATCTTTTCAGATTCAGTTTCTTGCCTTCAGGCTATTAAAAATTTCTTGTAAACATCCACTTTTAATACAAATTATTGAATTGTATAATAATCTTGCTACTGGCCAATACGACGTCGTCTTCTGTTGGTTGCCAAGCCACGTAGGCATTTCCGGTAACGCAATGGCGGATCTTGCTGCCAAGGCAGCACTCAACAAATCTGTGACACCACTTCTTATTCCATACACTGATTATAAAGCTAACATTAGATCTTATATCCGTGATCTCATGCAGTAGGAGTGGGACACCCAGGTAGGCATAAATAAATTACATGAAATAAAACCCTATATTGCTTATTCCTACTTGGGTTGTCAGTCCAGATTTAAAGAGGTAATCATGCGGAGATGTCGTATTGACCATTCTAGATATACTCATTCATACCCATTGAAAGGTGAGGATCCTCCGTTTTGCATCCCTTGTGATGAGAGAACAACGGCCAAGCATATCCTGCTTGACTGTGTTGAATTCTCCATCATAAGGGAAAAATATTTCAATGTAAAAACAATGAAGGACCTTTTTAACACCATAAGTTCTCATTTAATTCTTGGAATTTTAAAAGAAATTGATTTCATCACTGAATTTCGATTATTATATTCTGTAGATAGTTGCATTTTAATTCATGGTAGTTTAGATTAGTAACTTGAATTATTAGTGGCTGTACCCTCAAAGGGGGTTGAAGTACCGTAAAATTATTGTCCTCCTGAGAGGGTACGTAAGTCCCAAAACGTTCCATGTACGTTTAGACTTCCACTGTTTTTTATCGTAGTATATATATGTGTATTTTTAATTTTTGGCTAGATGTGACTAAATTGCTAACAGCTGAGGGGATGATGCAAATCCAACTAGGGTCCATGCAGGTAGCAAAGGTACTGTAAGTCCCCATGGCACCTAGTATGGTGATCTACCTTCAGTTGTTGGCAATCTATAGAGTGATTTTATGTTGTATTGTCCGAATAGTGATATTATTTTTAACTTTCCACACCAGTTTTAATCCCATTTGTGATATTCTAGTTGTTTTACTGCCCCTCGTTGACAGTATTAAATGTTCGTCATTTCAGTATTAAATGTTCTCGTCACGATATGGCTGAAATATTGCTGATGTGACGTTAAATATCAACTCACTCACTCCAGTGTACAACTCTATGTATCACTTGCTTGATGACGGTGTTAGTACCTACATCGAAATGTCAAACCCATTGCATAAAAGAAGTTCACTATCCATAGAACTTGGTTTTCCTTCATCTATAGAACTTCTTCAATTCCTTTCAAAGAAATGAACGGAAACTGTTGCTCTTACGGAACTATGTATGCTAATTTTGTTTGTCGTAGATGAGACTTCAACATGGACGTGGATGTCGTCGATCTTGTATAAGAAGCAACGTTTTTCAGCACCGGCAGACATCGTGGCGCGATTCAGTTTGGCACCGAAACACTACCGTTTCCGGAAATATACAGTTGGACTTGATAAAGGTCCTGAACATAGTAACTTATACCACGAGTGCACTGTTGACACTCTTGAGGCTTATTCGTGCCATGGCAAGGTAAGTCATGCTTAAATCCCCACAGAAGATACACACACATGAAAATATTTACATACACTGATCACATATCTGAACGAAAGTTACTTGGTCATGCTCGGCGTATGGACATAAACTTTGACAGTTTACCGAATTTGATGTTGTACATCTGTGTTTCCCAGAAAATCAAGCGTTAAGTGAAAGCGGAGTTCATGTCACTCCTGTTTCAATAATTGTTTGAAAAGTGTAGAATTGGAATGTAAAAAGTAAACAAAACATCCAAAGAGCACGTTCTGACGATGCAATGCAATCAGAAAACACGCCAATATACAATAAAGTTTGTTAAAATGTATTCATTTGACTCAATTTAATCAGCACTTTCTATTTGTTTAACATTAAGAGGAGACAGTCAGGTTTGCTTGGTGGTGCTGCAACTTCATGTATCAGTTATTGCTTTTGGTGAATTGTTTTATAGGACTACGAGAAACCACCCGACAACGCCACCAGCCTGATCCACACATTCTACGACGTTAAACCAGGGAATTACACAATATGGGTGAGCGAGCGCATGCGTGGCTCAGAAACACATCATGAAACATAATACATTGGTTCATGAATTTGATCATGCATGAAACACATGACTGTTATAATTTTGCATTAAATAGTATTTCCAGTAAGTGATAGTAATTAGTGACACGATGTATCTATTTGCATTACAGACAGTGGAAGGGTGACGTCAAACTGTATAATTATGACGTCATGAAGACATTGGCGTAACATTAACATATCATTAACTATACATAACCCGTTCAAAATGTCTTGGTATAATTGTGGAGCTGGCATAAACAGCACACACTGGCTTGTAAATGGGAGCTGGCACAATTTGTAATTCCAGTCATGTGGTTGTAGTTGTTCTTTACTTGTGTGTTTGTCAGCGTGCACCAATATCCATCATTATCGTAACTTTCTTCCTGTATTTTTTTTAAGATCTCCCCACAAGACCCACATTTTCAGTACGATGATCTGTGTGTGTGCTATGAGATGACCTCGTCCAACGAAACCAAGTGTAAGGCGTGCACTGTCACACAATCTGGGACGATTACTGTTGAAGAAAATGGTAAATCAGCAATCTCGAAAGCAAAATCCTAATAGCTGTCCTTTCATAGCAGCCCACTGTTTGATGAAAGGTTATGAGCACTACTCACTATTATCTGAAAACATGATGATAAATCGTCTTGTTTGATGTCAGCTGGACGGAGGCATGTCATAGTGGAATCTTGCACCAGATTCTTATATCATACACAATATCCTTCCACTGACACCAGTGACTTGTCATAGTGGAATCTTGCACTAGTTATTTGATACCACACACAATACCCTTGGCATATCAAAATACCTTTACTACATCGTTATTGACTTGTCACATCTTCCACCAAAGGTATTGGGTATCATAGAAAATGCCTTTACTTTATCGTTAGTAGCCTGTCATGCGAACATCGTATATCAAAGCGATCAGATACCAAGCACTTCTTTGACTGGCATTCTAGAAGTTGGGTAGATAACGGATGAGGACTAAACTTATTACAAAACTTCTTTAATTAGTATAGGCGACGTGTCGACATGGATTCTAATGTTGTTGTCACCAGATACCAGGCAGTCCCCAATATTCGTTCTGCGCAGTTTACTGTAATGTATGTTCACAAAACCAACTTTAAAGTATAATTTAGCACAGTAACCGCACTATAGTACTGGCAGCATTCGTATAATGCTTAGAGTCGCTGTTCTGATTCAAGTATTGGTTTGTTAAGCAATGTCCTGTATCATTATGTGAGTTTACTTTTTGCACTGAAGAGCATCTTTCACCTCTCAAATGTATATTGAAGTGTATTTAAATCCATATATTGGTATCATATGTACCTAAACATCACATTGAAGTGCCACATGTAAAGACAACCGGTCCCTTAAAGTGATGCACCTGTCTTTCATAATTTCCAACACAGCCCCCCCCCCTCCCCCCCTGTCAGATTCTGGAGTCGGGCCTGTATCCTGTCTCCTCCCCTCGACCTCTCACCTGCCATCCGGTCGAACGGCTTCCCGATCCGGACAGGTTCTAGTTGATATTGGAACAGGTGGAAACTCTCATTGCCAAGGAGGCAGTGGAGGAACTCCTTCTCGAGAATATGACTCCCGATTCACGATTTGAAGGAGTTCAACTGCTCCTTCCTTGTACAGCCGCCGTATTTTCAACTCTTTACGCTTGGATCAGTCACGCAGTCACTGGAGCCCGTGGACTACATGGTATCCCTCGACCCCCAGAATGCGTATCTGCACATGATAATGATAATGATAATAATTCACTTATATAGCGCCTAGTGTCCATCTGACCAGTTGCTCACTGGACGCTCTAATCAGAATCTGATTATCATTACCCCGGATAACCCAAGCTGCCCTCTTAAGCGCTAGAAGGTTATAGTCACAAGACTCTATCTCACCGGGTACCTATTTTCTGCTGGGTGAACAGAGGCAAATTTGAACAAACTCACTTGCCTAAGGTGAGACCACATGTTTCCCACGTGCTTCGTTGTGGGGCAGGACCGAAGTCCTAGAAACTCTCAGGAGTTAAACTGCCAAACATGGAGTAGTATAGGGAATGATAGTTCTGGACCACTTTCAAGAAATGTCTCTACAACACCTTATTTACTGAATAAGACGTTGGTGGGCCCCTTAGCTCTTGCTACTATTACCCCTACTACAAAAAGGTTGGCGGTAATTACTGTGCCTTGGTAGGAGGTAACACTGTGCCGTACGGTACGATCAACAATTCTTCTCTTACAAAACCCCTACCCGGCCCATCCCTCAAGTAGTACAAGTTAGGTTCGTCGGTTTTCATATCCACTTTATCTATGTTGTAAGTTTTGACTGACCATATAGGATCGGTGGCCCGCTTACGGCTATCGCCCTCGTGTTCCCCCGGCTGGTGATAGCGTCTGCCGGTTTCTTACCGGTGAGACGGGTGACTTCATGGTTGATTGCCGACACCACCTTGGGTAACCTCGTGACCCATTCAGTCGATCGTTTTCCAGGGGTGGTCATCTCCCTAGCATACTGATAACCGAACAAGCGCTCAGCCAAAGTCCTATTAAATCTCTCAACTATGGCTTGGCTGCGATGGGCTCCGGCTGTGCCACGCCTGACCTTTGTATCGTGTTTGACTAGCAGTTGTGACACGGCACCCATGAACTCCCGTCCGGGGTCAACTTGCAGCTCTGTTGGCCACGTCAGTGGGCTGCGTTTGTATATGCGTTCAAATCCTCTGGCTACCTGGACCGAATCTTTCGTGGTCAATGGTTCGGCTTCCTTGTAACGACTGGCTACGTCCACTACGGTTAAGGCATACTTGTACCTCTTATCGTGGGGTAGGAACAGTAGGTCTGCCTGGTGAATGCTATTAGGTATGTTAATACCGAACCTCCTTCTAGGCACGTAGCGTGGTGCCGGTAAATAGATCTGCCACAGGGCTTGTTTTTCAAGCCACGCTTTGGCTTCCTCCGGGGGTACTCGCGCTAGTTTAGCTAGCTTATCTACTGCGCTAGCTCCTTTCCAGTACCCACGCGGGCTGTAGTAAATAGCCTCAAATTTTTTCATATCCATACGCGTATGTGTTTATACCATCAATAGCTATCCAACGTTTCGTGTCCATAGGCGACAGGGACGTCTTGTTTATAGTCAGTCCGTATATCTTATGCCCATCACTTCTAAGTGTGTTCATTTTATGTCTAAAGGTACGGGTCTTGAACAGGGCTTCCTTGAATCTGGCGTGTTTGATGTGTTGTTTCACCACATACTTCTTAACCCCCTTAGCCTTCCGGATCTCACTATTGTCGGCTTTCAGTATGGAGTACATCTTAGGTCTCAAACCTATGTACTCGGCTATGGGCGTGCCAGCACACTCGTCCTTCATCTTACCTAGGACCTTTTTATTTACCGTGCTGTGTAGGGCATGGGTCTTAGGGTAGTCGCTGGTGTCGTATAAATCGAGGTGTTTTTTCATGTCCTCGTACACGTCCTCGGTTCGAATCTCCATCAGCAGGGAATCCGTGTCAGTGTACAGTACTTCACACCTGTCGCCGTACTGTTTCTTGAGCTCGTTGTAGTAAAAGTCGTACATCAGGTGTTTGGATAAATCGAGGATGCTCATCCCCACGTAAACAGGCCGGTTGAATTTTATGTGGCTTTTCTTCATGTGTATGGCAACCAGGTTGTCTGTAAATATTTTATTACGGTTGAATGCCGGACTGGCTATCAATTTCCTGAGCTTGTCTTCCTCACTAGATCTAACCAGCTTCACGGTCACGCGTTTCCTCAGGTTCTCCATAGTCTTACCAAACACCGAGTTGTTCATGAGCTTGTAGAGATTTTTTTTCTCAAAATCACTGGTGGCTTTTTTTCGTAAGTCTGTGTTCATTCTGATGTAGGGCTCCATCCATGGGCTCTGGTCGAACATGAGCACCCTGTGTATTTTGGTCAGCCTCATACCCAACGACAGGTACAGCTGTAGGTTGCGATAGTGAACGATGTACTTGGTCTTATTCATTAAGTTAGGAACGAGTTTTTCAACGTCTGTCACACGACCACCTGACAAGTTATGTTGGTACTCAGACATCCAGTCTGTGTTAACCCTCATACGTTCGGGTGCAAGGGGATAGCTGTTGTGCGATGTGTGTAATTCCTTGGGATACTCTAAGTCAACTTCGAGGATATACCCTTTGTTCGAATCTGGTGCAACCTCCATAACATCAACGTGGGGTACCCATTCGAATCCCCCTGTAGGTAGATACTGACTCATGGCCCAGCCGTACAGGTTGTTTGCGTCGAGGTAGAGAATGTGATTGGTTGGTTTGTTAGGATCGTAACCTTTCACGTATTGATTATTTGCTTTCGCGTATCGTTTGGATGCCATGGAAATCCCACCTCGCAAGCCTTTCTCAATGAATAGGTGCATGTCGTAATCTGTTAGCAATTCCAAATTAACTCCGGTCTTTTTAAGCAAGGCGTCCCACGACAGACCTGGGCTGGTGTAATACCATGCGGGGTCGAGTTTATACTGCTTTAAACAAGTCCGCCTGAACGTTTCAAACACGTCGGTTATCAGCAGTACATCTGTCCTCAAGTACAGGTCGTGATAATCACCCAGATTCTTACAACCCAGTTTATTCCATACGTTAGTCGCGTGCGAGTAATCATCTCGTGAGATGGACGCCTCATTCAGCTTGCTATAAAAGCAGTCAATAGGGGGTAGTCTGGTCTCGGTGAACTTGGCCCAACTATCCATGTACTCATAGGGGTACACACCCTTCCTCATAAGCAGGGGTCTAGTCTCGGCGTCTGTGTATCGATCGGTGATAGGGAAGGTATTGTTGGCCTTGACCAGACTGTCGAGTGACGACAGGAGGAACTGAAACGAGTCAATGAACCTAAGTCCGTTTAAACTGAAGGAGATGTATCTCTCCATGTTGTTGGGGATGCACGTTATATTACCATCGATTTTCGCGATGGCCTGCATGATCAAGTGTGAGTCGTACCCTCTCAAGTTGTGAAAGACAACGGGGATGTTTATTGTCTTAGGGTTGATTTTAAGCTTGAGGTTGCACGCGCTGTGAGCGGCGCCTCTATACTTACCAGTTATGTGGCAGTGATCTCTCACCGAATCACCGTTAAGTGGTGAGTCGCACACGTGACAGTTAGTGCTACTAGCGTGAGCTAGCCTGTCGACTCGGGTCATACGCATGGGAGCAATTCTATACAATGCATTCCTAATAATTTTTTCTTCCTCCTGCAAACACTTTAGAAACCTTTCAGCCGCGTCAGGGCCCCTATACACTACCGGAGCTTTCGTTTCCCCGTCACAACGGACGACAATGTATCCAAACGAACAGGCTTTATGCTCTTGTGTCTTGTGGGTGAAGCTACCACTGAGAGCCTCGCCGGCGGCACCACTGGGGGGTGTGGGGGATTCCCCCACAACTAAGGCTTCGAAGTCGGCGTATATGATATAAGGTACAGACATTTGGTTCTTGTGGTTACTGAATTTTAGGATATTTTCACCTTCCTTAGGCATGTCGACTCGTATGGCCGTCTGCCCCACACCTTGACAATCATCCCGGTGGGATTCTAATAAATCAGCTCGACTGAAACCGTGTAGGCATCGTACACAAAAGTGTTTTTCCCCAACGTGTTTCGACTGGTCGTGCAACAACCGGCTGAGATGTTTTATCCACGTGTAGTGATACTTTTCACCTCGCTGGATCATGAATATATTGATAACTTGGCAATCCTTCACCGGGCTGACCCTGTGTACTATTGTTGTGTTACCTTCATGCCCAAAGACATTTATAGCCAGATTATTCTGTTTTTCTACTTTAGTGATCTGGGATATTGGGGTGGGTTCATCTATACCATCCCAATTAAGCCCATCATCTTGGGGATAGCTAGAAAGCCTATCTGAATGAGTGCCAGCTGGAAATAAGGCTGACCTGATAGCTAACCTCAGGCAATCGTTTCCTCTATTCTTAACGTTTACTATGGCATGTTTGTTCCTATAGTAGGGAGGCAAGGCTAGGTATGACCCGCCTCTGAACGGCACGTAGTTAGCTATGTCTAGATAGACATTATCGATTTTATCTACAGCCCACCCGGACCCCAAGTGTGTGTAGCGTTCTAGGTATTCTCGTATCTGCTGAAAACTGGTATCGATTGATGCGTCAATGGTCTCTGCATGTGTGACGACCTCTTGTTTACCTCGGAAGTAAGGCTGAACATACTCAGTGGTCCCTGTGGAGACCTGCTTATCGAGCGACATTTTCACTGTGATCTGAAACTTGATACTTCCTAGGTTATTTAGTTCCTGGTTGATCTTATCAGCTATCAGAGGCTTGATATCTGTAATGTCTATGTTTCTATCAACGCGCATGCGCCAACCTCTCAAATAGTTGCCTACGGCGTGCTCAGTGCGCACGAACTGTAGGTCAATAGCTCTATTCTGTCGTAATAATTCTACAAGCTGTGGTTTTCTCATACGAGAATACCCGCCTAAACCCAAATCGTGTGCCTCGGTTTTCAGTTGCTTTACAGTGGGAGGTTTTGCTACGGGGGCATGTGATAACAATGCGGTTAACCCGGCTCTCCCCAGGTTTGAATAACCCGTGTGTCCAAGCTGTTTTGCTTGAGCTTTTAATTGTTTTACCGTAGGAGGGGCTTCTAAACCTAGTAATCTCAACAATGCTGACTTCTGCATTCGAGAATACCCGATGACACCTCTCTGTTTTGCGACCTTCTTCAGCTCGCGTACAGTAGACATAGTGTTTACACCTAAGAGAACTAATGTCTAATTGGTTCACAGTAACCTTATTAAAAAATATATTTCAATACTTCTAAGAGACCAATTCTCGGAAGTCTTCTATCATGTGATAACAATCCGACTAACCAGTTTGAATAACCCGTGTATCCAAGCTGTTTCGCTTGTTTTACCGTAGGAGGGGCTTCTAAACCTAGTAATCTCAACAATGCTGACTTCCGCATTCGAGAAAACCTCTCTGTTTTGCGACCCGCTTTAGCTCGCGCACAGTATACATAGTGTTTACACCTAAGAGAACCAATGTCTAATTGGTTCACGCATTGGAGTCTATCTTGAGCAGTCGCCTACGTTCTTTTATGTAGCCTTTTTTATTCTCGTAGATGAGTTGATGTCTGACTACGTTCGCTCCGTGAGCTTTACATAGACAGTAGTGCCCTTTAACCCCGATACCACACACAGAACACGTGTAGTTAGGACTTCCCATATGGAAACAACAGAACCCCTGATTCCTGCATTTCCTACCACAGGCCTCGGTCTTCCCCATAAGTATGTATTCGCATCGGTATGGAGCGGGTCTCATGTTTACTTATATAGGTATTTTAGTTTAATTGCTTCGCAACCAACGCAGTAGCTGCTATACCCAAAACTATGAAGCCCAGTTCACGATTCATTTGTCCCTTGGATGGTGTGTAGTACTGAGCGAGTGTGGGTTTATTGAGCGGTTCCAATTGTTTACCAGTTAGTAGGTAGTATTCTTTCATTGCTTCATCGACATCGTTGAATGTTTGAACGGCATGGTTTTCACGCGTGAGTTGTTCGTTAATAAAGTCGATCCTCTGGAGACGTTTTTTAGCGTACTCGGCCTGTGCCCTTTGTAATTTCTCAGTAGCGAGATCGTGCCGCTTCCTTTCTTCCTGTATTTCAGCCGCGTGATCATCTCGTAGTTTCGAGAAGAGGAAATTACTCCCGGAAAATGCCAGGGCATTCACTAACGCCCCACCGACCATCATAGCTATCGTGGCCATCCCTATATTTATTTCATTATATTATCAGGTATTATTCCTTGTTTTACTAGGATGTCTTTTGTGGCCATCGCCATACCAAGGTTCATTATGAGCATACCCATATCCTGCAGGTTGAAATCTAGCTTGATAGTTGGTTGTTTAAGCACCATTTTAGTCAACCGAGCGTACCCTACGGCTAGACTGGCGACCACTGTGGCGTGGTATGCGTCGTTGACGAACGTTTTCCCCTCAGACATTATGTATATGATATAAAATATTAAAATTATAACATGATATGCGGGTCAATAGTGGGGGTGGGGGGCTCACTGTTGGGTGGTGGCTCACTGTGGGAGGGTACCCCCACGTATAACCATGTTATAACCACGGCAGCAGTTACGCCTACAGCCAACAACAGTCGGGTTGGGTTGGTCACTTTATGTTGGTTACACCACCGTTTTTTATCTTAGGATTCTTCTGCCTGGTTACTGTTGAAGGGGTCTCCACCGTCACTGTTGGGGGTGGGGTCTCCTCCACTGGGGTTTCCTGTGCAGCATCCATCTATACTATTATTATTATTCTTTCTCTCAAATTGACAATGTTTTGCCGTGATAATCGCCGCCGTCACTGGAGCCAACAACATGCCATATTTGTGGTACAGCCCGCAGCTGATAGAGCTCACGGCGTGTTCGATAAAAGGGTCTTTATCTAGGTCCTCCCACAGGTAAAGTCGGCGCTCTGGTGGAATGGGAAGGAAATGTGACACAATACCGGTGTATATCTGGGTCATAGCCAATCCTATTGTCTTTGTCATTTCTGCTCCGAGCCGGGACTCGTATCTAGCGTACAGCTTATCGATTTCTTCGACTGACATTTTGTGAATTTTATCCGGAGTGTAGTCTCCAAAGTAATGTTTGGCTTTGCCGCCAACAGCCAACGCCACCAGTTTCTCTCGCTTGGGGGAATCCCCAGTGGGGCCTGCCGGCGGCGTGGTGGAGACCCCCAACTGTTCGAGCAATTCCTCACACTCCATCTTATAATATAACAAGTAAGATTTAGTTTTAACTATATAATACCCGATGCAGACAAAACACAGAGAAATGAAGGTTAAGTTGCACACGACAAACACTTCGAATATCATAGCTATATGCTTAGCTTTGCTTAGCTTTAGCTTAGCTTTGCTTAGCTTTGCTTAGCATACTATATATGCTACTGGTTGGTCGGTCTTGAGCACGAGCTTAGCGTGTTTAGTTTCAGCGAGCTGTTTCTTCACCCGTTCCCGTTCTAATTTGCTCATCACATCGTTCTCTCTCAAACACTCCTCGAACGAATCCCTGTCCTTGCAGTGAAATAAGGCCACCCATCGTGTCTGCTCCCTGAGGTCTTTCAACACCGAGTTGAACTTCTGTGTTAGCACCCAGACGCTGTGATTTGCATGCCGGCCGGAGAAGGCCAGGTACGATAGCATGTCTCTCTTTTTTGTTATCTCGCGATTAGCGCTGCAGTCGTCCAGTATGAACAGCGTCGGTTCCCCTTTAAATTTCTCGTGAAGAGCTTTCAACCAGTCCTGCAGACGTGTTCCAGGGTCGATTTTGTGTACGTCCGGGTCCGTCATCACCCAAGGTCGCGCGTACGTTTTATTCATGCTCAGAGTAGGGCACATGATAACGATGTTATCGAACACATCCTTGTAGTAACCCTCTAACATATCCAACACGAAAACGGTCTTCCCACAGCCAGTCTGCCCGCATATGATAGCGCAGTGTGGGTCAGTGGGTAGTTGGGGTAGTTTATTGTTGGGGGGTGTGGGGGGGTACCCCCCATCAGTAGATGGCTTGCACGAATCTCCCATTGTCTATATTAAGTTGCGCGTCCATAATAACGTACAGATATAATTTCAACTTACCAGCGGTTTGAGCCTTCTTAGTAATCTGGATGGTTATCCCTTCGCTGCCGTTATCTATACGGCGCCCGCTACCGTGCAGTTTATCATCATCCGTGGATCGCATGTCCAACCATAGGGCATACTTGGTGGTCAGGTATTCACCGATCTGCACGGAGCTTAGGTCCAGGTCCTTTGTTATGTAATCCCCCACTGGTAGCTTTTTTATCTCATCCCACTGCTGGTGTGGTCTCATACCATGACTGAACAGCTGGTTGGGCACGCCCTCGATGGTCACTTGCACCTTTTCAATCTCGGGGTTGAAAAACTTCTCGCTGTCCCTCTGGAATGGCTCGTAATCTTCCACGGGGACGACCAGGATACCTTTCATCGATCGCGCCGGCACGTTCAGGTTGATATTCCACACAGTGTCGCTCGTATCTCGCACGACTGATCTATGCCTCAGTACGCGATCGTATAGGATAGCCATCTTCCCAGAGTACTGACTTCGAACCTGCCTGGCCAGCTCCGGGCTAGTGACCATGTCGAACTCCAGAGAGATGTTGTCTATGGCATAACTGGCCTCATCACCGTTCGGCGTACGCACTACTTTGCTATAGTCGTTAAACGTGAGCTCGTATTCGAGCCTATCACCCAGCGCGGCCTGGTAAAACGGCGCGTGTCCCGTGAGCAACTCGAAGTCGAGCGGCACGCAGAATCGATTCCCGTATGCTAGAGCGATGGCCTTTTCACCGGCCGATAGCTTGTCTTGCTGGTCTGTCGTGAAGACGTATCCTATGCGCGCCCGGGTTGATTTGCTGATGCCCTGGTACACATCATTGACTCGTTCTCCATCGCTTTTCCAGAGATCCTTGTAACAGTGAAACACGTCGCTGTCGTCGATGCTCAGCACCTCGTTACCGCTGATCTTGACGGTCGTTTTCTTGATGATAGCTCGCCCCACGTTCCGCACTAGCTCGCGTTTATCGTTGTCGGAGGTCAACGTGATATTGAACGCCAGTCGAACAGTGCCTGGTACAATGAGGTCATTCTCACCAAGGTTTGGAAATCTAACCAGCAGAGTTTGATTCTGGTCTATCTTGCTGGGATTGTTGGTGATGGTCACCGACTGTCGCACGGCTCTGGCACCTAATGGCTCTCTCAATTTTCTGAAAGGATCTAATTTTCTACCGTACATTGTTATATAAATGAAATATATTTTTAATACTAATGGATGAAGACATACCTATGGATGAGATGCCGGGCGCTAGTGCCCAGGCATCCGATGTGCAGGAGACCTCATTTACTAGTTCACCATTGAACCAAGAACTCTTGGAAACAACGGTAAATGATTATTTCGAAAGTTTAAGAAGAGATAAAAACTACGTTGAACCACAGGGTCGATACCATAAGGATTTTTTTATTGATACAAAGGGTGTTCTACGCCTTAAGTCTGACCCAGGGGTTGACCTCTTTAACAAGAGCAATAAAAAACCACTGGCCTTGTCAACTCTAGCCAGCCGCCATGGTGTCGAATTTATCCGTAAAAATCTAAACATGAATGATTACGGTGGTGCAATACCTAAGGCCGTTAAAGAAGATCTGCAAGCTACCAGATCCCACCTCACCACTAGAGATGAAATGACACCAGAGCGTGCTACAGAAGCCTCGGACAGCATAGAAAAACTGTTGAGCACCTACTGGGACAAACCATTACTGGGGTTTGACTTTCCGGTAAGGGAACTGTACGGCTTAGACGAAGCCGTGAAACGCGTGCGTGGAGAGCTCGTGAACAACATGGGGAAACTGAACGAAATCGACGAGCACATCGCTAAGGAAAAAACCAAACTCAACGAAACTGAAAACGATGATATGAAGCGTCGTATCAATGAACGACTACGCGATTTAGAAGACGAGAGACGTACACGATTGGAAGCAGCTTCCTCGAATCGTGAACAGCTTCGATCCCAGATCAGTCGCATTCGGGAAACAATCGATAGAATACTGAATGAGGATACAACTTTAGCCAACAGGATTCGGATATTGTTCCGGGAGCAAGGGATCACCATCGCCAGCATTCTGACTGCATTGGGTTTCATCATATCAACCCTGGTGGTGTCACTAACGGGGGGAACCCCTGTGGGGCCTGCCGGCGGCGGAACTCCAAGTGGCGGTGGTGGTGTTAAAGACTGGATAAAAAAACTCGGGGAAGGACTAGCTAAACTGGCTGGTAAAGCCGCCGAAGCCCTTCCCGGCATCCTGGGTAGCATCGTCTCGTGGTTGTTGAGCGCTCTGTCTAAAACTGCCATGTGGCTCAGTCAAAACCTGTGGGCAGCCATCGTCGCCGTGGCGGGTCTGGTGTACGTAGCGGCTAAAAAATCTTTAACCAAATAAGTCCCAAAGCTACCCCACCAACCACAAGGGCCGTTTTACTATCAATATGCTGCTGATAGGGGGGTACCCCCACATGAATATGGGGGGCCACCTCCTGTGGTTGAATTTTAGACTCCGGGGGTGGCGCCACTATACCCGTTTCACGTGGTGGGATGTGTGGGATATAGGTGGTGTTAATATCGGGGTTGATACCCAACTTTTGATCCTTCGTGGCTATGACTATTTTGTTGTTATAACCCACCACTTTTTTTATTCTCAGTTGCATATCACTCGGAGCCATGTACAACCCCACGCCGAACACGTAATTGACTTTCGATCTGGCGTATTCTAACACGTTTTGGTAGCGTTCGATGGCCCGCGGGAGATCAACTGGAGAATTGATAGCATCCTCAACGTTGGAAACGAACTGTTTCTGAGCGTCGTAAGCAGTTCCCTTACCGAGGATGTTGGAACGCGTCATAGACTGCGCACCCAATAGCGCCCACACGTACGTTCGAATCGAGTCGTTCAACCTGACTACCCCGGCACGAGTGAATCCTTTCGACTTGTCCAACATAAACATTTTCCACCCGTCTGCGGTTGACTGCTCCACTTTCTGGACTGTGAAAGCAACACCACCTTTAAAGTTCATACGATCATCCCTCCATTCATTACTCGACAAAGCAAAGTCCTGGCGTAGTATATCTCGTTTCAGTAAATCATCACTGACTTCTTTCACTGATCGCGCGCCATCATAAGGTATACCAAACCCGTGGTTCGGCCCCGGCAAACGCCAATCCGTCTTCGGGTTTATTTCGAATTCATTGCAAATACGTTCGTAGGCCCGTCTATCGTACGGGTTGTTTGTTGCATCCCACGCTTTGTCCTGTGGGAGGGGGGCGCTGATCTCTTTAAGGATACGTCTGACCTGGTAGTACACGTGGAACTTGAACACAGACTGACTCAGCGGTCCACGCCGAGTGTTGGTCAATGTCACACCACACCCCGTTGTAGCGCACCACACGGCAAAGTTGAATTGATTCTGCCAGAACTGCATAGGGTTGTTGAACCAAGCGTGGACTGCCTTGATGTTAGTCACCGAAAGCTTATACTTATCGAACACATCTAAAAGCTGGGCATTGAAATATAACTCAGGAGCAACCACGATCTTCATGGGGGAGAAATCTACGTCCAGTTTAGGGTAAAATAACATTTTAAAACTCTTATATAATGAGTATATATACTCTAACATGTACATAACACTTCCAGGAATAACGAGCGGTGAGGCCGTTCAGCTGACGCACGCGATCGATAACACGTCAGGCCAACTCGAAGTCGCACTCTGCGATATCACCTACCTACCGCAATGGACTAACATCAATATCAGCAACAATAAGCTGTTCGTCAGTGGAACTCGCAGCCAGATAACTGACGGCTACTACAGCGTGTGCTCTCTAAACGACGAGGTCTTCAAACCCCTGGGAGCCGAACTCAAGATGAACGACTCAAACGGCACAGTGGTGTTAATCAACAACGGAAGAAACCCCTTGAGGCTCGGCCGACCATTAGCAAGGATGCTCGGTATGTCTCCTGACGAGATAAAACCAACAACAACCGTCACAGGTACGAAGTTACCCGACCTAGTACCGTACCGAGAGCTGTACATCCATCTCGATCAGGTGAGCACAACGTACAACATTCAAGGAGGTCACCCTTCCACTATACTGAGAGCAGTGCCGGTGAAAACTGAGAAATACAACGACGGTAGAACCGAGTCGTTTTCACCACGGCAGTATAAGAGATTAACCCAGGGCAACATACCTGAGCTGACAATATCGGTGTTAGATATAAATCATAATCCTGTAAATATAGGATACCTCAGCTTAACGCTTCATGTAAAATGACCAGCGCACAAGGGCCCGGAGTGAAAAAATGCGTCAATATCGGGATCTCCGACCTTGGAGACACGCGCGGTTTCGACGCTCCCGGAGTAGATGGTAAATCGTACGCCTTGCAACTGAAAAACAACATTTACAAACGCGTTGAAATCCCCTCCGGTGGAACCCTAAGTGATATGATAGATACCACAAGAGCAACAGTCAACACTAAGTACGCCCTTGTCAACACCGGTAATAATAATTGGATAATATACCCATCGTTCGGGGGTAAACTGTTCGACTTAGACGATGTTGAGAGCACTACCGTCGCCCGAAACAAACCATATATGCTCGTCTTCACCGAAGATGACAAGTGGGTGTTGTTACCCGATAACGACGACTGGTTTCTCAATATTAGGCTCGTCTCTCCCTACGTGTTCACGGATAACAAAGACAACCACCTAAACAAAGTCGTGAACAATGGAACCATACTCGTGGCTTACGTCCCAACTCAGAGACGTAGCATAGTCGTCAGCCCACTCGACACTATGGCAGCTCACATGCTATCGAGTAAACCGAACATACAAAACGTGAAATTGCAGTTGGTGTCTGAATTCGAAGGCGTGGTCAGTATAGTAGAGAGTCTACCGGCAAACTCAACACTGATCATCAAAGTCTACCTAGGGGAACCATCGGGGAATGATGTCGAGATCGTGAAGGGGATCAAACTCGGGTGGGTGAAACGACACCAGTATCAAGTTTGTAACGTTTACGTGCGGGTGGGTACCGACTCCAACACCAGTCTGCAGGGGGTCAACGTGATCGTGGAAAACAAGATATCACTAACCAATATCTTCCTACCTGCCAACATACACTTCATGGGTATGAAGTTCACCCCTGAATTATTATCAAAAAACCAGTTGGAAATTATATCATAATAGTATAATAATGACCAATCATCGCCCCAACACTACGCTTAACGACCTGGGAGATACGGAGGGATTCGATCAGCCTGGTGAGGAAGATGAATTATATATCCTACAATTCAAAGACAACGTGTACAGACGGGTGTTGTTATTAGATTTTAAAGAGCCTAAATGGCTGATCAACTTAACACTCTCCTCACCTTATATCACATTAACCGAATTGGGGCGTATCTCTAAGATTAGGAACAACGGTATCTGGCCCGGGGATTTCATTCCGGAGAGGGGATTAATACGAACTACTAAAAATGGGTTAACGTCTTTCTTTGAAAATAAATTAACATTTAGTAATCCTGAAATAATATTCCCCCCTTTCACACTCATCATAGAAGTCTTCTTTGAGTATTCAGACAACGGAGACCCCCCAATAATACACCAAATTTTACCCGGGGTGTTAATACACTGGTTTAGCGTACACAAAGGCAAATATTGTCGTATTGTTATACAACAGGATACCACGGGTACTAGAAACCACTTAATAAGCCTCCTTGGGGTTTATTTTACACCAGAAAATTCTATTAGCCTCTCACCTATTACCCTGGGTTCCGCTTGAGGCAGTTATGTGATGTGAAACGTCAACTAGAACAAGACCGTGACACGCGGAAAGCTCTATGTAAAAAGTACAATAGAGCTTTCAATATCGTGGACGGGGCTGACACTACCCTTATGGCAACCAGCATTGGACTAGGTGCGGCAGGCGTTGGGTTGTTAGCTACCATCGTGGCTGCACCTATAGTGCTAGGTATTGAAATAACGGCAGGGGTGGCAGGGTTGGCAGGGTTGGCGCTTAAGTTAGTATCACGCAGGCTTAATCGTAAGGCATTGAAACACGACGAGATCAGGGTTCTGGCCGAAGCAAAGCTGAACACAGTGAGTGAGCGTATTTCCACGGCACTCTCTGATAGTAAGATCTCAGAAGAGGACTTTCGTTCAATCCTCTCTGAACTCAAAAAATATAACGGAATGAAACAAGATATTCGATCCAAGTCTCGTAAGTCTGCTATCAACGAGGACGAGAAAAAAAAGTACATAGAACAGGGAATACAAAAAGCCCAGCAAGCCTTTATTATGAACACCAAAGAGATCGTAGGCGGTTCACGTTAAACTGTTTCATCGATATAAACATGACATAGGGGAACACGAGGGCGATAGCCGTAAGCGGGCCACCGATCCTATATGGTCAGTCAAAACTTACAACATAGATAAAGTGGATATGAAAGCCGACGAACCTAACTTATACTACTTGAGGGATGGGCCGGGTAGGGGGTTTGTAAGAGAAGAATTATTGATCGTACCGTACGGCACAGTGTTACCTCCTACCAAGGCACAGTAATTACCGCCAACCTTTTTGTAGTAGGGGTAATAGTAGCAAGAGCTAAGGGGCCCACCAACGCCTTATTTAGTAAATAAGGCTTTGTAGAGACTTTTTGTGAAAGTGGTCCAGAACTATCATTCCCTATACTACTCACGGCCACCCATCCAAGGACTGTCCGAGCTCGACGGTGCTTAACTTCAACTGATGGTGACCTGAGCACTACGCACAGGACCACTCGCCACCACATCCCGATCTACACACCCGATCGCAGGTACTTCCGTTTCATCCTGGGAGTTCGCCACTTTCAGTGGAAGGTCCTTCTGTTCGGGATTTTCTCCGCCCCCTAGCTGTTCACGCGAGTAACTCAACTCATTGTCCACTACAGGGGTCTACAGGGGTAGCCTTGTCAACCTTGATAAACGTAAAATTATGATTTTTAGAAGAGAATCTAAACTGTCAAAATCAGAAAAATGGACATACAAATGGACTACGCTTGAAACTGTTACATCCTACAAGTGTCTTGGCGTATCACTTAATAGAACTATAATTTGCCCCATTCTCCCGACAACATTTCAGTTGAGGCAAAGAAAGCTTTAGAGTCTATTACAAAATGTATTTGTAGCTTTAAAGACTTGTGACATGATTTCTACTTTAAAATATGTGACTGTAAGATACTACCTCTATTGTCATATCGGTCAGAATTATCAGGCTTTCACGAACATGATTGCCGGGAAAGGGTATTACTCTGTGCATGGAAACGATTCCTTGCTTTGCGAATGTCTACATCAAATACAATTGTACTTGGAGAAACTGGTAGGTACCCTAGCCAGGTGTAGATTCTTTTTAACGTTGTATTGCTTACTTGTTAAAGCTCCTCTCCATTCCTTATTCACTCTATGAATCTAAAGCGTACAAAAGGTTATGGAATCTAGATTCAAACCCAAGTGTTGAACAAAATAGGTTTAATTGGGGTTCGCATATAAAAACAGTTCTCTTTTGATTTGGACGTGGATATGGCAGGGAGTTGGAAATAAACACCGTTTCGTAAATTTACTTGTAAGAAGAAGTGAAGATTGTTTTATACAGGAGTGGCTTGAAAACTCCTCCCAAACAGGCCCTGTATATTTACTTATTCCCTGTTTGAGAAAATCTCATGTGTGAACCATGTGTACGCTGTATTACTCTTAAGAAACTAAGAATCGTAATGTCATAGCTTCGATCCTTTTATTTTGACTTAAGTGTGCAAATACTGTAAATGGAATGCCCCGACTGGAAGATGAATACCATATTCTTCTAATTTATGATTATTATAATTAACTTTTTATTGTGTTCATTAAAATTCTGGCTTCTGATTCTGATTGGTTAACTGGGAACATTTCTTGGAATTTCATTTCCCAGTGAATCTAAAAAGCTAAGCCGAAACGGAATGTCGGGGAATACCTTTACACAGCGAGGGAATTCCCTTGCACTCAGGTACCCTAATGAACTTTGGATAAACATTGAAGTGATACATTGTGGTTAACATAAACAAACAACTCAAAATTATCCGTGAACGTTAATAACGTTGTAACGCCTCGACAAGAGCATGCGCACGATGGAACATCAGTTCATGGCATCGCAATCCCAGTCACATCACAGCCTCTTTCCACTTGCGCAATTACGGCTGTCCACTAACAATCTCAGTTCCACTAACTTCATGCCACCGGGCTTGATATCCAATTCTCACTCTTCGAACTGAGTCTTGCAGTTCGCTGGTATTAATTCAAATGTTTGAACTTGAAACTTTCCTGTTACCGGAACGCGTCACGTTGTGTTGTTCCGTTCTGATTCGCCACCCGACGTTACCTTGGTTGATTGACAGCCGTTTGGGGGTGTTCTATGCTGATTGGCTAATAGTGTGATAGGCGTGTCATTTTATGTAAATGAGTCACCTGAGTCGTGTCACACCATTACCGAATTCTTACACCGAAATTGTTAATCGGAGGTAACAAAGATATCTGTTTCGATGAATTTGATTATATTTAAAAAATATTGTTGAAAATCTATAATATTTGTTGTTGAATTTAATTATAAGAATTGACTGTGTATTTCTTTCGTTGCATTGAGGTATGAAACTAAAAACCAATGTGCAAACTTTTGTAAGAATCTGTTACGCGGATTCATACAGTTTTCACATCGGTTTTTAGTTTCATACCACAATGCAACGAAAGAAATACACAGTCAATCCTTAAATAGAAACATTAGAAGCAAATATATAATATTTTACGAAACAACCGTCAAAACATAAATTTATCCAACTATTGTCAACTTCAAATCGGATATTTATAGAAAATATCGCTTTGTTTATCTATCGTGCTATTTTGAAGAGAAACCATCTCTGCTGTTGAACTTCAGTTCTGAATAAAGATTGATTGATTGAGATAGATCTATGCTGAACCTATCGATCACTGCACTGTCTGGTCTAGACTCGAATATTTACAGACGGTGGCCATATAACTGGAATGGAGTGTGGCGTAAAACTAAACTCACTTACTCAATGACTGGCACATCATAGAGATATCCATCCATATCCGGTGCTGCAGACTTGAACATGCATATGTCTAACACTTGTATCACTGACTTAAACAAATAGAGGCGATCCTGATTAATGACATCTGAACATCTAAAGATAATGGTTAACATACCCAACATGTATTATTCTGTCTTACAGAAGGATCAACACCATCCCCTGATGTCCTGAGTACAGGTAAGGAAGTGACTCTAATGAATTAAGCCCCAAATGGGACAAGCTTACATATTACTAATCTGGGGTTAGATTGCCTGAAATAGAAATGACTTTTAATCAACTCAACTGTCTGGGCCATATACACAGCCGCATAGATACATGTGGAACTGTATCCAAGATCCTTTTCATATATGGACCTTCACTAAATATACTTTGTTATCCTCTAATACGGAGAGAAATCACATCAGAAATAGTTTGAAGGTCATATGATTACATCAGAAGTAGGGAGAGACTCAGGCATGTTTCCATCATTCCCTTAGTATTGGTTGACAGTCTGTGTTTTGTAGTAAGCAGTACACTTCTTGTACACGTACCGTACGGCAGTAAGAGTGAATTGTGATCTATCACTTTCACTTAAAGTGAAGTTAGGATTGCAGGACAATAGATTTAGTGTCAAATTGCTATCAGACATATTGTGAACAAAAACACTGAAGTCAAATGGTCCAATATTGGCAAGTACACACCACAGATCATCCCGCGCTTGTATATGCAGATGTATATTCACACAACGTGATAATGTGGGACAATGGACCTGAAAAGAAGCTACTACAGTGTTCGCACAGATACTTTTCAGATTTTAGCAGCTTGTAAACAGAGACAATTTGGATAAAATATTCCACAGAATGCCTAAGGATTGGATTCTCTTCTGCACGGCTACCCAACCTGGGTGAACTGATAATGAAGAGTGAATTTGCTTAAATTCTTGGAGACCTGGGTCGTTATGGATCCGTTCAGTCCAAGATCTCGATTGAAAGCCGAACACTGCAGATTTTACTTTCTTTTTCCATAAGGTATAACATTGGAAATCACCGTTGTCGAGAAAAGGCCTGATATTTTCCGTTAAGCCATACTTTTTACACAATCTGTAGATATCTGGTACAAAACCTTGGTGATTTTGCGAACAACCTGGTGAAATCTGAGCAGGCGAGTTAGGAGTATCTTGTATGGGAGATATGAAGTATTCATTTTCAATTGTCTGCCGAAGAACAGTAGCTTTCTGGAGTCTATTACGCCTTCAAGTGGCATAACACCGAGCAGACCCAAGCATACGTCATTGCAAGTTAGTTTCGGCAATACTTGAATACACTTGATTATATATCTGTAAGTCCTCTCCAGCATCGTAATTTCGACTTTTGTCAGAGCTGACCAAAGCTCACATCCGTATAGAGCCTTGGGCAGGGTTATTGCTTCAATGAGTGCGAGACAGGTTTGAGGACTGACAAACTTGGGACTAAATCCAGACTTGACGATAGTATGTGCACTGACTCTCATTGTCGTACAGGCATTCAGCGTTCTCTCTATTGACGACATATTAGCAGCGAGGGTTATTCCTACGTGTTTTATAGTGACAGTACGTGGTACAGTACTACCATAAAGAGATCAGGACCCCCACTGCTTTTGCGCTTGGTACATGGGAACTTCATGATCTCTGATTTGCTAGCCGAGAAGGTAACCCTCCAGCGTTTGCTATAGTTCTCAGCTAACAACAATGTCTTAAGACCGCTGTATGATGGGCTTACCGAGGCTATGTCATCTGCCTGTGTTGGGCAACATATGTTGAGATCGAGAATGAATGATCCTGTATTAGCACGAGTCAGTTCTGATAGGAGTTCATTAATGAATAAAAGGTAGAGTCTGACAGACAAGATCCCGCTCTGGCGAACGCCTTACAGTAGTCTGAACCATCTTGATTGATAGTTTCCTGTTTTCACAGAACTCCTCATACCAGTATATAACCTGTCAAATATACGGCACATCTGGCCTTGGACGCCATTATCAAATAGCTTGACCCTTAAACCATCATGCCAAACAGTGCCAAATGCCTTGCAAGAGTCAAGGAAGGCAACATTGACGTCTGATTGCAGTTCGTGATAGTAACGAATGGTTTCCTGGAGATTAAAAGATGCTTGCAGGGACGACAATCCAGCCTGGTACGCCATTTGCTGTCTGTTTGGGAAGACACCAGTTTGCCTTAGTGCAGGTAGGAGAGGAAGTAGACACATTTCAAAGAGTTGTTCAATAACAGGAGTCAAAGAGATCTCTCTGTATGAGTTAGGATCTTTACGGTTCTTGTTACCTCCTTTGAAAACTGGCACGATTATGCTATACAGATGGTATTATGCCTGACCTCATTACAATGTTGAAGAGATGACATATATGGCTGATAAGCATTTTGCCACCATATTTCAAATGTTCATATACTAGATTGTCGTCTCCGCAAGCCTTTTTGTTCTTCAGCTTCGCGCACAGTGTGGCTATCATGGACTCAGTGATAAGATGTGTGGCTTCGTCGGCATCAGACAAGCATTTGGAACGGATTTTATTCACTTTATCCGCAATATCAGATTTGAATGAAGCATTGAAGTGATCTTTTTCCGTGTCATGGAAGACAGTTTGAAAGTGAGATGCCCATGCTTCCATCACTGATTCCAGTTCACTTACTACAGTGCCGTCAGACATCATAGGGTATACTGTAGCGAATCTAGTATTGTTTCCTGATCTTTTGATGGACTTCCAAAAGAACTTGCGATCAATTTCAAAGTCAAAGGAGTGGTCCAACTCATCTAATTTAGATTTAGTATGCTCAGCTGTAGCAACCCTGAGTCCACGCCTGAAAGTATCTTTCATATGCTTGTAATGACGGAAGGAACTGTGCTCCATCCCTCTCGGTTGACCGTCTGAGATCCAAGCACGTCTCGCCAACTTCATATCACTATGATGTGTTTTCAAAGATTGAGACCAGTAAGGTTTGAGAGCATTATCATATTTCTTTGTTTGTAATGTTTCTGCTGCAGCTCTCACCAATGTTCCCACTATGCTAGAGTAGTATCCTGCAACTTTAGAGCATGTGTAGGGTTCTTCAAGAACATGCAATGGCCATAGCATGTGTGATACAGCAAATGTGTAGTCACTAAGTACATTGTGTTGTTTTGCACGTTCCCATGATATACGGGCCTTTTGTGAGTTCAGCGTTGGAATAAAGCAAACGTCGCATATTGATAGGGAACATAAAACAGGATGATGGTCAGAGATGTTAAAAATGACATCATCTAGAATCTGAGACGTGATTATATTGCATATGCTGGATTTGTCTATTAGAATGTGATCTATCATGGTTTCCTCCACAGTAAGAACAAAAAGTCCAATCAGGTCCTGCACAAATGATCTGAGCATTAACTGATATGAGGTTAAATTTGGAAACCAAACGTGTGCTCCTTGCATCAAAGGTGGTATTACATCTGGGGCCTTGTATCTTAGTGTTCATATCGAACACTAATATAACAGTACCTAGTGTTGAGTACGCTTCAAGCACTTCATCAACTTTATCAACACTCCATAGAAAGCTCTGAATGTCCTTGGATGCTGCAGACAGGTAAACACAAAAGAAATAAAGTGGCCTTGAGTTTGGTACATGCATCTCGACACCAGTGATGAAGTCAAACTCCATGTCAATTGGTTGTGTGAAGGGTAACATCCTTTTAGACACCAGGATAGCTACACCTGCTTTAGCAAGAAAGCTATTCGGATCATGTACGTAACTCTCTCCATAACATGTAACAGATGCCTCGTACTGGCGAGACAGTTCTTTTAGCAGGTTTAGATTATGCTTCTGCAATTGGTGTTCCGTTAAGCCACATAGATCAATGTCATATTCATTCAGACATTTTAATAGGTAAGGGATACTTGTCGACAAACCTCGACAATTCCACGTCATAATGTTGAACGGAGACATTTTGGTTTAATTACTTCGCTTACTTCTGCCAACGTCCAGGGATCCATCGTTTGATAACGATTCCACTTGGCCAAAAACGTGAATCACCCACAAGAAGTCTTTCAGACAATGGTACGTTAAGTTGTGCCCAAGCAACACGTCCATGGGGATTGTAGTTATATTGTATTGAGGTGGCATGAATACCCCTTTCTGACAAAAAAATCTCTCATTTCATCTTCATTCGTATCTTTACTGATAATACCAACATAGAATCTAGCTAGCCTTGGATAGTGCTTGTGCACTGTCTGTCTTTCGCGATATCTTGTGTTATTTACAAAAGTTTGTTTTGACCTAGATTCAGTAAGGTCTTTTACGGTCCTTTTAATTCTGGTGTTATCTGTGTCGAAACTAACAGATATGCCATGTCGCCTGTGCTTGTTCTTGGTGATGAAAGAATCATATGTATGAGCTGATTCCTTGTTATTCACCTTTCTCTCGTTGGTTGTTGATTTAGATTCCTCGCTTTGATTGAATTCATGGTGTCTGTTACCTGCCGGCTCTACTGTAATCTTAGCGAGTAGTTCGTCATAAAAGAATGACAGGTCCGAACTATGATCATTCAACTCATTGTGTTTTACTGCATTGTCATTGTCTGACGGTAAATTGGCGTCAATTTCATCAAGCGTGGAGGCCTCATTGTTTTGACTTTTTGCATGAAGAGGGGTCATATCTACAGTCTGGGTCAAAGTTCAGGGGTCAATGCATTCTCGGCTTCAGCTTGTGTTATTATGCAATCATGCGCACGATGGAACATCAGTTCATGGCATCGCAATCCCAGTCACAACACACCCTCTTTCCACTTGTGCAAATACGGCTGTCATCGGACTGCATATCCAATTCTCACTCTTCAAACTGAGTCTTTCAGTTCGCTGGTATTAGTTCAAATGTTTGAACTTGAAACTTTGCTGTTACCGGAACGCGTCACATTGTGTTGTTCATTCTGATTCGCCACCCGACGTTAGCTTATTTGATTGCCAACTGTTTGGGGGGTGCTCTATGCTGACTGGCTAATGGTTTGATAGGCGTGTCATTTTAAGTAAATGAGTCACCTGAGACATGTCACACCATTACCGAATTCTTACACCGAAATTGTTAATCGGGGGTAACAAAGATATCTGTTTCGATGAATTTGATTATGTTTAAAAAATATTGTTGAAAATCTATAATATTTGTTGTTGAATTCAATTATAAGAATTGACTGTGTATTTCTTTCGTTGCATTGAGGTATGAAACTAAAAACCAATGTGCAAACTTTTGTAAGAATCTGTTACGCGGATTCATACAGTTTTCACATCGGTTTTTAGTTTCATACCACAATGCAACGAAAGAAATACACAGTCAATCCTTAAATAGAAACATTAGAAGCAAATATATAATATTTTACGAAACAACCGTCAAAACATAAATTTATCCAACTATTGTCAACTTCAAATCGGATATTTATAGAAAATATCGCTTTGTTTATCTATCGTGCTATTTTGAAGAGAAACCGTCTCTGCTGTTGAACTTCAGTTCTGAATAAAGATTGATTGATTGAGATAGATCTATGCTGAACCTATCGATCACTGCACTGTCTGGTCTAGACTCGAATATTTACAGACGGTGGCCATATAACTGGAATGGAGTGTGGCGTAAAACTAAACTCACTTACTCAATGACTGGCACATCATAGAGATATCCATCCATATCCGGTGCTGCAGACTTGAACATGCATATGTCTAACACTTGTATCACTGACTTAAACAAATAGAGGCGATCCTGATTAATGGCATCTGAACATCTAAAGATAATGGTTAACATACCCAACATGTATTATTCTGTCTTACAGAAGGATCAACACCATCCCCTGATGTCCTGAGCACAGGTAAGGAAGTGACTCTAATGAATTAAGCCCCAAATGGGACAAGCTTACATTTTACTAATCTGGGGTTAGATTGCCTGAAATAGAAATGACTTTTAATCAACTCAGCTGTCTGGGCCATATACACAGCCGCATAGATACATGTGGAACTGTATCCAAGATCCTATTCATATATGGACCTTCACTAAATATACTTTGTTATCCTCTAATACGGAGAGAAATCACATCAGAAATACTTTGAAGGTCATATGATTACATCAGAAGTAGGGAGAGACTCAGGCATGTTTCCATCATTCCCTTAGTATTGGTTGACAGTCTGTGTTTTGTAGTAAGCAGTACACTTCTTGTACACGTACCGTACGGCAGTAAGAGTGAATTGTGATCTATCACTTTCACTTAAAGTGAAGTTAGGATTGCAGGACAATAGATTTAGTGTCAAATTGCTATCAGACATATTGTGAACAAAAACACTGAAGTCAAATGGTCCAATATTGGCAAGTACACACCACAGATCATCCCGCGCTTGTATATGCAGATGTATATTCACACAACGTGATAATGTGGGACAATGGGCCTGAAAAGAAGCTACTACAGTGTTCGCACAGATACTTTTCAGATTTTAGCAGCTTGTAAACAGAGACAATTTGGATAAAATATTCCACAGAATGCCTAAGGATTGGATTCTCTTCTGCACGGCTACCCAACCTGGGTGAACTGATAATGAAGAGTGAATTTGCTTAAATTCTTGGAGACCTGGGTCGTTATGGATCCGTTCAGTCCAAGATCTCGATTGAAAGCCGAACACTGCAGATTTTACTTTCTTTTTCCATAAGGTATAACATTGAAAATCACCGTTGTCGAGAAAAGGCCTGATATTTTCCGTTAAGCCATACTTTTTACACAATCTGTAGATATCTGGTACAAAACCTTGGTGATTTTGCGAACAACCTGGTGAAATCTGAGCAGGCGAGTTAGGAGTATCTTGTATGGGAGATATGAAGTATTCATTTTCAATTGTCTGCCGAAGAACAGTAGCTTTCTGGAGTCTATTACGCCTTCAAGTGGCATAACACCGAGCAGACCCAAGCATACGTCATTGCAAGTTAGTTTCGGCAATACTTGAATACACTTGATTATATATCTGTAAGTCCTCTCCAGCATCGTAATTTCGACTTTTGTCAGAGCTGACCAAAGCTCACATCCGTATAGAGCCTTGGGCAGGGTTATTGCTTCAATGAGTGCGAGACAGGTTTGAGGACTGACAAACTTGGGACTAAATCCAGACTTGACGATAGTATGTGCACTGACTCTCATTGTCGTACAGGCATTCAGCGTTCTCTCTATTGACGACATATTAGCAGCGAGGGTTATTCCTACGTGTTTTATAGTGACAGTACGTGGTACAGTACTACCATAAAGAGATCAGGACCCCCTCTGCTTTTGCGCTTGGTACATGGGAACGTCATGATCTCTGATTTGCTAGCCGAGAAGGTAACCCTCCAGCGTTTGCTATAGTTCTCAGCTAACAACAATGTCTTAAGACCGCTGTATGATGGGCTTACCGAGGCTGTGTCATCTGCCTGTGTTGGGCAACATATGTTGAGATCGAGAATGAATGATCCTGTATTAGCACGAGTCAGTTCTGATAGGAGTTCATTAATGAATAAAAGGTAGAGTCTGGCAGACAAGATCCCGCTCTGGCGAACGCCTTACAGTAGTCTGAACCATCTTGATTGATAGTTTCCTGTTTTCACAGAACTCCTCATACCAGTATATAACCTGTCAAATATACGGCACATCTGGCCTTGGACGCCATTATCAAATAGCTTGACCCTTAAACCATCATGCCAAACAGTGCCAAATGCCTTGCAAGAGTCAAGGAAGGCAACATTGACGTCTGATTGCAGTTTTGTGATAGTAACGAATGGTTTCCTGGAGATTAAAAGATGCTTGCAGGGACGACAATCCAGCCTGGTACGCCATTTGCTGTCTGTTTGGGAAGACACCAGTTTGCTTTAGTGCAGGTAGGAGAGGAAGTAGACACATTTCAAAGAGTTGTTCAATAACAGGAGTCAAAGAGATCTCTCTGTATGAGTTAGGATCTTTACGGTTCTTGTTACCTCCTTTGAAAACTGGCACGATTATGCTATACAGATGGTATTATGCCTGACCTCATTACAATGTTGAAGAGATGACATATATGGCTGATAAGCATTTTGCCACCATATTTCAAATGTTCATATACTAGATTGTCGTCTCCGCAAGCCTTTTTGTTCTTCAGCTTCGCGCACAGTGTGGCTATCATGGACTCAGTGATAAGATGTGTGGCTTCGTCGGCATCAGACAAGCATTTGGAACGGATTTTATTCACTTTATCCGCAATATCAGATTTGAATGAAGCATTGAAGTGATCTTTTTCCGTGTCATGGAAGACAGTTTGAAAGTGAGATGCCCATGCTTCCATCACTGATTCCGGTTCACTTACTACAGTGCCGTCAGACATCATAGGGTATACTGTAGCGAATCTAGTATTGTTTCCTGATCTTTTGATGGACTTCCAAAAGAACTTGCGATCAATTTCAAAGTCAAAGGAGTGGTCCAACTCATCTAATTTAGATTTAGTATGCTCAGCTGTAGCAACCCTGAGTCCACGCCTGAAAGTATCTTTCATATGCTTGTAATGACGGAAGGAACTGTGCTCCATCCCTCTCGGTTGACCGTCTGAGATCCAAGCACGTCTCGCCAACTTCATATCACTATGATGTGTTTTCAAAGATTGAGACCAGTAAGGTTTGAGAGCATTATCATATTTCTTTGTTTGTAATGTTTCTGCTGCAGCTCTCACCAATGTTCCCACTATGCTAGAGTAGTATCCTGCAACTTTAGAGCATGTGTAGGGTTCTTCAAGAACATGCAATGGCCATAGCATGTGTGATACAGCAAATGTGTAGTCACTAAGTACATTGTGTTGTTTTGCACGTTCCCATGATATACGGGCCTTTTGTGAGTTCAGCGTTGGAATAAAGCAAACGTCGCATATTGATAGGGAACATAAAACAGGATGATGGTCAGAGATGTTAAAAATGACATCATCTAGAATTTGAGACGTGATTATATTGCATATGCTGGATTTGTCTATTAGAATGTGATCTATCATGGTTTCCTCCACAGTAAGAACAAAAAGTCCAATCAGGTCCTGCACAAATGATCTGAGCATTAACTGATCATATGAGGTTAAATTTGGAAACCAAACGTGTGCTCCTTGCATCAAAGGTGGTATTACATCTGGGGCCTTGTATCTTAGTGTTCATATCGAACACTAATATAACAGTACCTAGTGTTGAGTACGCTTCAAGCACTTCATCAACTTTATCAACACTCCATAGAAAGCTCTGAATGTCCTTGGATGCTGCAGACAGGTAAACACAAAAGAAATAAAGTGGCCTTGAGTTTGGTACATGCATCTCGACACCAGTGATGAAGTCAAACTCCATGTCAATTGGTTGTGTGAAGGGTAACATCCTTTTAGACACCAGGATAGCTACACCTGCTTTAGCAAGAAAGCTATTCGGATCATGTACGTAACTCTCTCCATAACATGTAACAGATGCCTCGTACTGGCGAGACAGTTCTTTTAGCAGGTTTAGATTATGCTTCTGCAATTGGTGTTCCGTTAAGCCACATAGATCAATGTCGCGATATCTTGTGTTATTTACAAAAGTTTGTTTTGACCTAGATTCAGTAAGGTCTTTTACGGTCCTTTTAATTCTTGTGTTATCTGTGTCGAAACTAACAGATATGCCATGTCGCCTGTGCTTGTTCTTGGTGATGAAAGAATCATATGTATGAGCTGATTCCTTGTTATTCACCTTTCTCTCGTTGGTTGTTGATTTAGATTCCTCGCTTTGATTGAATTCATGGTGTCTGTTACCTGCCGGCTCTACTGTAATCTTAGCGAGTAGTTCGTCATAAAAGAATGACAGGTCCGAACTATGATCATTCAACTCATTGTGTTTTACTGCATTGTCATTGTCTGACGGTAAATTGGCGTCAATTTCATCAAGCGTGGCGGCCTCATTGTTTTGACTTTTTGCATGAAGAGGGGTCATATCTACAGTCTGGGTCAAAGTTCAGGGGTCAATGCATTCTCGGCTTCAGCTTGTGTTATTATGCAATCATGCGCACGATGGAACATCAGTTCATGGCATCGCAATCCCAGTCACAACACACCCTCTTTCCACTTGCGCAAATACGGCTGTCATCGGACTGCATATCCAATTCTCACTCTTCAAACTGAGTCTTTCAGTTCGCTGGTATTAGTTCAAATGTTTGAACTTGAAACTTTGCTGTTACCGGAACGCGTCACATTGTGTTGTTCGTTCTGATTCGCCACCCGACGTTAGCTTATTTGATTGCCAACTGTTTGGGGGTGTTCTATGCTGACTGGCTAATGGTGTGATAGGCGTGTCATTTTAAGTAAATGAGTCACCTGAGACATGTCACACCATTACCGAATTCTTACACCGAAATTGTTAATCGGGGGTAACAAAGATATCTGTTTCGATGAATTTGATTATGTTTAAAGAAATCTTGTTGAAAGCCTATAATATTTGTTGCTACGCGGATTCATACAGTTTGGACATTAGGTTTTAGTTTCATATCACAATGCAACGAAAGAAATACACAGTCAATCCTTAAATAGAAACATTAGAAGCAAATATATAACCAGTTATTTTACGAAACAACCGTCTAAACATAACTTTATCCAACTATTGTCAACTTCAAATCGGATATTTATAGAAAATATCGCTTTGTTTATCTATCGTGCTACTTTGAAGAGAAACCATGTCTGCTGTTAAACTGTGTATATACGCCCGTGGCCTTCAGTTCTGAATAAAGATTGATTGATTGAGATAGATCTATGCTGAACCTATCGATCACTGCACTGTCTGGTCTAGACTCGAATATTTACAGACGGTGACCATATAACTGGAATGGAGTGTGGCGTAAAACTAAACTCACTTACTCAATGACTGGCACATCATAGAGATATCCATCCATATCCGGTGCTGCAGACTTGAACATGCATATGTCTAACACTTGTATCACTGACTTAAACAAATAGAGGCTATCCTGATTAATGGCATCTGAACATCTAAAGATAATGGTTAACATACCCAACATGTATTATTCTGTCTTACAGAAGGATCAACACCATCCCCTGATGTCCTGAGCACAGGTAAGGAAGTGACCCTAATGAATTAAGCCCCAAATGGGACAAGCTTACATCCTACTAATCTGGGGTTAGATTGCCTGAAATAGAAATGACCTTAAATCAACTCAACTGTCTGGGCCATATACACAGCCGCATAGATACATGTGGAACTGTATCCAAGATCCTATTCATATATGGACCTGCAATATCATATTTAATATCTACATCTTAACATCTTCATCTTCGGTTTCCAGTTTCATTCCAGTGCTTAAATCAACAAGTGCACATTCCAAAATGGCACTGAAATAATCGTTCTTGCAATTAAACAGCATTGGTACAAACGTTTCTGTCCAGCTGATATCTAATCTGCTTAGTTATCTCACTATGAGTAAAGGAATGATCGAGATCAAGATTACAGTCTTATCTAAAACGAACGTAGAGTAAAGTTTGGGAAAGAGGAACACTTATCAACAGATCAGTAGAGCGGTCAGCACATATTTCAGGGGCATAGATACATGCAAAGTTGCTGTAGTTGTCAAAAATAAGCATAACAATATTGTACTCGTATATCATGTTGCCATGGTGCAGTGTTTACAGCAGTGTTTGCCTGTGTGCTTGTCGTGGCCATCATTGTCATCGCAGTTCTTGTGTGTAGGCGACACCACAACACAGGTGAGTAGATCGAGAAAATCCTTCACAGGAATCCCCAGCTACGCTGTATATCTAACAGATCAATGTAAATCTCCCTAGCAGGCCTCAACATTACGGCACGCGTAAATGGATCAAGAGATTCACCCACAATAATTCAAGCAAGCCATATTATGCTAACAGAGTATCACATAAATCCATTGGGACTGAGAGGACGTCTTGACTTCTGGAGTGTCGTACAGTCATTATCTGTTCTGACGTCTCGACTTCAAAAGTGAATCAGTCTTACTAAGTTAACCGAAGAGAATCTCAAAGCCGACTTATTCTGTTCGAAACTTACCAAGAAATGTTACATAATGAACATGTGTATTTTAAAATTCAACGCAGTGTACAAATCAAAAGTACAAATTATCCTAAACTATTTACAGTTGAAACGAGGTAGACGGTCATGGCATGGATGATCTATCTATCCATCCGTCCGTCCGTCCATCCATTCATCCATCATCCATCCTTCCATCTTTCTCAAAGAGGGATGGTGGGGTTAAAGCGCTTGTTTTTCACACCGAAGACAGGGATTCGATTTCCCACATGGGTACAATGTGTTTGACAGGCGAAACACACGCCTTATTCGTAGATGGCATCGGATTACACTGACAGCAATGTCATATCTTGGTTTCCTTTCATATCTTCAGCACGCTCAGCGATTGGCGGAAGCAGTATGAGGAGACACTTATGTTCCGGGAGTGGTAAACGTTCGTACCTTTAAATGTGAATAAATCATTTTACACCTGTTATAAGTTACGATGCTAGTATAAGTTACGATATTAGTATGTGTCAGCTGAGCCCTGTGTTAACATCCCCTTTCATAAAGGCATGTTGTAATGTAGGTTCTTGTGCCGATCAGGTGTTTCTTCCTATAGGAGTCAACGTCATTATTTTACCACCCGCCCCTCGACCTCTACAATACATTTACAAACCATTTCATCAGTCAGCATGCATGTCCTTTGGTTTTGGATGTAATGGCTTCAAAAGCGACAAGACAATACGAGTATATATATATAACAAAATGTAGCTATACGTATCAGTTATTAAATTTTGATACGTGGTGTCGGTTTGCAACAAAGGTCTTTTTCTTTGCATTCAAATCCGGGGAGGTATTTTAGATCAGGTGCAGACTCATATTGAATTTACATCCCTGAAGTACGTCAGTCCTAGAGCAATGGTCACAAATGTCATATATAATATCTTAACGTATCATGAAAAATGTGTTTGTTACAGCTTTTCCAAGGAAGAAGGTGTATTTACTGTATGCTGAGGATCATAAAGATCACTTGAATGTCATCTCCAGGCTGGCCATATATTTGAAAAACCAGTGCTGCTGCGAGGTGTTTTATTCACCTTGGTTTAAGAGAGACTTCCACTCCATAGGCACCTACCAGTGGATCATATCACACATTGACGAGGCGGACTACGTGATTGTCATCAGCTCAGAGGCAGCGTTCAAACTCCTGGATGCAAGGAACACGAACACCTCTTTGAAGACAGAGGATGAAGGTCCAGAGGGCGACATCTTCTCCCCAGCCATAACCCATGTTAGGACGAAGTCTCTCGAGCCTGATTTCTACAGGAAAACCATCCTTGTGTACTTTGACTACACCAGTGAGGATTTTGTCTTAGAGGAAGTGAGTCCTGGTGTCCATTATAAGCTGCCCAAACATTTCAAGGACTTATTGTGCCACATCCATGAAGTTGATGTGTTTGACCAGACTTGCAGACATCCAGCCATAGACGCTATGGTGAAGCTGCAAGCCACTAGAAGTGGCCGACATTTACGGAAAGCCATTGAATCAGCAAGACATTTCCAGAGATCTAACCCACATTGGTTTGAGAAGAGGTTCCGTCGACAAAATTCATTAAACGAATCAGAACACGATCCAGAGCAGATGTTTGAGTCAGTCTCTGTGAAAGCAAATGCAGGTGATACAGATCCAAGGATAACTGTTGGTCATAATACAGGTTTGAGTAACAAACCACAAAGTGTCGTAACTAGCAGCACTGTTGTAGCACATCCACATGACATGATTGCCCCGAGTGCAGTCGCAACTGACACCCCTACCGATGTCATTATTAACCTGTTACAAAATATCAACGCAGAAGAGGACCTGCTTGCATTCAAAGGCCAAGACGACGCAAATTATTCTAAAGAGGACTTCATCCCTCCTAGTGAAATACTAACAGACACGGATATCGATGCACGCTTCCTTGTCATTAATAAGGGCGACGGGGTTTTTCCCCTTCAGACAATTATCAAAAGCATACCCAAATCTATAGAGTGACAAGAGTCCGTATTTTCAACCTCAGCTGAGAAACAAACTATGGATTACGAAAGATGTTTTATAACAACATGTGTATGTTGTCGGTATCTGTATCTCAACGCAAGCTGTTCCTGTTTCAAAAGTTTTATAACACATGTATGTCTAAAGAAACTGTTAGTGGATCAAAGAGTAGTTGGTATCTGTATCAGCACAGAAGCTGTGACTGAATCAAAGAGTTGTTGATATCAGTAGTTCAAGAGAAGCAGTTAGTGGATCAAAGAGTTGTTGATATCAGTACTTCAAGAGAAGCAGTTAGTGGATCAAAGAGTTGTTGATATCAGTACTTCAAGAGAAGCAGTTAGTGGATCAAAGAGTTGTTGATATCAGTACTTCAAGAGAAGCAGTTAGTGGATCAAAGAGTTGTTGATATCAGTACTTCAAGAGAAGCAGTTAGTGGATCAAAGAGTTGTTGATATCAGTACTTCAAGAGAAGCAGTTAGTGGATCAAAGAGTTGTTGATATCAGTATTTCAAGAGAAGCAGTTAGTGGATCAAAGAGTTGTTGATATCAGTACTTCAAGAGAAGCAGTTAGTGGATCAAAGAGTTGTTGATATCAGTATTTCAAGAGAAGCAGTTAGTGGATCAAAGAGTTGTTGATATCAGTACTTCAAGAGCTGTTAGTGGATCAAAGAGTTGTTGATATCTCCATCTCTATGGAAAATACCATGATATTGTCACCACGTTGTGGTTGGTGAACATCTCTGAACATCTCTGACCTGCAGCATTGCGGGCATCATCCATTCCATCTTCATGGATGCCACAATGCAGTGAAACGTTTGTGTTTAAACTGTTCGGAACATGTCGCCACAGTCTTTTCACAAGTGCCATGTCAAAGGGATCACTCTCCCACTAACCTTGCGAGATTAAATCTTGACCTTTGTATTTCAAACAAGTTTTCCCAACTTTAATCAGATACATCACATTTGATTTCGTATACTGTTGAGCCGTATCACAGCCATGGAGTTGCTTCCCTTTGCATTCATTGTCCATATCTTGAACTTTGTCTCTCAAGCAAACCTGTACATCTGTTCATGCCCATGCGACTGCACTTAGTTTCTACTATGATGGTGTGAAGATTGCAAAAGAAAACTCACTGACTCACTCCCTAATCATGCCGTCTCACATATCCATCTCGCTTCCACACCATCTATACCTACCTACAAAAGTACTTTGTGTCGTCACATTACGCCCCCTTTGACACCCTCCTTTTGCACATTTTGACTATAGCCTCATATCGAGTGTGTTATTCATTTAGTGTTGGAGGAATCTGTAATGCATGTAGACAACATGAACGTAAAATGTGCCATTTTTCTGTGCTGTGTGTCCAGCTTCACAAGCATTTATTTAGAATTTACACATACATATTATAACCGTATTGCAATAAGTATTCATTAAAATGTTCCATAAACCTGTCTGTAGTTCTTGTTATTTACAAAGCGAATTTCCGTTGTACACGTCGCTGAGTGCGACCTCGTTAGACCATATACGGTCAGAGTACAAGGTGTGAACTCACAAAGCTGCACATATATACAGACTGAACAACCCAGGTCTCTAAATTGCCAGAAATCACCATGTCTATTCTTGTCTTTTGTCTGCAATCACGGCATACATACATTAAGTGATACCCGTGGACGTATATGACCTGGTAAGAAGATGTCTACTCGGACGCTCTTAATTATTACACATTTGTTCTACTGTTAAGGTTACTATCCCCATTATCCCTGCTGAGACAGCATAACGTTATACCTGACATTCGGTTACCTGTCGCCCTGCGTACTGCAGATCCACGTACACCTTCCAATGACGTGTAGTATCGGAACGTAAAATGTCAACCGTGGACTTCTTTCACGAAACAACCTTTACTAATGTTAACCTTAACGCACATTCTTTATCATTGCACTAAGGTTACATTAGTGATCATGAGTTACGATTGCCTCAGTGCTTTGTGAAAGGAGACCTAGATCATCTGCCTTCAGACTTAACAGAATACGAACAGAAACAGCATAATACCATTGCCTTATTGCAACTTGGGGGGGGGGGGGGGGAGGGGGGGGGGAGACACAATTACTTACCAAACAGAAATAGATGAACGGTAATGCAATGAAGTCTACTGGAGTTGTCTGCCCCTTCCACATGACGTCCAGTTCGCCTCGACACATGAACTTACAGCGCAAACACAGTTACAAGTGTTCATTTCAGGTGTGCATGAGCCAGGTACATAGTACTTACTTAAGGGTTTTCTGAGGCGGGATACAAATTATCAAGGACTTACCTGCTTTGTCTGTTTCTGGGAGCCAGTGTGTGGAACAAGGTGGTAGACAGTGCGATGCATGTCACGGGAATGTCTCCTGTGTCACTGGTTTCTAGCTTCCGTGTATGGAATTAAACGGATGCCAATGTCTTGCAGATGGAGGGGCCCCATAAAACATGTTCAGTTTACATTGTCTTTTTTCTGCTAATGCCTGAAATACAAAACAGACACTTAAACGGAACATATGTAGGTTTTTTCCCCAAGAATGTACACATTCCTTGAGAAACGGTTATCACATTATCGTTTTGCACATATTATTATCATAGCTGAGGATTCCATGAATGTAACAGAATCCTACTTATGCTGAGTGTTTGGGACAGGCCTTGGCACACAAACATCGTTTCATGAGTTTCCAGGAAAGCATATGAAACTGGACCCAGATCAGGGTTATTATTGCTATCTAATAGAATATCTATAGTACGGTTTACCGTCATAGAGTGCAGTCCTGAAGTGAGAAAAGAAGATGCCATGTGAGTCCTATGTGAGTACCATGTGAGTCCCATTCATACCTGTCACCACACGAAACGGTGGCACGTGAACGCGCGACTGTCTATCAACAGGCTTCGGAATATCTACAGCTGTTTTTGATATTAACAGTTAACAGAAATGAGTATAGTTGTTGCCGATATAAGACGGTACATGAACAAAACGTAACTTGAAGCATCTAAAGTTCAAAATATGCGTCATGGAAATGCTAGCTGATGTACACATTCTTTAGTAGCATAATTCTGGCATTTTTATTATTTTATAATATTGACCACATCTCAGATTCTGTAACGTACTCAAACTATGTATGTTACAGGCCGGCAAATCGTTAAGGGCAGGTAATCAGTGCCTGACTAAATTGTTCATTCGGCACATCATTGCTGTATACATTGTGCTTGTCAGAATAATAATTAAAACATGGAATTTGGGTTGATTCGAAATGATTGCAACATGTTTTGTCCTTGTATTTCCCCTTTAATAAATTACCCACAAAGAAGGGGTCAGTGTTGAGAGGTATTAAATTAAAATTAAAGGCTGACAGTATAAAGTTAGGTTTGAGTATGACGAAAATTGTAACAGACGAGAAATATGTTTCTTTGGTAAAGCAGGAACTGCCGTAATCAATGTGCGTGTACTTTCTATTGCGCAACAGTACTTTGTCATGCCTTCAGACATGGATGTGTGAATGTAGTTTTACGCCGCACTCAGCAATGTTCCAGCCGTATGACGGAGGTCTGTAAATAATCTAGTCTAGGCAGGACAATTCAGTCATCAACAACGTGAGCATCGATCTACGCAAGAGGGATACGATGATGTGTGTCACCCAGTCAGCGACCCGATTCTGTTGGTCGTCTCTTCAGACAAGCATGGACAAGACTAAAGATCAATTCTAACTTGGATCTTCACAGGTATCGTTCAGGTATGAGAAGATGACATACATCAACCAATCGTGATGTGATTTCTACTCATAGCTCATGTCTGGAGACGTATCATTGTCACAGACGTATCATTGTCACAGACGTATCATTGAACTGTTCAGAGGTCACGTCCAATGACGCACGGGACAAAGGTACATGAATGTATTTAGTGTATACATAGAGACAAAATGGAAAGTGGAGGCAAAATGAAGATTTTTTTAACATGACAAATTGTTGATGACACTGCTAAACATTCTTGAAAATTCACAGTCTCTCTTTCAGAAGAGCCTGTCTCACAGTCCCTGAGTCATATTATTGTCCTCACTGCCTGGTCCTCTCTGTAGTGGCTAAGCCCCAAATGAAGCACGTCTAGTTCGTTTTGTTACTATCGAGAGACTTTTGTTATTATTCAGAGACTGGGCGTTGGTCTGTTTCAGGGTCTGCCACTGCTGTCTCTGTAACGCGATGAAAGACACCTACTATCATGACGCTATCATTGCTGACACCAACAGGCAGCTTCGAAACGGATGAGCATTTCCTGGGTAACCGATATCGCATGTAGATTAAAGGTCAAGGTCGCTGTAATCTTGAAACAAGATCCAAACACTCATTGCTTCCAGCATAAGCTTTAATTTACCACTTACATAATTCGATAAAGGAATGTGTCATATTCAGCTGGTGAATAAAGGTTTCAGGATCTGGCTCTATTCCCAATATGCGTTCATACTTCAGGCTTGTTCGCGGTGTCTGATTATCCTGGTTAGAATTCGCATGTCTTACAAGGAGACTATAACCGGATCTGGTGGTGAGGCTCATGTTTATAGACGTATCTTTGTCAGTGGAAGCATACTTTTTCTGTCTGTTTACAACACCGACTCATATCCTCTTCTAACTATGTTGAACTGTAGAGTATGGACCTATAGGATTTGTTCCTGTATGCCATGGCTCATGGTACAGGGCGTTATCCTACTGTTTTGACAAAAAGAAAACGATCACGTGATATGTTAGTTAGAACTGTTCAGAGGTCACGCTCAGTGACGCATTTACCACTTAAATAATTCGGTAAAGGAATGTGTCATATTCAGCCGGTGAATCAAGCTTTCAGGACCCGGCTCTGTTCCCAACATGCGTTCATACTTCAGGCCTGTTCGTGGTGTCTGAAAATCCTAGTTAGGATTTGCTTTGCCCCATGATTGTCTTACAAGGTGACTAACGGGATCTGGTGGTGAGGTGCACTCACTGGAATGATCCATGTCAATGTACCCCTATAACGTAGGCTTATGATGTAGAGCGTTAAAGAACCAACCACCCAACAAACATTGCTGTACATAGCTATGACAATCACCTTTTGTCACCAAATCAGGGGAAACTGTCAGTAAAGCTGTACAACAAGCGTTGTACATCCCTTATTGTGCCTGCAATGACAGCAGCCGTGGACAGGCCATTCACTATCCTTATCATGTGTGTAGTGCCATCATCCCTGGGCAAACCGTTCACCATCCTTATCATATGAGTGCATTGTTCCTTATCACGTGTGTAGTGTCATCAGCATTAGGCAGACCGTACACCATCCGTATCACGTGTGTGCATTATCCCTTATCATGTGTGTAGTGTCACCAACCCTGGGCAAGACCGTTCACTATCCTTATCACGTGGGTAGTGTTAACAGCCCTGGACAAACCGTTCACCATCCTTATCGTGTGCATGCATTATTACTCTGCTGTATTATCCCTTGTGTGTAGTTTGTGTAGTGTCACCAGCCGTGGAGAGTCTGTGCATCATCCCTTATCATGTGCACAGTGTCACCAGGCCGAGGGAGACCATATTGTGTGTGTAGTGTCGCCAGCCGTGGTACAACCAATCCTTATCATATGTGTAGTGTCACCAGGCATGGTAAACCAATCCCTATCATATAGGTGGTGTCACCAGCCCTGGTACAACCAATCCTTATCATATGTGTAGTGTCACCAGCCCTGGTACAACCAATCCCTATCATATGTGTAGTGTCACCAGCCTTGGTACAACCAATCCTTATCATATATGTAGTGTCACCAGCCTTGGTACAACCAGTCCTTTTCATATAGGTAGTGTCACCGCCCCTGATACAACTAATCCTTATCATATATGTAGTGTCACCAGCATTGGGGACATATTTTGACTCAACAGGAAATCTCAAAGGATCTACTGGGATGCTAGAAGCTTCACAAAATGTACCCATGTAGGGATTCAAACCCGCATCGTCGGCGTGAGGAGCGAACCAGAAGGCTACCCACTATCCCCGTCAACCGATATCTTCTTACTGGGTTCAGGAAATATGCACAAAATAGGTCTGCAAAGTATGACAATCATATCACCAAATTTAAAACTGTAGAATATGCCCATCTTTTCAGTGGAAATAGTCACACAGATTACAACGATACATTCCAACCAGGTTTGCAATGTAGATATAGGAACTCGACAAAATTTTAATGGATCATGACAAAAAATGATTTGAGCCTCAAATTCATAAGTGCTCGAAGGAAATGAAACAGAATCAAACAGGAACACGTTGACTTGAGGCCCTTATAGACAGCTCCATTCTACAATAACAGTTACAACAGTTGTTTAACCCACAAACAAAATGCCTTTGTGAGGCTATCAAACCCTGTTCTTCTTCAACCATGCACCCATATCATATACTACACGTTAGAATCGGTCGTCAGCAACCCATGATTCTCGTGGTATGCGACAAGTGGATCGGGTGGTCAGACTGGCCTGGTTGGCACATGGAACATCGCATCCCGACTGCATAGATCGATGCTGAACCTACTGATCACTGAATTGTCTGGTCCATCCTATTTAAAGACCACTGCCACATAGCTGGAGTATTGTTAGTGCGGAGTTAGAAAACAAACAAGCAATGTTAACGTAAACATATTCAGTATTGTTTAATGAGCACCAGTCCCACTACGCAGGACCCAACCACTGCACGTAACGTTAACCAGAAAGTCATTAGTCTCCTTATAGAGAACGTGACCACCGTGACATAAAGGATTGTCCGAGACCTGCAAGACGACCAGAATCATTGATGACCCGAGTTCAGTTTTAAATGAAATGTCTCCTATACATTACTGGAGACTATTTTTGCCTACTTAGGCGACACAACAAGGCATGTCAACAAGAGCTGTTCCATGGAGCTGGTCCATCGAACTGAACTCTAAGATGGATCTCATTACAGTACCTAGGCCACAGAATGGTCAACGAAAACTGTCTTGATACCGTCGTTGTGCCACATTCTGAAAACCATCCCTTTTCATGACAAACCTGCCTCTTCGAAGCCTTACAGAACGTTATACTGAGAATTTTCTCCTAGTGTCCGCTGTATGGACCTTGTATACAGCGCCTCAAATATACATTCACTCTGGCAATAACATTAACAGTCGTTGTTTCTATATTTGTATGTGCTCATGCCTTCATTTACTGCTGTAGTCATTGCAGTAACAGCACTCCATTGTGCTTCCGTCTAAATTAGCTTGGATTCATACCAACCCCTCTTCCTAGTTCTGTGACTAACGAGCATGGTGGAGGGGAAGCTAGCATCTATTGTTAGTTTGGCCACAGGAAACGCCCCCGGCAGATGCGTTACACTGTTTCCGCCATGGCATCGATGCAACGATTGATGCAAAAATATGCACCTGCTTTGAGGAACAGTATTTGTTTGCTTAATATCTTTGCATCTATGAGATGCCATTCTGCGACGCTTTATGTGACATGTCAACTTCGTGTTCTCTCTTCCATGAATTAATACCACATACATTTGAGGCATTCTACATCTGCACGATGGACACATTAGGATAACGTTGTACGTGACCGGCCATTTCATTGTTTCAGTTAGATGGTGGTGTCAGTGTACTTCCTAAATTATATGTTTATGGAGATTACGGTTAGAAGTTATAAAGTGAATGATGAGTCAATAAATCACTGTAAACTGTATAGTGGCAACAGTCCAGATTATTACACTGGACAAGTATGTATAGAATTGTTTTTTTTTCTGGAGATAACTAGTAGAACTGAATAGGACATGGAGCTTGGGTTGAACGTTAGAGATGGCATCTGCTATGAGTGTGTAAATTAATCTGCCTCTGATCTTCTTTTAAGGATACTGCTGTTCATTGCGTTAGTATTGGTGCCTGTTCGTCTCATGGATTCATCTGTAACAACATAATTAGTCATCCTTCCCTACATATCTCAACAGTGTTTGCCTTTACACAACGTTCCTAGGCTATTCCTCGCCCCTTCGTCAGGTGGATGCTGAGTAATAGTTAAAACAGGATATATATTATACTAGTAGTGTACATTAAGCCAGAGTGATGATTTTAAGCATGTATATACAATTAAAAAATAGCAGATAAAAGAGAATTAAAATATGCAACAGCCAGTATATTGTTGTTACAGTGGATTAAGCAATAGAAGCCAACGTTTCTGATTGGTGTACAATAGTGGAGGCGTATAGTCTAACGATATACAAAAGCTGGGATAAGATACTAAGGGTTGAGATGAAGCTGTAACAATGGATTAAGAATTGATTGCTGAAGCCATCCACCTGACGAAGGGACGAGAGATAGTCAGAAACGCTGTGTAAACAATATACACGTAGAAGATGTTGACATCAATCACATTTTGTCGTATATTAAAACGCCGATATTCTAAATGCTTCTCTCAAGAACCTCGGTGTTTGCCTCTGGTGACTGCAAAGGAAGGAAGTCAAGGAAGAGCTCGACTGTCGATAAGAAGATAGTTGGATCAGGGTCACAACACTAAATGTGTTGGTAACTGCTTCTAAAGGTTTTGTGATGGACATTTCCAAGTTTGACTCAGCACTGGCTAACTTGAATACCATGCTTTCTGTTACGTTGAAATGTGAAAGATGAACTAACACACTTGATTTGAGTTTGTGGCTGTGACGGGGTCAAGACACGTTTTCAATGTACGCTCATATTACGGATCGTCGCTGGTGAATGATTATTTTCACACATGCGTTCATGATAAGACCAGCTCAGCAGACAATATGATCTCTGATGTAACATGCAATGAGTACTTGCAAAGATAGACAGTAAACACACATAATATTTTAGTCAGCAGAGTGTATCAGCGGTGAAATAGATTAGGTAAACAGATGACTACATTGATAAACTGCCGTGCTGTTGATAAGTTAGCCACTATACATCTGTATAATGGAGACCTTGGCGCGTTTTCTGGGAAATGGGCACTTAGGATTGTGTTATTGACTGACCTAATATTTGCCCCACTTATAACTGGATATTGTATTCCATTTACTCAACCTATTTGTTAGCTGAACACCACTGGCCTCAGAATGTCTGGTTCTTTTTACCATTATCACTACATTGAACACAAAAACGATTAGTAACCAGAGAATCTAGTGTTGTGAGTGGCGACAAGGAAGAACATGAATTGTTAATGATATATCTATGGCATTTTCCCAGTCCGCCGAGATGCACATGGGTAACGTGAGGCTGAGGTAATGCAGTCTGTGATAACTCGGCACTTGTGCTCTCTCTCTCTCTCTCTCTCTCTCTCTCTCTCTCTCTCTCTCTCTCTCTCTCTCTCTCTCTCTCTCTCTCTCTCTCTCTCTCTCTCTCTCTCTCTCTCTCTCTCACACACACACACACACACACACCACCCCCACCCACCACCAAGTATCCATGGTTAGCTAGGAAGTTGTGACGTCCTGACGGGTCACATTACAAACTGCGCAACTCTGGATTACACGGCCCGACCAGCGACATCCGGGTATATTATCCGTAAACACTGGCACATCAGTCAATAAACCTGTCCGGTGATCTGTGAACAGTCAATGGCTGCTTTGTCTACAGTTTCAAGAATCAATATCTGTTGCTACAATGCAGTCGATGTTTGGTAATGCAATACTTATGTATGGAAATACATATAAACAAACATTGATACCAATCGCGTGTCTCATGACAATACAGGAAGTATCGTGTGTTAAAGTACAGAGGTATGCCACATTGGCCTTTAGACCTTGTGTTACAGTAGGCATACTGGCCATTAGACGTTGTGTTATAGTCGACACACTGGCCTTTAGACCTTGTGTTACAGTAGGCATAGTGGCCTTTAGATCTTGTGTTATAGTAGGCATAGGGGCCTTTAGATCTTGTGTTACAGTAGGCATACTGGCCTTCACACGTTGTGTTGCAGTAGAGTGGGGTATGTCATACTGACCTTTATACGTTGTGTAATAGGGTAGGCACTGGCCTTTAGACGTTGTGTTCCGGTACAGTTGGCCATGTTATATTGGCGTTTAGACTTTATGTTACAGTGCAGGGAGGTATGTCATACTGGCCTTAACATCATCTATTACATTTTCAAATAACCGAGTGTAGAACACGCAAAGAGAAAGTACCGTATTAATATGGGATTGCTCGCCCATCCAGACACCCACGTGCGCGCGGGAAGAGTGGGCAGCAATTTGTAAATTTCATGTCCTTAACAACAATGTTCTCTATAATACATGCCATCTTCTTCAGAAAGTCCTAAGATTATGGTGAAAAGTGATTGCTACTTTATTACCTTTCTCATAAGTTGAAACTTCTGTAAAAATTTACAGAAGACCCGTGGTCTTTTACTGAAATAAATCTGTGTGTCTGTACACGCTTACTATCTCAGGGAACAGACAAAACGGCTACTTGTGGATACCACAGAAGGGTTGCGTCAATACCTCAAGTTGCCAGAATGATTGACAAAACTAAATACCATTTTTAAAAATTTAAAGTGTATTTTATATTGTATATTTCCAACTCTATACAGCCCGTCTGAAATAATTGGACCCTGTGTAGGGAGAGATCCACACGCGGACCATCAGCGGCAAAGACTAATGTGGTCTCAGAGTCACCAGGGTCGGGCTATGCACCAGTGTCCATCACCCATGTAGTCTTAACTCATGTTCACAGAAAACGGAGAACCTTGTCGGTGATGTTGAGGCGAGAGCATTTCTGGCAGGGTTCCTGGCGATTATGGATGGCCAGGTATGGGGCAAGACACGGGGCAATCATGCTCGATTTTATAAACAGTACGCCGTCCGTCGAGGTGTATACCTTAACGTGTTAATAATTTTCAACTTATCAGACACTTATCGTCCCAATACCTTCACTGTTAGTTCAATCTCTCAGTGCGCGTATGCATATGCCGGGGTTGGACTGTCCCGCTGAAACATTCCATGTTCCAAACACAGTATCCGTGACAGAACTGATTGTAAATGTATGGTTATCAATCTAATCATATTACGTACTTATACAATGTGACGTCTGTCACATGTCGCGCATGTCTCCACGGTCGTTGTTATGGATGAACGATGCTTACAAGGACATGAATATTTCACTGCCAGTGTTCTAGATGAATATCACCTTGGGACATGGGACGTATACCGAACAGAATAAGACGCAAAAGTTTCGAGAAAAAAATCTCACACAAGTAAATGTTCATGTTTATGTCTTCTCTTAAAGAAACAAACATAATTGCGTTTCTTTTACTGTTCAGCACATTATTCTTCACGCAACAACTGTCAAATAATTTCTCGTTTATCCACTCAATCCCTAATGAGTTCAAAATGCGCAAGATAAAAGGTTCATGTAAATCAGTGAAGTCACCATAGCACAAACACATTTGTTTCCAAACTATGGAGATCCTGCATCACAATCGATCTTGCTCGGTCGGCTATTTGCAGTGGATGATTGAGAGGCTATATTCCAGAAATATGACGGTGAGGGACACCAGAAATAGGGACCCATGTAGGGAATAGAACTTGGTTCTTCTGCATTATCTACCAGGCTAACTCACCGTCCCCATTCGTTGTTAAGGAGTTAAGGGTTGATAAAACCCCAATGAAGTTTATATCCCCGTGATATCAATAACGCATTCAATGGTAAAGAAATTGACTTTTTTGAAATAGATAATAGAATTACACTACATGCGAAACTACCTTCAGGTGAGTTGATGATTCTTACATTCAAATCATACAAATCCCAAAATATCTATCTTTCATCAGTTAGAACGCTAATCTCGTCTGGTGCCAGTCTTTATCCTCAATTAAACTATCATGTATTTAACCTCAAGAAAACCTTCAGCTATGCACAAGCTGTAGAAAGCATGGGCGGTGGTACGGCATGTGTGGACACGGTGATAACCACCGAATCATAGACTTAGCTCCATGCAGGTTTTGTTCACGTTACCATCCCAGTTGGACAACTACCTCCACAGCACTCACAGCTGTAGGAAGCATGGGCGGTGGTACGGCATGTGTGGACACGGTGATAACCACCGAATCATAGACTTAGCTCCATGCAGGTTTTGTTCACGTTACCATCCCAGTTGGACAACTACCTCCACAGCACTCACAGCTGTAGGAAGCATGGGCGGTGGTACGGCATGTGTGGACACGGTGATAACCACCGAATCATAGACTTAGCTCCATGTAGGTTTTGTTCACGTTACCATCCCAGTTGGACAACTACCTCCACAGCACTCACAGCTGTAGGAAGCATGGGCGGTGGTACGGCATGTGTGGACACGGTGATAACCACCGAATCATAGACTTAGCTCCATGCAGGTTTTGTTCACGTTACCATCCCAGTTGGACAACTACCTCCACAGCACTCACAGCTGTAGGAAGCATGGGCGGTGGTACGGCATGTGTGGACACGGTGATAACCACCGAATCATAGACTTAGCTCCATGCAGGTTTTGTTCACGTTACCATCCCAGTTGGACAACTACCACCACAGCACTCACAGCTGTAGGAAGTATGGGCGGTGGTACGGCATGTGTGGACACGGTGATAACCACCGAATCATAGACTTAGCTCCATGCAGGTTTTGTTCACGTTACCATCCCAGTTGGACAACTACCTCCACGGCACTCACAGCTGTAGGAAGCATGGGCGGTGGTACGGCATGTGTGGACACGGTGATAACCACCGAATCATAGACTTAGCTCCATGCAGGTTTTGTTCACGTTACCATCCCAGTTGGACAACTACCTCCACAGCACTCACAGCTGTAGGAAGCATGGGCGGTGGTACGGCATGTGTGGACACGGTGATAGCCACCGAATCATAGACTTAGCTCCATGCAGGTTTTGTTCACGTTACCATCCCAGTTGGACAACTACCTCCACAGCACTCACAGCTGTAGGAAGCATGGGCGGTGGTACGGCATGTGTGGACACGGTGATAACCACCGAATCATAGACTTAGCTCCATGTAGGTTTTGTTCACGTTACCATCCCAGTTGGACAACTACCTCCACAGCACTCACAGCTGTAGGAAGCATGGGCGGTGGTACGGCATGTGTGGACACGGTGATAACCACCGAATCATAGACTTAGCTCCATGCAGGTTTTGTTCACGTTACCATCCCAGTTGGACAACTACCTCCACAGCACTCACAGCTGTAGGAAGCATGGGCGGTGGTACGGCATGTGTGGACACGGTGATAACCACCGAATCATAGACTTAGCTCCATGCAGGTTTTGTTCACGTTACCATCCCAGTTGGACAACTACCTCCACAGCACTCACAGCTGTAGGAAGCATGGGCGGTGGTACGGCATGTGTGGACACGGTGATAACCACCGAATCATAGACTTAGCTCCATGCAGGTTTTGTTCACGTTACCATCCCAGTTGGACAACTACCTCCACGGCACTCACAGCTGTAGGAAGCATGGGCGGTGGTACGGCATGTGTGGACACGGTGATAACCACCGAATCATAGACTTAGCTCCATGCAGGTTTTGTTCACGTTACCATCCCAGTTGGACAACTACCTCCACAGCACTCACAGCTGTAGGAAGCATGGGCGGTGGTACGGCATGTGTGGACACGGTGATAACCACCGAATCATAGACTTAGCTCCATGCAGGTTTTGTTCACGTTACCATCCCAGTTGGACAACTACCTCCACAGCACTCATATCCATGAACCCATCCCTCTTCGGCAAGTTGCCGTTGCAAGTTGCCGTGGAGAGTAATAATGCTGAAATATAAATCTACGCATATGTTTGAAGTTAAGAAGTGTGAGTATGAGTGTGAGAGTGAGAGTGAGAATGAGAGTGAGAGTGAGAGTGAGAGTGAGAGTGAGTATGAGTGTGTGAGTGTGTGTGTGTGTGAGAGAGAGAGATAGAGAGAGAGAGTGTGTGTGTGTGTACATTGACAGTAAGTGGACACTGGCAAACCATGAATGCTGATGGTGACTGCTCATCCATTTCGTAAACACCCGGTGTCACCTAACCAGAACCCACCATGCTGCAGGGAGTGTCACCAAACACAGAACGGGGCAGCTGTTCCACGTGCCCGATGTTTCACGGGAAGCAATTACCAAATGTACCGCCTCTACCACTATGATTTGAATGACCCAGTTGTGGTCGACAGTAGCGGGGAACCAGCTGTCCTGCTAACAATACCTCTGTTAAAGTTCAATATTGAGTTATCTGCACAGGTAATGGAGGCACGGCTGAGACGGCTCCCGTGGGAGGAACGCGGGAGTGTATTCTACATCAAAGGACTTTCAGTTCAGTGTTTTCATGCGTTCCTGTTTCATGCAAATTGTCTGCTAAGTATGGGTTGAACACATTTATTGGAGCACCGAAACGTACCCTCTAGAGGAAAAGTGATCTGAATTTAGAAAGAAAGTGGCTGCATGATGTTTATCGCCACAGAAAGAAATTGTACAGGGTTAACGATGTTTCTGTTTCGAACGAGAATGGTCCAAACAGATCAGGGACAGATTTTTCATTATATATTGATGAGTTAGGTTACGAGTTCACAATGTTACAATGTGACAGGACAAATCCCGAATAGACACAAACTGTACAATGGAGAGCTTGAAACGACTTCCAAGAGGAAATATTTCATATTTCTAGATTTCCACTTTTAAATGCCCTTCAAAGATTTGATATATCTAGAACATCTAAAAATACAATTTACCAGAAATTAGATGTGAAAAGTTCATCACTCTCCCGAACCACACACCGTGTATCAGCACATGGCCCACGCACAAGTAAGGGCGAAGAAACCTGTACTAGTGGAGATGAGCACTGCATTAAACACTCTTCCAGAGATAGCTCGGTGTGATAGTTCCATGTGTGATGACGCCGTTCTCAGACGTTTCCACTTTCCTGCACACCGGGTATAATGGTGACACACCTATCCGACACTGGGATTCGAACCCACGATCATAGAATTATGACATGCCTTAAGAAAGTAACATAACAGGGCGAATTGTGGCGTTCTGTGCTGCTGTATCACCTGGATAACATCCCACGTCAACTGCGATTCCCACGAAAACTGTCAGACCAACCCGTTGGTACAATGCTGAAACCATTCTATGCCAGCCAGCCAACAAGGAATGATCCTCGGGAAAGAAGGATTCTTTCGCACCTCTCTCTGGGTCCCTGGGTGTCCTGACCAGGTACATTCTGATTCCATATGTTGGCTTAAGGATTACTTGGTTTGTCGCTCTCGGCATGTGTAAAGCTGTTAGATGACATATTGTCAAGTCCTTTCGACAAACATTTCCTGATTTCCAAATAAATAGTTCACCTAGAAGCGGGGCACACAGCTGTCCTGTTTGTCACTTGCCTGTCACGTCTTACCACGACACTGTGTATTGGCATTATCAATGTGTTACGTGTCGCAGAAATATTTGGCAAACGAATTCAGCAAGAGGCCAAGAAGTATTTTCGTGTAAAATTTAAGAACACATGTATACAAATTGCCCCAAATTATTTACTACGGTAATGGACAACGGACTGGAAACAAAATTCAATAGTGGTGCAAATACAATTGCATTGCGTGTAACAGATGTGATAATAATGATCACTTTGGTGAAACGAAAGGGCTCTGATAAATAGCCAAAGAGAATATCTGTTCTTCTCAGGACTGTTTGAAATTTCATCATGGGAGAAGCTTACGTTTACAAGCTCACACTGTCTCAATACTGTCTATAAAGTTACATCTTAGGCTGGATGTGTCCATACCTCTAGGGCAACCTTCCAAATTACACTTAACCCCAAAAGCAACATAATACTGCAATTTCAACTTTACATGAATTAGTAATACGTTCCTGACAACAATTATTCCCTCAACAAAACGTTATTAACCTTCAGTGAAACATGCCAGAGAAAACCTATGAGAGATGTCTATTTACGATGTTATAGAATCAGTTTCACTGTCATATAACAACGGAGGGACCATCATTTCATATATTTATTCATAGTAAAGTGAAAATGGTAGTTGCTTTCATTTTTGACAAAAGACCAAGAACTTCTGAGACTTGTGGTCACAAAGCTTTGAAACGAAAAGATAATGCATGTCATTTTGGATGTGAATGCACAATGTTAACAAAATCAAATGCTTTGACGGAATTGAATAAGTGGATTTCAGAAATCTTTGAAGTCGAACATACTATAGCATATTATATGGATTAATCGCTGGCAGTTGATACCACATATGTTTGTACACATGGGACGGGTCCGTCAGCAACATACACTCACGTTTCAAGAATTTGTCAAGTCTAGGGTTAGAACCGCTCGCTCATTAAAGTGCCAGTACATGACACCACTATCCACAGAGGAAAGATCACGACAGCTCACACAATGGCAGCACTACTAACAATCATGGTACGACAACAATACCGTTACGAGTCTCAAAGTAGGATACACGACAGTCATAGGTGGAGTTACGACAGTCATAGTTGGTGTTACGACAATCGTAGTTGGAGTTACGACAGTCATAGCTGGAGTTACGACAATCGTAGCTGGAGATAAAACAAGCGTACGACAACAATACCGGAAGTCGCGGTGGCTGAGCGGGCTAGGCGGCTGACTTTGTGTGCTGGCGATTAGGTGCCTGACTCTGAGGGTGCGGGTTCGAATCCCGGATGGGACTCAACCGAAAAAAGTACTAGAATTTGTACTTTACTAAGAAAGTGAAATCCCAAATATGACATATGTTGCATTTGACCACTTTCTAAATGGCATCGTGTAATCAAAACAAGCGTTGTTGGAGTTACGACGGTTGTAGAGGGAGATACAACAACCGTAGCGTTACGAGAGTCACAGTCGTACCTGTACCTGCAACTGGGTGTTTGTATTATTCATGTGGCCAACATATGGTCATACACCAACGGATTTGTGGGTTCCTTTAAGTGCACGGGGATGCGAACTGTACACTAGCGTTTGTGACAAGACTGAATGAGTCCGCACACTAAGTTGACTCAAGGTTTTGTATACCCAGTTACAGATAGACTCGATCCAGGTTACTTTAAACTCGCTGGATCTAGCCTAAACCGCTCGCCCACCGTGCCCTTAAGAGGTACGAAAACCTTACAAAAACTATGACGGTCATAGTGGGAGATATGACATCCGATACGGTCTCATATTCTAAATACGAGCCTCGATTTTCGAAGCTCGCTTAGTGCTAAGGTAGTCGAAAGTGAATATTAATGTATGTCACTTACGACTTTCATAGCGACTTTCAATGACTTTCAACAGATCCTATTGTTGAAACTGTACACCCATCAGCTGACACCATGTAGTGTCACCATCCCTTAAATTGAGACCAGCCTTCTGTTCAGAGAACCACTTTCTATTTGTATGTTGACTTCGCCAGTCTTCGGAAATTAACTACTGGCGTCGCTTGTTAATTGTCCGCCTTTGTTATTGTATCACTGTTTCTGTCTCACCTTGACACACGCCTGCTTCCAGTTTTTCATTCGTTTGGTGAGGGCGAATATACTTCGAAACATCGTTATCCCCTGATTACGGACGTTGACATGAGTGATAAATTTCCACCTTTATGCATGTCAGTTCTTAATGCCAATCAATATGGCTGTAAGTGAAATTAAAACATCACTGTGAATCAGTGCAACTAATGTGTAACAACACTGATTTTGTTTCAGATATGAGTATAATATTGTCATATGTTTATAAATTTCATCCTCTGCATGAACGAAATGTCTGTGACAGAAAATGCGCTGAGCAAGTTAAAAGATTCGTGAATAACACATTCTACCTAGTCATTTTTAACAGGCGCATTAATTGTATAAGTCGTTGGAAAGCCTAGTGGTTATAGCTTTCGCTCGTCACGCCGAAGACATGCACGGGTTCGATTCCCCACATTGGTACAATGTGTGAGCCCATTTCTGGTGTGCCGCGCCGAGATATTGCTCGAATATTGCTGCACAACACTCGAGTCAATCACAGGCACATTATGTAAACCAGGGAGCCTATATAGAGGTTGTAGAGTATCCCTGCATAAACGTACCAAATCTGTTCTCGTGAATAAAACGATGATTCACATGTAATTGAAAATGTGACAGCAATTAATTCATCAAGATTGTTTACATGCACTACCCCATCAAACATCAATATCGCTACGCTGATGATTATCGCGTTGGACACACATTTCGGCTAGATTTGTGCATTAGGGAGGCAACCAACATCTGCGACGTCCGATAAAAATAACAACACCATTAATCGCGACATTCATGAAGATGACAGACCAACATCTGGCGTCGGGTGAGAGTTGCATTTCCCGGATCCATACACCCTGTCCCCTGCATGATGACTATAAGTGATGGCGTTATATTCGTATTGATAGGCGTGCTACAATTGGATGTATGAACAAGAGTAGGCAAGACAGGACGACAGCTGTTTCACGCTCACAAGAGAGCGCTTTATGAAGCGTGTTGGCTACATGACGTACTTGTCGCTAGCTTTAGTCGTGTGTTTTAAGATCCGGGTATGACTTTTCATCCTGTTACGCATGGTGGAATATATTTTGCAAAACTATTAATGTTTTGAATAAACGTAATTTAAAAACCGTCAACGGAGAGTCCAGGACTAGTTTTCTCTGGGCGTGTTCCATTCTCACAGGCTTGAAAAAAGCTCCATGAACATTAAATTCCATGAAAACAATATACTGTACCCCACTCCACGTGACACAAAATATGAAATAGCACGTGGCACCCCACCTAGCGTACGTGGCTCCCTCAATAAAGGGAGGTCACGTGTGTACACGTGAACGGTGGATGAAGCTAGGCCGCTGAAACAGTATGCCATTGTGTCAGCGGTAAATCTAGTGTTATAAAACACAGAGCCAAATCAAAACTGAAGAAAGTTTGCTTTTCGAAATCTGGTAAACAAGTATTTCTGATATTCAGTCTAGCAGCTTAAAGACGTACCATGTACCAGAGTAACTCTGATTAAAGATGTTTAATAATTACGCTTTTTCACATATTTACACATTTTCTTATCAACACATTCTCAAAATGTGACAAAATGTATGCAAAGAGAAGCGTTTTGAGGAGAGTTTTGCATTTATCAGTAGCAAAGCATAAACGCTGGGTTGTATAAGTAGTGAATTTTCAGCGATGGTTGAGGAAATGGTAGTAACTGAGTTCTGTTTAAATTTATAATGTGAGGTGCCTTTGCACATGGCTATAACAGCCATCATAAATATATATTAAAAAGACGATCTCGCAATCTTTTGAAGTCGCTCAACGGTGTTTGAAATATATCCCAGCTTAGCTCCGATTTGTTCGCTTTGTGTTGTTGTGGCCTTCACAAATATTCCACTCCTAACATGCTTGGCCATGTGACTTCTTTGGGTGGCATTTTAGAAGTCGGGACGTACAATATTGAACATACTTTGTGATAATAATAGCAACTTCTTACATTTTGTGATTGTGACGTCTCGATACAGATTCTTGTACCGTTGGCAAGCTGTGTTGTCTCAACCTCAAAATAAAAGAAGTTTTTATCCATAAAGCTTGCTAGATATTACCTGACCTTTCCGAATCGAAACACGAACATTTGCTTTCACATGTGTTTTGATTTCACAAATCTGAAGAGAACTAGAGCATGCGGAAACTCCACGGAGTCGGTAACGTCCGTTATTTCCATGTTCACTGAGAGTCCTAATTATAAGTGAACAAACATATGTAGGAGGCGACTAATCTGGTCGGGTGGCCAGGCCCTCTCGGGTGGCCAGGCCCGCTAGGGTGGTCAGGCCCGCTAGGGTGGTCAGGCTCTCTCGGGTGGTCAGGCCCGCTCGGGAGGTCAGCCCCGCTCGCAAGGGTAATAATGTTTGCCATTTCATTCCAGCTGCTCGGAACATGTTCGAGAGATTCGAACATTTGGAATTTGTTCAAGTTTACACCGTCTGCCATGTCTGCCCATATCAGACAGATTCCAACACTAACTAACCCTTTTTGTTTTGAAGTGTCTCAATAACCCAGCTTCAAAATATCTATCTGACCTGATCACCAGATATCTACCCAAGTTTCCGATGTGGAAATCTTGGTGTTCTTCTTGTCCCACACTTCCGTTACAGCCCCAGGTTTATGGATCGATCATTTCAGGTGGAGTTCACGGGAACATTTAACAACACATTTAAATCTAAATTGAATCTTTTTATTTTTAAGGAAATTATCCCTATCTCTTCATCCTCGAGTTGTTCGGAGAGCGCTACTAGGCAGTACTTTTGGACTGGACATGGCGCTACATAAGGATGAATATGAATAAGAATTTTATGATATGTTGGTGGTTTCAATCACTGGATTTTCAGATCGCTTTTTAAGTATTTAAGGAGCGATTGCATGTAGCTGGATTTTTGCGATGGGTCTCGTTAGCAACAAATAAAACCTCACAGACACAGGAAGGGTATTTCAAACAACGGGTTTGTGCACCCAGATGTTCTCGGTCGGGGGCAGTTTCAGTTAGGCATATAGTTTTTTGATTGATTGAGTTTAATTGTATTCCGTTGGCATCAACAATAACATCATGAACGCCATGAACACTGGCCCTCGTGTCTTTGCGAGGATTGAAAAAAATTAAAATATTATTTTTCAGATCATGTCATGATGTGTTTACTGTGAAGCCTTTCGAGTCTGGGGGTCATCTCATTTTTTATGCATTTTATTTTTAAAAAAAAGTATATTTAATCCTCGCAAAGACACGAGGACCCAAGACCAGAAATGGATTTCACTCATTACATGCATGACGGGAATCGAACCCGGGCCTTCGGTGTGACAAGTAAACGCTTTTACCACTAGGCTACCCCACCGTCCCATAAACACGTGGAACGTGTGGATGTCGGCTTTCTGTGGCAGCTCATGGCCTACAGATCGCTTCAGGTGAGACTAGGTCTGATTTATGTCAGTTTTATATAGTTTCTTCTCTTTTGAATAGATGCAACCACCTGCAGGAAGAGCTATTTACGTGCAATATTATAGAATGCATTAATGGTATTACCTATACAACATCAAAATTCATACGTATCCAGGGTATTCATACGTGTACATGCCGTGTGAAAGAAAGAATCCATGCTGAAAGGTATAGTCCTATTTTCACGATCTAATCAAACGTTTGTACTGCGTTATTCCCTTACAACACACTGAAAAAAATCACAGTCAGGCTGACTCCTTTCGAGTCTGTCAAGAAAAGCGCGGTTGATAACGTAAGATTACAGTGTCCCCTCACAGTGTGGTAACAAGTGCATTTGACTGACAAATACTGGATTGCGACAGTCATTGTGTTAAAGGTATTTATAAATTCACCAGCACAAAAGAACCGTAGGATGAGTGAGTTTACGATCACCTCCTCCCCATTTCTGGAGACACAACAAAATACGTCTAGTTTTGAAAGTATTTGACCTAACGTGAAACATCCACAAACGTGACACAGCCTTCACATCTAAGTGTTTCCTTGGTAGAGATAGCCTGTGACTGGGATCATGCCCTGTACTGACTCTATGGTGAACCACGTGACTGCGAAGTTCGGAATTTCTGAATAAAATAATGTTCACTGTGTTCACTGTTAAAATAACGTATGTAGGCTCTTTCGTCTCGAATTCGAGATACGAATAATCCCGATATATCGAGCCTTCGGGTATGTATGTGTTCATGCTACTGTGACACTCTCTTAAGGATTGCATAGGACAATATATTCCACTTTCGAATCTGTAGAATATAATCCAGTGCGACATTAGCGTGACGCCCCTTTGGAAACTGGATTTGGTTGCACATTAGCATTGTACGCACATAACGTCATTAACAAACATGAAAAGTCCTATCACTACGGAGCTGCCACGTAGGCGAGTGAAGTTGATTTGACCTACTGAAACAAAGGTAATCTGTCTTACAGTCCCTGAATCTCATTATTATTCCCTTCTGTCCTTTCTGCAGTGCTAGAGCCATTCACAAAACAATAATAGATTTTCTCATGTTCTCATTGGTGCTCCTTTTCAATTTAAAAGGAATTGTTTATTTCATGTATGCAGAGATATTGTGTCAGCCTTATCTTAAGGCTACATGCGCAGTTCTCAAACCCGCACACCATAAGTGGCCTGTGTATTATCTTAGATTAACACTAGTGTAAAAATAAATTAGGTAAGAAATGAAATAATGATGTTTAGATGTGGAAAAAGATTAAGCACCTACGGTAATATTTACACAGTTGTATGTGTCGCCTACATTGTTGTATGCCCGAACAGCACGTAGCACGCCTGTATGGTTTTCCGCAATGTCATGTCTTGACTACAAGAAAAGTATAACACAAACGTAGTTTCCTTCGCGTTTACTAACAATGTGTAACACTCCACACGAATCATCTCTTTTCCTCAAATGATACCTGCCACACGTTTGGAGCAAGCCAAAGGATCAGACAACATGTATGTGATGATCAAACCCGGGCCGTCGGTGTGACAAGTAAACGCTTTAACCACTAGGTTACCCCATCATCGCATAAATATGTGGAGAGCGTGGATGTCGGTGTTTTAAGACAGTTCATAGCGAAGACTGGGGTTTGAAGTAAGTCAGTTTTAAGTAGCTACTTGTAACCTGGGTACGCTGCATAATCAATACTAGTGTTCCTTCATCGTGGCGTTGCCTGTAGCCTACTTCCCACCCCGTCATTGTGTGTGTGTGTGTGTGTGTGTGTGTGTGTGTGTGTGTGTGTGTGTGTGTGTGTGTGTGTGTGTGTGTGTGTGTGTGTGTGTGCAGAGCTGCTTCACATTCTGTACAGGTGGTTGACATGCTTGTATCCGTTGCCCCACAAAGTCCAAAATGTGCTCCGGGGGTTCGGGTCTGGACTCATGACGGGCCACGGGATGGGGTTCACTACGCTAATGTGAATGAAAGCTGCCACGGCATGACAACGGTGTGACCTAGCCTTGTCATCCATAAATACAGGTCTTGTGGCGAAGAGGATGGCTATTTAAATAAGGGACAACCACTGGATCCAAACGTTGCACAATTACTGATCAACCGTCAAATTTCCAAGTGTTGTCACCTAGTCAAGTTTACAGTTATGACAGACACATCTCCAGCAGGTGAAAAATGTCCACCAAAGGGAAGAAGTGAATATCTTTTGATGCAAATGCTACATTAACCTGTCGCCAAACGTCCAAGAGATCAGTTACATGAAGAAGGAGTCGACTTTCATTAGACCAATGATTCTCCGTCAAGTCCCCAGGTTCTTGAGTATCTCCGTAACAGGCAACGAGTATCAAGCGACTTCACATTTCATCCTCGCAACACCGTAAGCCCGACAGGTTGCAACATTTTGTATTCAGCTAGTATTGAGAGCTCTCCCTTTCATCGTTTATGGTGATTTTTAGCAAAAATCATGTGTAACCCCGGGCTTTTTTTAAATGGCAGCTACGTCCTTGACTGTAACACCAGTGAGATCACAACAGGCTGTTGTGACTACGAGGAATAATCCCCTCTTGATACCCTCATCAATATCTCATTCAAATCCACGGGCTACACTAATGACTTATATGACAAAATTTTCGGGACATTAAACCTCTACACAAGTGCTGATCCCCCATGTGCAATGATAGCCAAACAATCTTATGATATCGACCATAATTATCAAACTGTAAATGCGGACAAAGGATCGAAACGATTACAATGGCAAAACACGATGAATTTCTGTACACATGTTAAAGGTAGAATGGTCAACGTCGTCGTTATAGCCTTGACAATGGACAAATAAAGGCGATTTAATTTATTCATTCATTAATTCATTCATTTATTTTTGGTGGTACACTACTTGTGAGTGAGTCGAGTGTCATTCATTCGTTCATTCATTCATTCATTAGTGAGTTTAGTTTTACGCCGCACTCAGCAATATAATTATTCCAGGAACTTATTTAATCTATCAAAATATATATCCAGAGACCATACAGTGTGTTGGATTTCATTTGAGACCAATGAATAATTGCAACAAAACCGGTAGAAATCCAGGTGTGCGAGTAACTGCATGTCGCTTACGCTTTTGATTACCTGGCTGTCCTACCAGTAAGTGGTTCCGTATAGTAAATATTAGCGGTACGAGACAACTGAATAATGATCTTATTTTATTCTGGTACTCAAAATTACGACACAAATCATTAGAGTTGGTCTGTCGATTTTATATAACTGTGCCAAATTGGATGGTGTTTCAATTACATTTTCTGTTACTCATCTGTCTCAAAAGAAATCAAACGAACTGTACGTATTTCTCTACCATTTTTCCTACACATCGTTGTTCCAAAACGTATCTTACACAAATTCTCTTTAAAAGTTTAAACCTTCGGCAAGAATCAGGTTTTAAAACTGTTATTGTCTCATAGGGCTGGCTAGCGATAGAGATCCTATACATCGATAATAAATAATAACTAAATATCGATCTATTACTGAACGCCAAATTGGCCTGTCATCAGGTGTTGATATATTTGATATACAAATCCGCTTGGGTCATATTAGTTGATATTATCCTTGGAACTTAGCGTTTATGACACGGCAACTCTTTAGGGGAAGCTGAATGTTTAAAGGACTTATATACCGGTCAGTGGATGGCGCCATATCACATTATTTTCAATACAAACTACAACAAAATCATTAAAGTAACGAAAAATCAAGAAAGCAAAAAAAAGGTGAAAAAAAACAGTTTGGATTTGAAACTTAATCTGACCACCAGTCGCCATCGCTGACTGACCAGTCTGTAAATACGCGCCTCACTAAAGACTGAGTGCATGAGGATTGTTATATGCGAATATCACTTGTTAACTTGAGAAGAGCATAGGTCATATAATTACCATGGAATTTATACATAGTAACTCGCCCTTCCTCCATTAGTGAAATAAATATTTCTTAGTCAACTTCTTTAGATAACTCTCTCCCTCTCTCCCATTCATCCTTTACTTAATTTCTAAGATCATGAATCTACACTTTCTCGTTTCCCACTCAAACTGAGTTTACATAGATCTACGTGCATTTCAGTGACCTAATTGATCAACCGTACCCTAAACTTTAATTTCGTTCCATGTTTATAGTAAGCTCAAGTAAGTTCATGTGAACAAACGTGCTGCGCGCTACATCATAATCTCGTCCTGTTACAAAACTTGTATTATCTGCAAACGAGCCACCGCAATTGGCTGCCTGAAATGACTTACACAGACCAGGAAGCGATTTCAGTATGATAAAACCCGCGGCCCAAATAGTGTACTGCGTAGTAACACAAGGGCGATAAGTAGTGTTGGGTTGAATTTCGAATTCGTGGAACTGCATACTCACAGTGTTGAGATGGAGCCCGTTTGGAGTTAGACTGAGGGCGCAGTATGGATGTCAGGGGCGGTTTGTGGTGTGTTTGTGTATTTTTGCTACCCGTAGTAGTGACACAAAAGGTAGACCTGGTTGCCGGTTCCAACTGTTCAAGAACTGATAGACCAGAACCTTTCGATGTACAGGGAGTAGAGGTAAGTCAACCAATAGTATACATAGGGGAACCTGTAAGGCCCGTTCTCGACGGTGCTGTATGTGTGTGTGTGAACTGCTTGAGAGATAACAGTAAACAAATTCTGGATGTCAGACCACGGGTAGGTTTGACATTAACAGTGAACAGCCCGTGTGATTTGACTTTGACACTTTTGTTATTGGAATGTTTTCGTAACTCGAACAGATTTGATAGCTGTCGGTACTTATAAACAACACCCACCCATTTTCTTAAACATTGCGCAACATTTGGCATGGCAAGGGGGAACTAGGACGAACGGAGGGGGCGTATCGATGTTGGGGGTGACTGAGGTGGTGGTTGTGATTCATTTTAAAGAGATGAGTTGTGTGTTTTAATATGTCAGGCGTGTTTAGTGTCAAGCGCTTGATAAGATACGCTTTACCACAGTTGGTGCAAGTTGAGATAGACGTTTTCAACCAGTGTGAAATTCCTACAATAAGTTGTAGGATTTTTATTTATTTATCTTATTTAGTTGTATGCAGCCTGTGTAATTCAAGTTTGTGGTTGAGATTCTTGGAAAGTGGATATAATTTTGTCTCAAAGGATTTTATATATATATATATATTTATATATATTTTTTAAATACATTTTAGATTATATCTATTTTTATTTTCACTTTTCATTATACATATTTTATATATGATGTTTTCAACATGTTGATGCATATTCCATGTCGAGCTAAACATCCATGCATTGTCCTACACACACATATATATATATGTAGTGAAACATTCTCTATACATTGTTGAAAGTATAAATTTCAATTTCCACATCATGTTGAAACATCTTATCCATACAATGTTTCCATATATTGTCAAAAGTACAACCATCAATTTCAACATCATTATATATGAAATGTTATCCCACATTGTCAAAAAATATAAGCATCAGTCTCCACTCTGATATAGGTCTATATGCCATAAATAGAGGTGTTATACCTAATTGTATTAATTGTAGCCTTAGCTTGATAAATTTAGCAAGTATTACCCAGCTTGTATAACTTGTATCAGTGAAAGGTAATGTTGACATGGATGCAATGATTTACATGTAATATTAATATATATCAGAAGATGTTGTAACAAAGTGTATTACTAATATATTAATGAACTCTAATATTCACCCGTATGACGATGTACATATTAGATTACTGTAAATCATTAAATTTTTGTGAGCATGATATTTCTGCGAAAATTGCGGATGACTTGAGCTTGCAGAAATATCATGATGCAGTTTGCTGGTAGAATGCAATGAATAATCAGCAAAGAACCTGTCCTATCTTCGCTTTATTATTCACCAGTTCATATAATTAACAATAGATCTAGACTATACATATATTAAACAATGACAACAACGCGAAGAATGACTAATTACTAGCATTGCTGGTACTTGCGTGTCACATGTCAAACAATGGACACCTGAACAAAAGTCACTCAGTTAGTACATCTCATAGTCCAGATAGGCGCCAACCACGCAACACACATTTCTTAGAGACTGTTTGAAAGGCCGAGACCATCCAGCGGGCGTGGATAGGTTTCATGACACTTATATGGAGATCAACAGCTTCGCTGACACTGACTAAGCTGGTCCTTCATCTGTGCCAATTTAGTAGAGTCATTCCATTTAATTTAATCCCTTTGAACTGTTTTAAGCTTATCTGGTCTATGCAGCAAGTGTTGTTTTTAGGAAAACATCACTGATTGCATATATGCGGAAGTACTCCACTGAATGGTGTTGAAGATTAGCGGCAAACTTTAACATGTGATTAGATTTACTTCAGATAAAACTTTCAGATGCAAGTAAGCTTTGAAACTGTCAAACTAAACTATGTTTCAAGAATTAGGCAGTCGCAAAAATATCGTGACGTAAAAACGTCTGTTGGTCACCACTCGCAAAAATATCATGGCACAAAAGTTTCGTGATTTACAGTATTACATTCTCTAGACTTGATTGATTCAGACTATGTAATACTTTTGTATGATTAACGATACTGTTTTAACTTATCGTAATGTCATATAATGTCTTTTGTTAGAGCATGATGTAGAAAAGATAAATACTTAACATGATACTACTTACTGGAGCAAACTGTGTTCCTGTATTAGTGTAATGGAGAACAGATAACAGTGTATTGGATGTATTTGGATGATACTGTTATGCACTCAGAATGGAACTGCTTGGTTTCTCCATTCTCTCCATTCCACAGAGGTTACTCCTGTCATGTATGATTTAGTTATGCAGTTACCGATGTTGTTTCAAAAGTAATCATTCACAGAGCCTTGGTATTTTCAGCATGGTTTGGGAAAACTGGAACCTCTTCCCTAGAATGCTGTGCAAACACTTTGTAGTCCATCATTGACAACTGACAAGCTAGCCATTAAATGTCTTAAGCGTCAGTCACATCAACAAAAACGTCTTGTCAATTGATTTCTACTTTCTATATTGCTCTAATTTCTGGTTTTCGGTCAAACATGAAATACTGAATATATCCTTCGCATGTTGATCAACAAACTCCATGATTGCTGCCATATTGGAGCTAAGTCAATGTAACACGTGATGGGATTGGATAGAAAGAAGGGAGATAATTTGTGTAGTGATTTGGAGCCATTAGGGGATTTCATGAGAAACAGGAAATATGGCATGATATATTAGACCAAGTTTATGTAGGAGGATATTATGAGGAGTAATCTCTGTGGGAGGAGAATGGGTTTATGTTGGATTGTATTTGGATTTTAGAAAAGTGACGAAAAAGATGCTATTAAACCAATACATATGGCGGATTCCTTGTCAGAGATGTAGTTGTAGAGAACAACCTTTTTCATGCATTATTTAAGCACATGTGGACTGAGGTGTCAGTTCCAGTGTCACGACAAAGTAAAAGTGTGGATACTTTATGTGATAGTCAACCTGATCAACAGAAGTGCATGGGAGCCTAATGGAAGGCTTTTGGGGAGGAGTTAACTATTCATAGCATGCGTTATCAAGTATGAAACAATATTAACCATTATTTCAAATCTGTGATGACAACGGGTGCTATTAAAGTTTCAAGCAGTATATAACTTGTGTTATTGAAAAGGTGACCTTGATGTGAAGCTGAGTAAATATTTACAAGGAAAACTTGATATTTACATCCCTTTTCCCATTTGGATGTAGTGTTTGTAGACTTGTTTTTCACAACAAGTCCACAGGTCATTGATCAAATCTCAGAAATAAAAATCCTCATGTTGAAAATGCTGATGAGGAAAAGTACATATTTTCCATCCTCATCCTAACGCTTTCCTGAGGTTGGTCAGCAGAATTTACTTCTGTGGTCCTTGCTGTACTGATTTATAAAGTCCTTCAAGTAGTTATCTGTGGTGTTTATGTATGAAGGTTATTATGAATTCTGTGTTATTATCGATGAAAACTTAATATGGTCAGCTACCTTTTAACATAACTTATGTTATATTTGGGATCACACTTTCTTGGTAAAGTACAAATTCTAGCACTATTATTGAGTCAAGTGCCATGTTTGATATGAACCCACACCCTCAGAGTCAGGCACCTAACTGCCAACAGTCAGCCACCTAACCTGCTCAACCACCATAACTTCCACAAAAAAAGTCGGACAACTGGTAGTCAAGACTGTGGGCTTTGTGTACCCATCTGGGACTCAACTAAAAAAAGAGTACTAGAATTTGACTGGACTCGACTCCAAAAGTGTACTAGAATTTGATTGGACTCGACTCCAAAAGTGTACTAGAATTTGATTGGACTCGACTCCAAAAATGTACTAGAATTTGATTGGACTCGACTCCAAAAGTGTACTAGAATTTGATTGGACTCGACTCCAAAAGTGTACTAGAATTTGTACTTTACCAAGAAAGTGTAATCCCAAATTGTTCATAACATCTGTTACATTTGACCACTTTCTAAATGGCATTGTGTAATCATACCTTTTGACAATGGCAGTTAAGTCTCACCGTCCTGTGAGAGACTCACATATCTTACATCAATATCACAAAATCATGCATTACCTCTCAAAAACTCCTGCATTATTGAAAATGCTTAAAAAAATTGTTTTCCTTTAAACGTAATTTTCGCTAAGACAGCATTGTCGTAGAACAGAATTGTCCAGTTTATAAGAAAATTATGAAATATTTTGTTGATTTTCATGAACAGCTTGTGGTAATTAGCCCTTAAGGACCTTAGGGACATTTTGTGGCCAGTCCTGTGATGAGAGGAATCTACTGTTTTCTTTTGGGGAGCAAAATCAGTGATGTATTTGTTGTGCTCATTGACAGTTATCAGTGATATGTTAGTACTGAAATACACAAAACAAACTACAGATCAGATGCAACAGCTATTGTATGTACATCAGTATAGTGTCCCATTGCAGCACTTATATTTCACTTCAATTTAAACATGGCCATTGCAGCAACAAGTGTTGGTTGCTATTGCAACAGTTAATGATCGTGTAATCTAATATGATATTGTGTGTAATGACATCACAACTTTTGTAATTACAACAGCCTGGCCACAACTGTGACACTTGAGACAGTGGAACAAAACCTGGGATCATACACATCACAAGGACATTTATGACTGTTTTAGATGCCCCTGTAATGTAGATAAGCTTTAGAGTGTTTACATATGTGTATCACATTTTTGTGAGGTTTTAAGTGCATTGTTACTGAGCTGTCTGTCTAGTACTTACACATCTAGTATTTTACATCTGCCACCTGGTGTCATAAATACAAGCAATGATGTGTGCAGTGCAAGGTTTGAAATATAACAGCCATATGTTCAGCCATAAACCTCTGAGTGAGTGAGTGAGTGAGTGAGTGAGTGAGTGAGTGAGTTTAGTCTTACGCCACTCTCGGCAATATTCCAGCTATATAGTGTCATAAATACAAGCAATGATGTGTGCAAGGTTTGAAATATAACAGAATCAGGTTCACCTGTAAGTGTATATAAGGTGAGGAATGCTAAGGTGGTTGCAATAACGACTGCTGAAATATTTTTCTCATGTTTTGTTTTTTTTTGGATTACATTAATTTGGTGGATTCAATGACAGTTTTAGTCTCTCATGTTCATTGGTTCAGATTTCCTTGCTAGACAAGAAATACAAACAGAAAGATTCTATGACATGAGCAAGGTACCTGAATGTAGAGGCTGAAGTAACTTGTCAACCCTTTGAAACTGGGTTGGAAGAAGCCAGAAATGCATTTTTATTGTGTCGTAAAAGTGTCTTTTTCATCAGAAATGTTGCTATTTTATGAAACGAAAATAAAGATTATTTTGATCTATTTTTTCTCCATTTTCCGTGTAATTTGGTTAAAAGACCTCACAAACAAAGTAGCATTCACTGAAAGGACTGTTCATGGTTTGATTCACACTAAACAGAACTTAAGGTAGCTAAGAGAAAGAGATTTGGACAATCCAATATATACGAATATGCATTGTTATTTACAACTGGTCAAATATAACATATATACTATATTTATGGTTACACCTCTTTGGTGAGCCTAGGTTCTAGTACTTTGTTTTGGAATGAGAACCCCAACTTTGAGAGGGAATCATGCCAGTTCACACATGTCCGAGGGGTACACAGGGGTAAACTAATGTTTAGTTTCTGAACATATATATAATTTTGACAGGAACAAACTAACACATTTTAATTGAAAAGGAGCCCCAGGGAGACCAGATATTCAGAAACAGAGGACATTTAGACTTGCATCATTGAACTCTTTAGCTTTGCAAAGAGAGCGTGGCAGTGATGAAACTACTCGGGTTCAGGGACTGTGACAGATTATATTGGATCTGGAGTATCAAATAGAACCAGCAGTGGATTAAAAGGTTAGATTGACAACTTTGTGCTGTGGTCATTAGAATTTCAAATTCTGGATGCTACTTAGTCTAAACAATTAAAATAATTAATTTTACTGAGAAACTGGAAATCCCACATGTAACGTTTTTATGATCCAAACTGATTTGTTACATTTGACTGCTTTCTGTTATGTGGTGTGTATGTAAGAGGAAGATTGTGTGAGAGATACCTGGCAAAAAACACATATCCCAGTTCTCAAGAGGCTGTCTCACTTGTGGCATTCAACAGAACATTGTGTTCTCTAAACCATGACTATCCTGTGCTGTCTGTACTCGTCAGAATGGTGTTTACTGTGATAGAGATCATAATTTATATATAAACTGTGATCATATGAGATCATCTTACATACTTTAAACACCCGTGAACATCTGGGCTTATATACGTATTGTTCTTTTTTGCCCATGCTTGTAGTAATGTAAAAGGCGACTGGTTGACTTGGTTGACACGTGACATTGTATCCCAGTAACATAGATCAATACTCGTTTTGTTAATCAGTGGATTGTCTGGTCCAGACTTGATTATTTACAGACCATGATCATGATCATTGTACAGGTGGAATACTGCTGAGTACAGCGTTAACCATCACACAGTAAGCGGTAACTAGTTACCATGGATACCATGGAAAATGTTCAAACAGTGTTATAACAGTTCCTGATAGGTTAAATTTGTTTGCCGAAATTGAATTTTAGTGAACAAGCTTAGTCTAGATGTGAAATTGTTTTAGTAGTAGATATTGGGCAGATATATGCTTGATGCCTAGCATGGTGGCAGTTGTTGGCCACTGAACTATGGACAAGCACTGAACAACTGGTTACTTTGGTGGACTTGTGCATTAGTATGAAGTGGAAAGGTAATGACATGCACATCAATAATAAGTTTTCAAATAAATACATTGTATTTGTATTGCTGGGTAAATGTGACGGTCAGTAACCATGATGATCATTGATGAATTGATGCATTGTAACCCATGTGAGTTGGAAAGTCTTTGAGCATTAATCCTGTCCTCATTAGCAAGGTTTCTGCAGAGAATTTATTTATAATCTGGCAGTATTCATTTATGACATCTAATAGAAGCACAGCAGCTTTAGGTCAGGTCTGGGTGTATTGATTTAGGGAATGCATGTAATGAATGGTTCATGTTGTGGCATTGACAAAATAATCTGCTCAACAAATGATGGTCAACAATCAATGTGGATAATTATCAAACAGTATCATATATACAAGTTCCTCATTCTGCTTGATATGCACCAAGTATAACCTATTCTGTCTGTTGAGATATGTACATAATCAGCGTTTTACCTTGACTTACAGAAGGGGGATGTATATACTCAGGGGTTTTACCTTGACTTGCAGAAGTGGAGGTCCAGGGGATGCATTTTTTCAGGGTTTTACCTTGACTCACTGAGATCCACACAATTTTACTGGTCCTTGCAGGTTATATGATGGCCCTGTAAAGTACTGACGTGATATTGTGCAATCAGCGGTCATGTGGACAGTGGTCATGGCTGATGGGTGAAATAACGGACAACAGATAAAGCGTAGGGGTGGTCTTGGTATTTTGTATGTCACTCCGGATTCAGTACTTTGGATTTTATGTGTCCATTCTCTACATTTGTGCATATTGTATGTATGTCACATAAGACCTTATATACTGCATCATCTCTAGTCTCAGTGATGGAGAGACTCACAGTGACTGATAGTCTCTATACATCATATCTCCTTGTTTCAAAGATGAAGAGACTTATGTGTTATGGAGACTGACAGTCTCACAGCATTTCTACCGAAGTGTTGAAGAGACAAGTGTATAACATTATTTAATTTTGTAAACAGTAGCTATTCTTAAGCTTTTTCTCTGTGTCAGCATACTTAGTGTTTCCACACCCTTCCATTGATGTGATAACTAGGCAGTTGGACTGCCCCATATAAAGTTTAGACATGAAAACGATATGTAAACTTCGTAACACCTGGAAATCTTCGGATATTTCCGTTTTTCATGGTGTGGTGATGATGATTGCAGCAACTGTGATATTGGTGATGGGAATGATCGATGGTGATGATTGCAGCAATTGTGATATTGGTGATGGGAATGATCGGTGGTGATGATTGCAGCAATTGTGATATTGGTGATGGGAATGATCGATGGTGATGATTGCAGCAATTGTGATATTGGTGATGGGAATGATCGATGGTGATGATTGCAGCAATTGTGATATTGGTGATGGGAATGATCGGTGGTGATGATTGCAGCAATTGTGATATTGGTGATGGGAATGATCGATGGTGATGATTGCAGCAATTGTGATATTGGTGATGGGAATGATCGGTGGTGATGATTGCAGCAATTGTGATATTGGTGATGGGAATGATCGATGGTGATGATTGCAGCAATTGTGATATTGGTGATGGGAATGATCGGTGGTGATGATTGCAGCAACTGTGATATTGGTGATGGGAATGATCGATGGTGATGATTGCAGCAACTGTGATATTGGTGATGGGAATGATCGATGGTGATGATTGCAGCAATTGTGATATTGGTGATGGGAATGATCGATGGTGATGATTGCAGCAATTGTGATATTGGTGATGGGAATGATCGATGGTGATGATTGCAGCAACTGTGATATTGGTGATGGGAATGATCGATGGTGATGATTGCAGCAACTGTGATATTGGTGATGGGAATGATCGGTGGTGATGATTGCAGCAACTGTGATATTGGTGATGGGAATGATCGATGGTGATGATTGCAGCAATTGTGGTATTGGTGATGGGAATGATCGATGGTGATGATTGCAGCAATTGTGATATTGGTGATGGGAATGATCGATGGTGATGATTGCAGCAACTGTGATATTGGTGATGGGAATGATCGATGGTGATGATTGCAGCAACTGTGATATTGGTGATGGGAATGATCGATGGTGATGATTGCAGCAATTGTGATATTGGTGATGGGAATGATCGGTGGTGATGATTGCAGCAATTGTGATATTGGTGATGGGAATGATCGATGGTGATGATTGCAGCAATTGTGATATTGGTGATGGGAATGATCGATGGTGATGATTGCAGCAACTGTGATATTGGTGATGGGAATGATCGGTGGTGATGATTGCAGCAATTGTGATATTGGTGATGGGAATGATCGGTGGTGATGATTGCAGCAATTGTGATATTGGTGATGGGAATGATCGATGGTGATGATTGCAGCAACTGTGATATTTGTGATGGGAATGATCGATGGTGATGATTGCAGCAATTGTGATATTGGTGATGGGAATGATCGGTGGTGATGGGAATGATCGGTGGTGATGATTGCAGCAATTGTGATATTGGTGATGGGAATGATCGGTGGTGATGATTGCAGCAATTGTGGTATTTGTGATGGGAATGATCATGGTGAAAGTTATATTTAACGGTCACATGCAACCAAAAAGTCAAACATAATTAAAATACAATTATCAATTATTCATGACATATAATATACATTGCTGCTAGTAAAAAAATAAATAAACAAAATTATAAGCGTACAAACACGATTCAAAAGTGTAATATTCTGTACTTGGGCTTACGTCCCTCGAAACGAAGCCTTCGGGAGAACCGAACCCAGTCATAGTGGGTGATGGTGCACTTAAGTGTAACGATGGCTTCCAATTGGCTGGTTCATTTGCTGATACACTGAGGGCTCATTGTGTGTACAGAAAGATGATCTGTTTGATGAACATTATAGAAGTATGGGGAGTCACAAGAAAGTCAGATTCTTTATGGATAACAACCTATTTTATTGTACTTGATGCGTCATTTCAGTATGGATTCATATATCGTTGTCAAACATAGTCATATGCGCTAGAAGAAGTTATTATCCATAAAGAATGTATATAGAGATGTTGGGTTTTGTGGATACATGTTCTCTGAATTTGTGTTTGATCCAGTCAGAATTCATCTCTGTAGAGATGGTAAACTACTGCGCGGCTGGAATCTGTCATTCATCCAAGCACACATGGTACAAAGCAGGACTTGAAACTGACAAGAGTTTGCACTAGTTTCCGTCAGATCCAGTCATCCGAGATAAATGGATGTAGTTTGTTTGCAATCCACAGACATAAAATATGTCATGTGTACAAGTATCACACCTGTCTAATTACATAATGTGGCAGAGACAGGACTCAGGTGCACGAGTCATAAATCAATTTATTTTGTTTATGGCGTATAGCCTGATAGGTGTCAAGTTCAATTGCGTGTGGTCAATGATTGAAACTCTGTATTGCATATTGTCGTTAGCAGACAGGCAGATAGCCATGTAGAAGTCAATAAACCAGACATTGATCTTTCTCTGTGACAGAGGCTGCTTACCACAATGAACAAATTTTTTGATGTAACGACTAGATTATTTACTTGTTTGTGTACACAACCAAGATTAGACTACTGCTCACGACCTCATACTCTGGGCAGGCATACTGTTTCAAGCTCCGTGAACCTATTCACTGCACATGCGTCATGGGCGCAGCGCAACACAGCTGTTGAAGCCCTTTTTGCCCCAGCGCTGGGGGAAATTTAATGAATCATTTGAACTCCGATTTCACAGGCTTTTTTTTCATTGCGTTTTTTTTTTCAACTTTATAGGTTGAATTGGCATTTTTGATGATTTGTTTTGGTAAGTGCATACTGAAAGGTATCAGAATCTACAAAGTTGTATTTTACGTTGCATGTGACCTTTAACCGGAGTGTTAAGTTTGGCTTGAAGTTGAGTTCTTCATTTTGTTCAAGTGTTTGGGAATGTCTTGGATATGAATGTGTTAAATATTTACTCATTATAACCAACGATCTCTGATCAGTGATAATGTCCTGACCAGGCCAAGTTGCTGTCTAGTCTTGTTGACTTTTTGAGAGTGGAGAAACTAGTAACCACTGTGTTGATATTAAGTTGTACTTTCCCTTGTTTCAGTTGTGCCAGATATTATTTACGTTTCTATTTTGTTGTGACTAAATGTGTTTGTTAAATCTTAAGGAAGCACTGTGATTTGGTTGTGTTTTTCTTTATAAATCAAGCATTAAATCGATTACAAGTAGTTTCTTGTTTAAAAGAATTCTTTGAGTATTTTGCAATATATTCTTTGAATGGCATTTTAGAATTTGACATTGACAAACTTTCTTGGATAACAACTTCTTTATTATGATAGTGTGATGTTTCAGTACAGATTCTTGCACTGTAACAGTGTGAGAATTCCTGCTGGACAACGGTGCAAGAGTCTGTACCGAAACGTCGCATTGTCATAAGGAAGAAGTTGCTATCCATAAAGCTCGCCAATCTTATCGCAATACATATGACATGGCTATTTATCACAATATGACAATTCTCTGCAATACCCACCACTATTAGGAATCTGGTATATATTCTGCCACCTGGTGTCAACTGGAAACTAGTATGTATTCTGCCACCTGGTGTCAACTGGAAACTAGTATGTATTCTGCCACCTGGTGTCAACTAGGAACTGACATGTATTCTGCCACCTGGTGTCAGCTAGGAACTGACATGTATTCTGTCACCTGGTGTCAGCTGGAAACTAGTTTGTATTCTGCCACCTGGTGTCAGCTGGAAACTAGTATGTATTCTGCCACCTGGTGTCAACTGGAAACTAGTATGTATTCTGCCACCTTGTGTCAACTGGAAACTGGCATGTATACTGCCACCTCAGGTGTCAGCTGAAAACTGGCATGTATTCTGTCACCTGGTGTCAACTAGAAACTGACATGTATTCTGCCACCTGGTGTCATTACTATAAGCACTGCTATGTGTTTTGCCAAGTGGTGTCATCACTAGAAAACCTGTGTATGTGCTGCCACCTGGTATCATGACTATATTTGTTTTTCAGAGGGATCCCTTGAGTTGCACCTTGTTTGGGACAAACAGTGAGTAGAAATGTGATCATAAAGTACAATGTATGATGTTGCTTGTCAGCAGTGTTTATCAAGTATAGCTTGTGAAATCCGAGTTAGCAATGAAGTTAAAAATCTCCTTGTCAGAGATCAGTAACAGGATGTTGTTATCTACTGACTTGGTGTCTTGTCGTCGTATTCCAACTGCAGAGATCAATGCCCATGATGGCAATCTCTAGATTTTCAGGCCCTGACTTGATTGTTTACAGATTACCATCAGAGAAAAAGACTGTTGCCAAGTGCCATTTCCCACTTAACTTTCATCATGTGTATATACCTTTATCTCTGCCATGTACAGTTGGTTTTTATATAGGTCAATGTAGTATTTTTGGCCTGCCCAATGATCTTGAGTGCCTGAAGTCAACTAATGGCACCAAGTTGTCAGGCACACTGACTTGGTTGACACATGTCATCATATCCCTACTTCACAGATCAAAGTAACAAAACTGAAGTGATCAGTGTCCCGACCAAAAACTGTTCTCTTGTTCTGGTAAGGAAGTTATATTTTATGAGTGCTTTGATGGAAAATATTATCAAACTTGGCTGACAGACAGAGTGAGTTTGGTTTTACGCTGCTTTTAGCTGTATTCCAGCAATATCACTGCGGGAACACCAGAAATGGACTTCACACATTGAACCCATGTGGGTATTCAAACCCGGGTCTTGTGACTAGCCAACACTATAACTACTAGACTCCCCACTGCCCCTCAAGTTAGGTGATCATATGAATGATATATCATACTTGCTCACAAAGACTGTTGTTATTTGGGAACCTACATGTTAAAATGGTTTTGATTTTGTTCTGTAACAAATAGTGACGTTATTTTAAGCACGTGATAGTGATCATGATAAATCTAAGAGTGAAGGGCCATCATTGTCTTTGTTGTATGGTCTATTTAGATATGTTTTATATCATGAAACACAAAGGGTCATTCAAAAAAGTGCCTAAAAATCGTCCTGAGACTTTATGACAGGAAACAGTAAAATCTCACCAATTTATGGCATCTCTGTTGCAAATAACGGAGGACCTCTTCAGAACCAGATATGTGATGAATAGATTAAGAGAAATACGACAAGAACACAGCATGTGATAAACAATGACTTGCTGTTCACAAGACATTTCCTGTCTGCAGGTTGCAGGAATGGCATGCTTCCAGCCCACCTGGGAGGTCCATTCATGGGGTCCCCTGACTCTCTCAAGGTGGAAGGAACATACTTCTTAAGTTCAAAAGGAAACCTCAACCCACAGCTGATTTTCTCATGGAGGCCCCCTGCAACAGGTACATGCTCTGCTGGGTTGATATGTAGTGTTGGAAGTCAGTCTCATATATATATGATTGAAAATGTAAGGACCAAGTTACTGAATGTTTGCATGTCATGAACTCCCCAAATAACAGACACACTGAGTAGGGAGCAAGTGAATAAGTGAGTATGGTTTTATGCCACTTTTAGCAATATTCCATCAATATTGTGGACACCAGAAATGCCCTTCACACATTATACTCATGGAGTGGGGGAGTCAAACCTGGGTCTTCAACATAATGAGTGAATGCTTTAGCCACTAGGCTACCGCATCACCCTTGAGGGATGAGAGCTGCGTGGCTGGGATGGTTGTCTCGTGCTCCAAATGTTTCACCATTACACCATTTGGCGTATGTACAAGCTTTATTCATGTATATTTGTGCAGTGAAACATAGTTTGATGGCCATCCTCATTGACTTCGCATTCAATTTCTTAATGACTTCACACTACGAGATATAGAAAAAGGTTGCTTGACAAAAGTGATAAGTGTACATATGATATAGACAGTGACCATGTGTCACCATTTGGATGATAAGGGCAACAATCCTGAATGTGATGCACTACTAATATCATATTTTGTCTACATAGTGTTTGACTGTATATGTGCTTATACCCACTTGCAGGGTATGCTGTGACTGTATAGGCAAGGAAGGACATTGACATCCATGTTTGATTGTGTTTTGCAGCTGCTGGCTTCAGTCATCTGAAGGGCTTCTATGTAGAAATACAGAGATTAACGGGGATCTCTTCTAGACCTGATTTTTATTGTCGTGTGTTTGATCTTAGTGAGAACAACTTTACAGCACAGGACCATAAGGTATGTACATTGGATAATGTATTCAAATACTGCAGAGAGGAAAGAATTTTTACCAGTTCTTATAACTAATTGAACAAAGCAGGACCATCACGGATAAATTGAAAGCATCAGCTAAACTACTCTTTTGTAAAATGTGATAACTGCCTATATATACACAGAAAAAATATTGGTCAAGTTTAATGCCACTCACTAGTAAGAAGTTAAAAGGACAAATGACCATCAGTGTGTTTTATGTTGATGGTCAGTGCAAAATATTCTCTTGTCTTGCTGTGTGAATGCTATTAAGGTTCGTGAAAAGGCTGCTTGAAGCTATGTGGAATGTCAGCAAGGATGTGCATATCGTATATTCCAAACTAAGGGTTTTTGGCAACTAAGTTGAGGAAAATCTGAATTTGGGACACAAGTTATATATATATTTTCCCAGTATAGAAAGATGAACTGCAATCAATGTGTTGATTGAAAACAAGAAGCTTCTTCTATTTCTGCCCTCTTACTAGTTTAGGAGAAGTCACCTCTACAAAGTTATAATAATATTTGAGGCGTACTAGTTTCAGTAGAAAGTGTTTACATCTGAATACTAGCTTGTAAGACATGCATGACAATTTTATGGATAGCAACTTCTTGGGTTTATTTTCATGACGTTTCGGGGCTTATCCTAGCCCCCTCATCAGGTTGAGCTGAACTGAACAGTAAGGCTAACTGTTAAATGTGCCCATGACCTCACAATGCTTATCATAAGCTCAACCTGATGAGGGGGCTAGGATAACCCCTGAAACGTCGTGAAAATAAACCCAAGAAGTTGCTATCCATAAAATTGTCATGAATTACCATGCCAACTTCTAAATGCCTTTGAAGAATCATAGCTTGTAAGAGGGTTAGATATATCCCTGGCCAGGTTGTCAGTGATGTTGTCATGTATTGTTAGTGTTGTAGCTGATGGATATTTCAGGTACACTCCAAATGATAAAAGCATATGGATTCAGTCCAGCTTTAGGGATAGTTAAAAATTTATGGCAACGATGTAATGATTAGGATTTTTATGTACAAGCATGTACAATATGGATGACCTCTCAAAAATGACACCACCACTGCAACCATGCCATGTTCAAAATCATTGAATGAAACAATGGAATATCTACTGCTCAAAGTCATGTATTGTTGTGTTATATCTCTCAATTTCAGCTGGAATTCAAAAAGAAATTGATGGGAATTCCTTTTGGAAGAGATTTATTGTATCAAATGAAGATATATACCTTGCCAATGTCAGCAGAATCAACTCCAAAGTCAGCCTTCTTTATACTTCCGCCTTACCTTGGTAATATTTCAACATTTTTTGATGACATGTAATTAAGAAGTTGTGAAGTCGTAAATTAAATAGAAATTAGGATATATACAGTTGTTTTAGTTTATTTTAATACATGCCAATTAAGACCCAAATTCAATTGACTTGGAGCCCATTTCACTGTTTTGCAATTCTTTGAAAAGGAACACCTTGTAGGTTTTGTTTCATTATGACCATTGCTTCTGCTAGTTTTCTACAAGGTCACTGAATTTTTATTGCAGCAAAGGGAAAAGCTACAGCAGTAGACTGGTCGACCTCAATGTCCTACAAGACTGATAATCTCACAGCACCAGCAAGGATTACAGTGCTGTTCAGTCTAGCACCGAAACAGTTTAATATCAAGAAGTATGACATTGAACTGGTCAGCAGTCTTGATGCTAAAAATGTGATGTTCAACTGCGTTGTCAGCACCCTGGATGATTACACATGTCAGGGAAAAGTAAGCGCATATGTTCTTAAGCATCCCCAGTGTGATTTATTGCTGTAGTTCATGGAACCATGAGGGAAGAAAGAGCCCTCTACAGGGAATGTACAGCAAAACCTGTTTTAAGCAACTGTTGAGAATCAATGTCAGAGAATAGCCAGTCCCTGTCATCCACTAAAGTCTGTAATATGGGTACATCAGAAGTGGGCTTCACGTACTCTATCCATGTGGCAGATGAGCAGATGATTTAGCCGTCAGGCTGCTACCACGATTGATGATGAGATTTGAAGCCACAATCTACCCAGTTATGTACATACTTCATCAATACAGTGGGCATTATATCATTGGTGTACAGATGTTAATATTTGTCTTTTGTCCAGACTTTCCCGAAACCACCAGAGGATGCAGAGAACATAGAACACACCTTCTATGATCTTCCAGCAGCTATATACAAAGTGTGGGTGAGTGTACCTTTACAGCTGTCCCCTTATTGAACACATTGGGTATTTGTGAGCCAAATGTAGCTGTAGGAAGTCTGGGTCTTGTTTCACAATGCGCTATGACTGTCAAATGTCTATGTTACAGTATAGGAGGTGCGTCAGTTGTGGCATTGTGAAAGCTTTGTTAAACGATACACAGTGATGATACATTGTGTACTTAGTGTTTGTCATCCAGACTTTTGCATTTTATGTTAAGATTTATGTTTTGCTTGTTAACAGATATATTTTGAGATACAGATTTATGTTAAAGTTACTCTGTCTTATGTTGTCCGCGACCCATGAAGGTCCGAGGTAGAATAGGCCTGCAGCAATCCATGCTTGCCCTCTACGGCGACTGTGCTTGTCGTAAGAGGCGACTAACGGGATCGGGTGGTCAGACTCGCTGACTTGGTTGACACATGTCATCGGTTCCCAATTGCACAGATCAATGCTCATGTTGTTGATCACTGTATTGTCTGGTCCAGACTTGATTATTTACAGACCGCTGCCATATAGCTGGAATATTACTGAGTGAAATGTGAAAGTGAACACACTCACTCATGTTGTCAGCTCTCTTTTGTTCTTTTTATGTGGAGTGGAAAACGAAGTTTCTATGTTCTTGTGCCACCCAGCCTGAACACACCCTGCTCCATCATGTCTATGCTGCATTGTACACAACCACATGAAGCTCAGGCAAAATGTGTGTGTTGTCCTGGACCACCATGTCACACCCAACCCAAGTCATTGTCTTTCTTGTTGCCTACTTGAAGTACAGGTGACCTCTTACACATAAAACATCCTTCAGTCATCTTATATATCTACCCAGAAGGGTTGAGGAGGTTATCACATACCTTTATTCATCTTGCTACTCATCATGAAGACGAATGTTTGGTTGTTGAGGAAGATTGATTCTGCTCCAAATGATCCACACTCATCCAAGCTCAGTTCTGCAGTCTTCTAAATCATGATCAGTGTCTGGTGTATAGGAAGGCAGTTCCTCAGTTTAAGGAGATTTCACGGCACATCAGGCCAACCCCTTCCTTGATGCATCTTCCAAAACATTCCTTGATAAGAATCACCTCCCCTTGTTGAGAGACCCGATGTATGTGGTTGTGAGGGATTCAGGGAACTCTGCTGGTTCATCTGTGACTCACCATGGTATGTTAGATCAAGGATCAGGGCATATTTTAAGGGATGCATTGCATTCCTACATGAGCATATCGAAGTTGTTTTGGAACAGATCATCCACTTCCCTTTTACACGACTGTTCTCAGAAGGAGAGGACAGAGAAGTTGGAAGTCTTTGTGAAACCCTGATTCTCCTCATCCTATCAAAAAAATTCCCTCCTGCTCGACTATCCAGAACTTCTCAGACGGTCAAATTTCAAAAGGAAACATTTAGTGAATATCTTAGATTTGTGACCTAACATTGTAGATTTGGGACTTCATAATATTGTGTTTGAAATCTGTACTATCACTAATTGCAACCTTGTTTATTGTTTGTTCAGAATATTATTAAATATTGTAGAATTGTCTGTGTTCTGTTTTGCTGGTTCAAGAAAGCTCACAAAACTAACTGTAGTGGTGGTTACAAGAAGGCTGTGTGGTTGGACAAAGAAGTAGTTTTTGAGGGGCAGGTTCACATCTTTAACTACAGATTTGCAAACTGTTTTTCTTTTCACATGTCTCTGTGGAACAGTTTGAAGGACTGACTGTTTTGTTGCTTAGTGTTGCAAAGGGATTTTCATCGCACATTCTCATTGAACAAACAGCTGCAACACTTGCACAGTAAATGATCCTCTCCAGGACTGATCGTTGTAATAGTCTGCTCCGTTGCAACATATCAGAAGGCTTCAAAAAGTCCTCTTACATCACTCAGTACTGCACTACTTAGGTATCTTTAGTACTCATATATTTCTATTGGCTGCTAGTCAGAGAAAGGATGCAGTATAACATCCTCACCATCACATATCAGTGTGTCAGTTATCAGCTCTTGGTTATCTGTGTGATCTAGTAGAAGAACTGTGTCCCTACAAGAACTGTATGTTCCAGTGACGAAATGCCACTTAAGGTCCCCAAAATCAAGCTCAAGACATTTGGTGGAAGAACATTCACATATAGCACTGCTGTTGAATGGAAAGCTCTTCTAATTAATCAGAAATTTAACCCAACTATAACTCAGTTCAAGAAGCACCTGAAGACCTAACTGTTCAATGGATTGTAAACATGTTATATCTATTCACTCTGTTGGTGCTTTGATCAGACATTGGTGTGGAGTTAAGTGCAATGCACGAATCCATAATATTAGTATTATCATTATTACCCTTTTTTGAATGAAAGTAGCCAACTAGCAAACTAGTCATCTTGTGGCTGTCTTCTAAGTGGGCTTGTCTACAACACACTTTCAAACTCTTGGGATATTGTTAGAGAGTAGATGTTGATAAGTGTGAACATTTTAGGCATGATTTATGTATGTAATGTTTATCCTATGTAACATGATCAACACCTGCCCATTCCAGATATACTACTTATCCTATGTAACATGATCAACACCTGCCCATTCCAGATATACTACTTGTCCTATGTAACATGATCAACACCTGCCCATTCCAGATATACCACTTGTCCTATGTAACATGATCAACACCTGCCCATTCCAGATATACCACTTGTCCTATGTAACATGATCAACACCTGCCCATTCCAGATATACCACTTGTCCTATGTAACATGATCAACACCTGCCCATTCCAGATATACTACTTGTCCTATGTAACATGATCAACACCTGCCCATTCCAGATATACTACTTATCCTATGTAACATGATCAACACCTGCCCATTCCAGATATACCACTTGTCCTATGTAACATGATCAACACCTGCCCATTCCAGATATACCACTTGTCCTATGTAACATGATCAACACCTGCCCATTCCAGATATACTACTTGTCCTATGTAACATGATCAACACCTGCCCATTCCAGATATACTACTTATCCTATGTAACATGATCAACACCTGCCCATTCCAGATATACCACTTGTCCTATGTAACATGATCAACACCTGCCCATTCCAGATATACCACTTGTCCTATGTAACATGATCAACACCTGCCCATTCCAGATATACTACTTGTCCTATGTAACATGATCAACACCTGCCCATTCCAGATATACTACTTATCCTATGTAACATGATCAACACCTGCCCATTCCAGATATACCACTTGTCCTATGTAACATGATCAACACCTGCCCATTCCAGATATACTACTTGTCCTATGTAACATGATCAACACCTGCCCATTCCAGATATACTACTTGTCCTATGTAACATGATCAACACCTGCCCATTCCAGATATACTACTTGTCCTATGTAACATGATCAACACCTGCCCATTCCAGATATACCACTTGTCCTATGTAACATGATCAACACCTGCCCATTCCAGATATACTACTTATCCTATGTAACATGATCAACACCTGCCCATTCCAGATATACCACTTGTCCTATGTAACATGATCAACACCTGCCCATTCCAGATATACCACTTGTCCTATGTAACATGATCAGCACCTGCCCATTCCAGATATACTACTTGTCCTATGTAACATGATCAACACCTGCCCATTCCAGATATACTACTTGTCCTATGTAACATGATCAGCACCTGCCCATTCCAGATATACTACTTGTCCTATGTAACATGATCAGCACCTGCCCATTCCAGATATACTACTTGTCCTATGTAACATGATCAACACCTGCCCATTCCAGATATACTACTTGTCCTATGTAACATGATCAGCACCTGCCCATTCCAGATATACTACTTGTCCTATGTAACATGATCAGCACCTGCCCATTCCAGATATACTACTTGTCCTATGTAACATGATCAGCACCTGCCCATTCCAGATATACTACTTGTCCTATGTAACATGATCAGCACCTGCCCATTCCAGATATACTACTTATCCTATGTAACATGATCAACACCTGCCCATTCCAGATATACTACTTATCCTGTGTAACATGATCAACACCTGCCCATTCCAGATATACTACTTGTCCTATGTAACATGATCAACACCTGCCCATTCCAGATATACTACTTATCCTATGTAACATGATCAACACCTGCCCTTTCCAGATATACCACTTGTCCTATGTAACATGATCAACACCTGCCCATTCCAGATATACTACTTATCCTATGTAACATGATCAACACCTGCCCATTCCAGATATACTACTTATCCTGTGTAACATGATCAACACCTGCCCATTCCAGATATACTACTTATCCTATGTAACATGATCAACACCTGCCCATTCCAGATATACCACTTGTCCTATGTAACATGATCAACACCTGCCCATTCCAGATATACCACTTGTCCTATGTAACATGATCAACACCTGCCCATTCCAGATATACCACTTGTCCTATGTAACATGATCAACACCTGCCCATTCCAGATATACCACTTGTCCTGTGTAACATGATCAACACCTGCCCATTCCAGATATACCACTTGTCCTATGTAACATGATCAACACCTGCCCATTCCAGATATACTACTTATCCTGTGTAACATGATCAACACCTGCCCATTCCAGATATACTACTTATCCTATGTAACATGATCAACACCTGCCCATTCCAGATATACCACTTGTCCTATGTAACATGATCAACACCTGCCCATTCCAGATATACCACTTGTCCTATGTAACATGATCAGCACCTGCCCATTCCAGATATACTACTTGTCCTATGTAACATGATCAACACCTGCCCATTCCAGATATACTACTTGTCCTATGTAACATGATCAGCACCTGCCCATTCCAGATATACCACTTGTCCTATGTAACATGATCAACACCTGCCCATTCCAGATATACTACTTGTCCTATGTAACATGATCAACACCTGCCCATTCCAGATATACTACTTATCCTATGTAACATGATCAACACCTGCCCATTCCAGATATACCACTTGTCCTATGTAACATGATCAACACCTGCCCATTCCAGATATACTACTTGTCCTATGTAACATGATCAACACCTGCCCATTCCAGATATACTACTTGTCCTATGTAACATGATCAACACCTGCCCATTCCAGATATACCACTTGTCCTATGTAACATGATCAACACCTGCCCATTCCAGATATACCACTTGTCCTATGTAACATGATCAACACCTGCCCATTCCAGATATACTACTTGTCCTATGTAACATGATCAACACCTGCCCATTCCAGATATACTACTTGTCCTATGTAACATGATCAACACCTGCCCATTCCAGATATACTACTTATCCTATGTAACATGATCAACACCTGCCCATTCCAGATATACCACTTGTCCTATGTAACATGATCAACACCTGCCCATTCCAGATATACTACTTATCCTATGTAACATGATCAACACCTGCCCATTCCAGATATACTACTTATCCTATGTAACATGATCAACACCTGCCCATTCCAGATATACTACTTATCCTATGTAACATGATCAACACCTGCCCATTCCAGATATACTACTTGTCCTATGTAACATGATCAACACCTGCCCATTCCAGATATACTACTTGTCCTATGTAACATGATCAACACCTGCCCATTCCAGATATACTACTTGTCCTATGTAACATGATCAACACCTGCCCATTCCAGATATACTACTTGTCCTATGTAACATGATCAACACCTGCCCATTCCAGATATACTACTTGTCCTATGTAACATGATCAACACCTGCCCATTCCAGATATACTACTTGTCCTATGTAACATGATCAACACCTGCCCATTCCAGATATACTACTTGTCCTATGTAACATGATCAACACCTGCCCATTCCAGATATACTACTTGTCCTATGTAACATGATCAACACCTGCCCATTCCAGATATACTACTTATCCTATGTAACATGATCAACACCTGCCCATTCCAGATATACTACTTGTCCTATGTAATACGATGGACCCCTACCCATTCCAGATATACTACTTATCCTATGCAATACGATGGACCCCTACCCATTCCAGATATACCACTTGTCCTATGTAATACGATGGACCCCTACCCATTCCAGATATACTACTTGTCCTATGTAATACGATGGACCCCTACCCATTCCAGATATACTACTTGTCCTATGTAATACGATGGACCCCTACCCATTCCAGATATACTACTTGTCCTATGTAATACGATGGACCCCTACCCATTCCAGATATACTACTTGTCCTATGTAATACGATGGACCCCTACCCATTCCAGATATACTACTTGTCCTATGTAATACGATGGACCCCTACCCATTCCAGATATACTACTTGTCCTATGTAATACGATGGACCCCTACCCATTCCAGATATACCACTTGTCCTATGTAATACGATGGACCCCTACCCATTCCAGATATACTACTTGTCCTATGTAATACGATGGACCCCTACCCATTCCAGATATACCACTTGTCCTATGTAATACGATGGACCCCTACCCATTCCAGATATACTACTTATCCTATGTAATACGATGGACCCCTACCCATTCCAGATATACTACTTGTCCTATGTAATACGATGGACCCCTACCCATTCCAGATATACTACTTATCCTATGCAATACGATGGACCCCTACCCATTCCAGATATACTACTTATCCTATGTAAAATGATGGACCCCTACCCATTCCAGATATACCACTTATATCTCAGTGTAAATTCCATTTGTCAATGTCTTCCTGGCAGCTCATTGTCTGATGTGTATTATTTTCATTTCAGGTGTCCCCACATAATCCCCGCTGGCAGGACGAAGGACAGTGTCTGTGTCGTGAGATGACGTCAGCCAATGAAAGTCACTGTGTTCGCTGCATCACCACATCAACTGGAAACATCACTGTCACTGATAATGGTAAGTGACATTCAGCTTCCACTGTCATCAGTAGATGGGCAATTCCTATTGTCACTCCCCACTTGTCACTAAATGGTCAGCCCACTGTTGTCACTAGATGGTCAGCCCACTGTCGTCAGTGGATGATCTGTCCACTGTTGTCACTAGATGGTCAGCCCACTGTCGTCAGTGGATGATCTGTCCACTGTTGTCACTAGATGGTCAGCCCACTGTCGTCAGTGGATGATCTGTCCACTGTTGTCACTAGATAGTCAGCCCACTGTCATCAGTGGAAAACATAGGAAGTTAGTCTGTGTATCCAAGATCCAAAATCTTTAATGCAATGATTTTTGGTGATTTCTCCTTAGAATGATTTCGTGAAATACATATGTAATATGAGCATGATCAGTTGTGTGTAACCTGCATGGATAACATGTCAGCTGAAAACAGTGTAAAATCTTACATTTATGTCATGTTCTCCAGTCACGAAGAAAAATCCAGTCCTACCTGGATTCCGCGATTCCGCTGTTGCAGAAAAAAACGTTGAATTTACCCTTCCATGCAGAAAAGGTCTGGTCTGTGGAAAACACATTTTGCTTATTATAAAAACTGAGTGAAAACTGACTGAAAGCCGAAATGAAAAGTATAGTTAATGTCAGAATTAGGATTGGTTACTCATAAAATGAACAGAGATATTTACTGTGACAACATTTTCAGAACAATCATGATTTATTAATAAAGCAAGTTTTAGGTATCTTTCAAATTATATTAGATGAATTTGACACTGCAATTATGTTCTTAAAACCGATCGTTTTTTAAATTTGAAAATTTTTTCTGATTCCGTTTAAATATAAAATTGTTATTTACATGAAGTTGTTCATCTGCATCAGTTTTAAGCTTGAGAGGAGTGAAATAACTTTCAGCAAATGTTTAATTCTCAAACACAGAAAAAGGTGTGGGTGCTCTGTCATCAAACTTACGAAGATGTGATGCGTACTGTCGACTTATTTTTATATCTGTGTTTGAGAATTAAACTATGAATGTCTGTGTAATGGTTTTGTTGTTTTTTCTAAATGTCTGAGCTGCTGAATGTTTTGCAGAATATTGCGAAATAGGGTGCAGAATTTGCTTTAATCTGCCGCAGAATTCTCATGATTGTCTTCTTTATTGTAACTTGTGATTATTAACAGGATCACCCCCACCCACAGTAGCAGCATCAGCAGACAGCTCCCACGTCACCTCACCAGCAGACGTCACCGATGACACCACCCAAGGGACTCCGCGCGTGGACAAGTCAAGTAAGGACAGCTAAAAGTACATCTGTATAATTATTGCTAATAATAATAAATCATCTGCTTCCCTAACCATGTTGCTTGTCATGGTTTCACCTGTTTTGGTTGCTCTTGATTACACAGCATACTTTGCGAACCTTTTTTCTGTTAGCAGCATCACCATAGATCTACTCATCACTATAACTTGCATAGATGGATGTTCATTGATGTTTGGCTGTGTGCCTATCTACTGAGGAGAGATATCTTAAAACAAAATCTGGTTACACTGGTGATTTAGCCATAGTGGTTGCATGAGTATTTTGTTAATATCGTAATTATTACACGCATATCTTTTAATATTTCTATACCAAGCATCAAGAGAGTCTTTCCAAAATGGATTTTTGACTTTATAGTGTGTAGAAATATTGGCTCCTAGGAGAAGAAGGTTTTGTAAAGGGCAAGCAGCAAGATATTGGAGATGTAACTCTTTAAGCATGAAAGTCTTAACGAGTCGACTTTCGTTTTATCGTTTATCCCCTTCTTCATACCACTGGATCCTATTTCTAATTTGAATTCCTTTCATTTCTTCTTCTTTTAGTTTTTCCAATTCAATTTTACTTTTGGATAAATCAGCAAGAATCGTTTCGCTAACATTTGGGAAGTTGCTACTTATTTCGTTTTCTCTTCGACATATGTTCTCCTCTACTACTTTTTGTCTTGTAGTTCTACTTTTCTTAAGATATGAAGAATACGAAATGGATTTTCCTCTGACCTTCATTAAAAATATCTCCAGAAATTGAGTGTCAGTTATAGTTAATCGTAAATGTTCATCTTTACTTCCGTTTAATTCATCATTTGAATACGTAGGGTCTTAGTATTCACGTTTGGTGTCATTGAGTAAGTTGGTTACTAGTGTTACATACTACTCTCATCTCAATATTGATGTGTTAAACTTCCAATAACCGTGACCCTTTTCCTTACTTTTTTGTGTAGATAAAGATAGAGTTACAGCAGAATGGTCACTTTCATAACCAGGTATAAGCTATATGGTACAATTTATGTTAAAGAGGTCTTCAGATACTATGAAGAAATCTAATCTAGCTTGTTGGCGAGGATTCTTTTTCCACCATGTATACTTTTGTATTTTGCGATTTTGTACTCTCAAGCATCTGTTAAGTTTAAGTTTTGATTTTTTTCCAAGACAGTCTTATGAGCCTGTGGGTTATTGATGTGTTTATAGTTCTCAAGGTCTATGGAGGGGTCCAGAACTAGATTCCAATCTCCGCATACTACAGTTGAATCGTTTCCCATGTTTACAATCTTGTCAAATAAAGATATATAAAAGGAAGGACTATCAGAGTTAGGTCCATACAGATTTATAAGGGTTAATCTTAGGCCATTGACAGTTACATCTAAAATTATGCCATTTCCATTTTCGTCTTCAACTATATTGTGTATTTTATATTCGATGTTATTATTTAGAAGAATGGCTACACCTCTTGAATTTGACAGGCTTGCTGACTTGGTTGACTCATGTCATCGGTTCCCAATTGTGCAGATTGATGCTCATGCTGTTGATCACTGGATTGTTTGGTCCAGACTTGATTACTTACAGACAGGCGCCATATAGCTGGAATATTTCCAAAGTATGTTGTTGTTGACAAAGGTGTGTTCTCTAGTTTCAGATCCATCACGCTCATCCACTGATGTAGTGACGGTGCTGGCAGCTGTGTTTGGTTCCATGTTTGGCATGGTCCTGATCATGATAGTTGTGTTTGTATACCGGAGACAGCGTCTTTCAGGTCAGTGGAACAAAAGACATCAGTTTAACATCATTATCACTGGTTGATTTTACACTCGTCCTCCCTGATGATGCCCATGTTGCCATCCTGGTGTTATCAACAGTGTGGAATACATCTTCCCTTAATGTGGTGACCTGTATAGTTTTAAGGATGTCTGTGGAAGAGGAGTGAATGGAAAAGTTATCCGACAGAGTTATGTGTTTCCCACTTAGCTTGTTTAAACAGATCTGTATGACAAAATTGAGATCTGTATGACAAAATTGGGACAAGTTCCCTACTTTCTCCGTATATTCTTAGAAATGAAATAGAAATTTGATTGATCAGCAAACCTGACTCAGCTGAGGGACTGAAAATGGAGTGAATCAGTTTGGTTTTATGCCGCTTTTAGCAATATTCCAGCAATATCATGGCAGGGAAGATTAGACATGAACCTCACCACATTGTGTCTATCCATGTGTGGAATCAAAGTCAGGTCTTCATATCACAACATTTAACATACACTTGCTTTGAATTGTAAGCATGACATGAGTTGAAACTGGCAGTAGATTGCCTAGACATGTAGACACCTGTGTGTCTGATGGATACAAAGTGCATTCTTGCTGTCAGTAAATTAGGATGATGTTTGAAAGGGGAGATCACTCTTGTTGCAGACCAGGACTGAACATATTGTTTAGTATCTGCAATAAAAGTGCCATGTTGCATGTTGCCATTGGGTGATTCACACACCAATAGTTAAGGTTAACAGTGTATTTTCAATATACAGAGTAAGGTAAAATCAGAAACCATAGGTAATCATAGTAATTAGGGTATTAATTTAAACAATAATATACGGCCTGTGTATTCCAGTTTAAACTGGTTTTGAAATATATGTTGTAATTAGAACAGACCTGTCATTGTTTTTTGTCAGATAAGTTTTTTTCTGAATATTTCTGTATATTTAACTTATGTAATTGAGAGTTTTAAGGGGAAATGGTTTATGTGTCAAGCTATATCCTCTTTGTTTTGAGACAGTCATTGTTTTGGCAAAGTGTAATATCACCACTAATTATTCAGTGGATTAAAAATGAGAATTTTAAGGATTTTCTTATTTTGTTTCAGGAAGTGGATTCATCAGTGAAAACAAGCCAACAAATATTAACAATCTTCGCAGAAGTAACGGGCCATCAGGTACTAGTTGAACATTATCAGTTTCCTTTGTGTCAGATGTGTAGTGGATATACTTTGAATTATAATTTTTTCATGAGACACTCAACGCCAGAGTCTGAACTGTAGCTCAGGTTCCTCCTGTGATGATACTGTGATACATAAGTCTTTAATCTTAATGAGTGAGTGAGTGTGTGAGTGAGTTGAGTGAGTTGAGTGAGTGAGTGAGTGAGTGAGTGAGTGAGTGAGTGAGTGAGTGAGTTTAGTTTATGCCACTTTTAGCAGTTTTCCATATAGTAGCTGGATAACCAGAAATGGGCTTCACACATTGTGCCCATGAGGGAATCAAACCTGGATCTTTACCAAGGCAAGTGTCTTGACCAAGAGTGTCAACCAGTCAACATCATTGTTTTACTCTTGAGTCATTCTTGGACAATGGTTCTATCATGTTATCAGTCCAGTTGTGTGTGAAATGGCTTGTGCGATATTGTACCTGAGCCTTTATCAAACATTTATGTCAACTGTGTATGTTTCAGTTCTTGCAAGGAAGAAGGTATATTTGCTGTATGCTGAAGACCATAAGGATCACCTGAATGTCATCACCTGTTTGGCCGTGTATCTGAAGGAACAGTGCTACTGTGATGTTTTCTATTTACCCTGGTTCAAAGGAGCATTCCAAGCTATAGGCACCTACCAGTGGATCATATCACACATTGACGAGGCGGACTACGTGATTGTCATCAGCTCAGAGGCAGCGTTCAAACTCCTGGATGCAAGGAACACAAACACATCTTTGAAGACAGAAGATGAAGGTCCAGAGGGCGACATCTTCTCCCCAGCCATAACCCATGTTAGGACAAAGTCTCTCGAGCCTGATTTCTACAGGAAGACCATTCTTGTGTACTTTGACTACACCAGTGAGGATTTTGTCTTGAAGGAAGTGAGTCCTGGTGTCCATTATAAACTGCCAAAACATTTCAAGGACTTTTTGTGTCACATCCATGAAGTTGATGTGTTTGACCAAACTCACAGACATCCAGACATAGAGGTCATGGAGAATCTGCAGTCCAGTAGAAGTGGTCAAGCTTTCCAGGAAGCCATCACAAAAGCAAGACATTTCCAGAAATCTGATCCCCTTTGGTTTGATAGGAGGTTCCGTCGACAAGATTCAGCATATGAATCCGATCCTGATGGTCACTATGACTCAGTCTCACTGACTGCAAGTCCTGGTATCTCTGGGAGAGATCCATTTATTGACACTCAACACCTGAGTGTTGGTGCTCACACTGGCAGTGTTGTTACCTACAACACAGACTATAGCCGGGAACATGAGCAGTTGGTTCCGCCAAGTGAAGTCCCCACTGACACCCCAACAGAAATTGTTAACAAACAGTTGGGACATATCAACAACATCAATAACATCAACAGCCCTGCAGAAGATGCCACTGGTTATGAGTTCTATCCTCAGGACATGTTTGCTCCAAGTGCGATACAGACAGATGTAGACATAGACGAGTGTTTTCTTGCCATCAACATGGGTGAACAAGCAGGGAATGATGACCAGGGTAAATTTAACCTCAAGCCTAATATACCTGTTGACAATGATGATCTTGTCAGTGGTATTGATGTATGAAGGATGCCATTGTCAGACTTTCTGTTGTCATCACTGTTGAAGTCTCAACTATTTCTGTGTTCATATTTCAAGTATGTTGAACTCAAAGGTTCAGTCAACCTGTACATTGTGTTATTTGTAAATATGTAGAAACCCATTCGGTTAGACAATCATATGTTATCTTGCCTCACACATAAATGTGATTGGATGAGCACTCTCCCATTATTTTCAGTGAACCCCATGTACAAGCAAGGTGCATCGCAAAACACCCTGCTGCCAATAGCAACTCATTTGATACTTCGTGGTAGTTACTTTTTTCATCTTAAATGATGCATGATGCAGGGAAATTACCAATGTTTTGTGAATGGAAATCAGTGGAAGTGAGATAACTGTAACTCTGTTTTTTTTTGTGTGTGTCGTCTGCAAAATCTAGCGATGGCTACGAAAACATTTAACTCTCTTTTCAATAAATAAATTTGAACAAAATGTTCAAATGTATTCCTTGTGAATATTAAAGTGGAGGAATTACTTCGCGGCGGCTTTACTTAGACAATACCTATGGAGAAAAATCAGCAGGATGCAGGATTTGAATCATTTATTTCACACAGGTTGGCTGAAGTGTATGGTACCCATGCTTCTACAGTTCAAAATTAACATTGAGGTGTTTGGCAAGAAAAATCCGTTGTTCACTGGTCCCTCATGGGCCACATGTTGAGGTACCCTCAATGTTTGTTTATGTTCCCCTCACCCAAGGCTCCAGGGTAGCTATGTAAGATGCAGCATTTTGGGAATGCTATTTAAAAAGTGGTTCGGGCTCAGCGGACATAACCAACCATCAAAGGTACCTCAACCCATGACCCCCTTTTTGACCAGGGAACAGCTTATAATGTACCATGTGTTGAATCTCATATTAGATCATGATTTTCTAGTTCCAGGACTGTCTGGAACAGTTCAAACATCAACCATTAATTACCTGACATCAGTCAACTGACTGTTCCTGATAGTTGGTGAAGATACCACTTTCTAAATAGCTAACCCAAGACATTGCTTCTAAAATTGTCCCGTTGTTGTGAACATACAAGCAGTGAGCAGAGAGAACTTAGTCCATCAGGTCAGCCAGCTCCTTGCAGTTGAGGTGAGGTGAGGTGAAATGGAGTTTAACTTGGCACTTAAGAATATCTCCCTCATATGAGCAAGTGCTTGCATGTGTATGTGTTGCTGCTTGCACTAGTCCAGACTATATAGTGTTAGCTCAGTGAGATGTCATGCCACAGTTAAGCATGTATGCCCTACTCAGACACAGTCTATACAGACTGAGCAGACCAATCCTTGTTGTACCCATTAATGCTGAGTTCTTTGTAGGGACCAACAAGTATGATGTTTTAATGTCTTTATGTATGACATGACCAGGGATTGAAGTCATGGATGTCTTTACTACACCATGGAGGCAGTCCACCTTCCTACCTGTAAACAGGAGGTCTTGGCAGTTAAAAATATGATTGATGTGTTCATGTTGATTGGCTAACCTTGGCTTCAGGCATCAATTCTATTAAGACCTTTGTTTTTTTTTGTGTTAGAACAGAGCTCAGAGTTGATGGAACTATTTTGCTATGTCTTCATGCTTAAACTTTACATTCTTGGTCACAAGTAAATATTGTTATAGCAGATATTCTCAAACTGAAATGTGATCTTTGTAAAATGTGCTTTACTATGTTCAAACATTCTCCTTTTTGTACAGTTCACCAGTATGAAACACTACACTTAACTGACTTTATCCATTTTGAAGCATAATTCTTTTATCTGCTGTTTACCATGCATGTTGAAATATGGTCCTGACCATTCTCTTTTTTGAATTGTGGTCCTTACTTTTTGTCTTGTTGCATGTTCTACCAGTTTGTCGTGGCATACCATATTTTGATTTATAGATACAAGATATTCTTCATCAAACATGAATTACTCATTGGCATTGTAGTTTGTGTTATTGAAAGACATTGCAACATCAGCATAATTGCACCTTCCATATTAAACTATAGCATTATATTCATGATGTAGTAATACTCCTCCACTGCCTCATGAACTGTTTAATAAAGTCCAATAGTTTCAATTTTTGAAATATTTAATCACGTCAAAGTCAACCTTAAACCACTCAGGTACAAATAGTCTGTTTGTGATAGTGATGTACAGATTTTACTTTAAGCAAAATGCTAAATCAAATAAAGTAAAAATAAGATTGCAAATCATCATTATTTTACCTTGCCAACTGAACAGTTTAATCTCAGAATTTTCATCAGCTTAGGATAAAGGTTATTTAACAAACAATCATCATTTCAAGTTGCTATTATTGGTTTGCATTACAAGAGGGTATGCACATTAACTGAAACACTGAAAACAAGAATGCTCGTCACGTACCGCACATGCCTTTTTTCAGTGTTTCCCCAACTCAGCTCACCCCTTGTAGTACAAGCCAATTGCAGCGATTGAATCTGTGATGGTTTGTTACACAACTTCTATTATAAGTTGTATAAAATTCTGAGATTTAAATGTCCAGTTGGCAAGGTAGAATTGCGACAATTCACAATCTTAATTTCACTTTGTTTCATGAACATTCTTTAAAAGTTGCAGTCATATCGGTGATGTTCTTTTGTATGAAGTCAATCTTGAAAAACCTAGATCTTCCACAGATGCCAAGAGGCCAATCTGGAAAGTATTCTTGGCAAATAAAATTGATAGACAAAAGATATTTATGCAAAATCAAGAATTCACAACACACTGTATATTGACACTGAGTTCTTATGTCACATAGTTTTCTTTTGTACTTTCACCCAGGTAAATGTTCTGAAACCACAGTTAAAAGCAAATATCTTGCCAATGTATTTACACAAAAGAATTCCATGAATTTGTGGCAGAATTTCATAATTTTACTCTGATCCTGTATTCTATTCCATGTCTATTTGATATATTTTTGTTACTAAGACAGAAATCACAATGATTTACCTTTGTTTAGAGTGACATGTAGATATGATGAAGTTGTCATGTTATGGCCTTGAAGGGCTGTAGTTGTTGACCTAATACTTACCATTATTTGATATTTACCTGCATGTTACCTTTACTTGACCTTCTTGTACAGTTACTATGGTACTTTTTGCACACCTTGACCTCAATGTGAGCATGTCAAATATCCTGTAGTATTGTAGTGTTACATGCCATCATTTGATGCTGACAGTTGTTAAGGAGCAAAACATAAAGATCACGCATGGACTATTTTGTCTCAGGAACAACCTCTTGTTACATACTTGTTTCAACACATGCTATTTGGTGACATTTTATGTGTCATATAGCTTTCATTTAACTTCAAGAGAATGTGTTGATGATCCAAGTACATATCAATAATAATTTTCAAATATATTTCTGTGACTTATACCACCATACCTTAACCATGCAAACAGATTTATCCTGGCATTTAACTAATCTGATTACTGCTGCTTTCTATTGTGACAAATGCAGTTTCACTATTTGTTTGAATGGCATTCTGAAACTTAATGCATCCAAAGTGAAGCATACAGCTTTATGGATGACAAGTTGTTGTTTATAACCTTTCTATGTAGATTCTTACACTGTTATTCAGTTTGACCTATAAACTTAAGAGTCCACAGGAACCCAGTAAGTGGGGTCCTCACAGAAAATATGAGGTGGAAATTTACAGATATTCCGTACATCTGAGTGAATTCTTGGTGTCTGGTCAGGTTGAATTCACTTTGGGCTGATAACATTTTGAAGTTACCAGCCCTGATGTTTTGCTGAGATTTGGGCCTATTTCAGACACAGGTAATATGCCAAATTGCAGTATGAAATACTGTAGTTAGAGGAACTTGGTGTTTGAAGTGAAGAATTAAAATAAATGAATATCATTGTGCATCTTTCGGAATGCAGTAGAATTAGTTTTCCTCATCCTGTCTGTCACTTTGTGCATACTGGAGTCATGGAGTTGACATCCTTCAGAAAACTCTGGAAATGTATGTGTACAACCCAACATGTAGTGGTCCAAAAAAATGACAGACAGCATGAAGGTGCATTATTAGCTACATCATTTGAAGGTACACATCGTGAACAAGTTAAAAGTTACTGGAGAAAAACGTGTTAAACATGTTCAGTGGGTTACACAGACATTTTTTTTCTGTATATTAACATGCGATAAGGGTATATGAGTGTCCGGATTTGGTAACATTTTCAAGTTGACAGTAGTACGGGACACAGTGTTTCCAATGATGAAGGGCATGCTCTATAGAATGCTAGGGCAAGATTTTTAAAGCTGTTGTTAAAAACTAAGATAGTCGTAAGTGGCACATATTAACAGTAGCTGAAAACTGACTATCTTAACACCAAGAGAGCTTTGAAAATCAAGGCCCTGGATTTGAACTGCCTTACGCTGAGATTGAGGAACACTGAATCTCTCTGCACTCGAGTGCGGGTATAGCAGTGAAGTGTCATCAGCAGACCATTTCAGCTGGTTCCCATGGTAGCATCTGGAGTTGCTCATTTGTGACTTCATTCTAACTCCATGTCACAATATGATTTGAATGACATCACCACTGTTGATGACACAACAAAACAATTGTTTGCTAGGTTTCTATGTGTCGATACGCAGGAAACAGTCTTGCAGTTTCCAGGAATCTAATACCATTTGATCATGTTTTTCAACCAATCAGATTACAGACCACTGTGACTTTTGGCATAGAGTGCCACTTATGTTACCTGAAGCAATGTTCAAGGTGTTGTTAAACCTCTACCTGGTCCTTGTTCTCAGTATGATTCACTTCGTCTTTTACTTCACTGACATAAGGGAACATGCATCAGGCTCCGGGCCCATCAAGCTGATACACTGTGACACTATTGCCCAGTCATCATTTTGTTTGTGGCATCGATGTACTGAACTGGACCACACTATGTGTTGGTTTCCAACCACTCATTACCTCAAATGATAGCAATAATTATTTGATTTTGATAATTGTATTAGTACTTCACCATCATAAGTGGATGATAGTGGCAATTGTTTTATATACTCATATAGATATATATATTTTGAATAATGTCACTACAATAGATAAAAATCACAGTGTCACACCACATTTTTCCAAACATCCATAATGCATTTCTCCCAATAATACTAACTACAAGTCCTTGGGGAAACTACCTTATAAGTCATTCCAAACAAAATTATATATTTAGATTGCAATATTAAGTTAAAAAGTTTAAATGAATCAGTGCATCTTTGCATTAATTCGACTCTTATGCCCTATACCAGCCATACTTATTTCAAGCAAACCCCATAGATTCATGTCCTTTGGAGTACTCTTTATGAATGTCCTATTGCACAACTTATGATTGAGGCCAGTGCAGCAAACACCACATAAGACAATTTTCAAAGTAGAACCATCTGCATCCCATATATGGTAAGAGTTATCTGCTTGGAAGCAGTTCACCTTGAAGTTTCAATTATAACTTTCAGGCAAGTCACAAGGGATAATAAATCTTTTGTTGGGAAGGAAGGAAGAAAGTGAGTAGGAAGCTAAAGTGAGTGCATGTGGCCTCGGTACCTAAAATATATTGTTGAAAATGTGTGAACTTTATGAACATCAATTGAACATTGTGTGTTTGTGTTCATTGTCTTATCACCATTTGCCCTTTCGTTCATGAGAAATGTATAGAAAAGGTAATGACTGGAGTTACATATCGGCCATGATGCTTGTCTTATTTGGTCTTTTGGAAGCTAAATCCCTAGAACAAACTGTTCTTGCCACATGTTTTTTTTTCAAAGTTTCACTGACTCTCCATAAGACCATTAATATGTACTGAACAGCAAAAGAAACAAGTTTTGAGAAAATGAAATATGACAAACTTCAGCATTTATGTTTATGTCTTCTATTTGAAAACTTGACAAACAGCTTTGTCTCTTTTGCTGTACAGTATACAAGTATTCATTGGCGTGCAATAACTAGATGCCCTGTGTATAGTTTATTGACTAATCAGTTGCATTACTTCATGTTGCACTGTCACATGTTTTAGTGAACATATACTGACATTTTTGTGTTGATAGATTTTTCATAATCAGTGTTGTTTATATTTGGACACTGAAACTCCCTTGGGCATGTCTAGCATGTTTGTTTTTAGTCTGACTTGGTATGATCCATTGTCAGATATACAAATGTTTTAATGAAACATCTTATTGTATATAATGCTTTTATGAATTACATGTGCTTTTGCATTTAATTTGTCCAGCTTTACATAAGTACTGGCACAGATTCATCAAGATGCCTTAATTGTGAAAACAAACATAATTTGCTTCCTTAATACTAAAAGTTTACTCAAATAAAACTTGTATGAAATTGACTAGGTGATTATGATCTATAATGGTGAATTTGGCCTATACTAGACTAATAGGCTTACTAAAAGTGCTTTATGGTTCAACTTCTTTCATAAAGCACTTTTAGTTTGATTCCTCCAACTTCTAAATGCCTTTGAAACAACTAATAGTCTTACTGTAATACTGATACTTCAGACTTACTTTCCATTAGTGTCTCTGCTTTTGTTTGAGAGGACTCGGAATCATGAAGTGGACATGATGGAGTATAGGCCTCATACTGTTGTTTGAGAGGACTCGGAACCATGAAGTGGACATGATGGAGTATAGGCCTCATGCTGTTGTTTGAGAGGACTCGGAATCATGAAGTGGACATGATGGAGTATAGGCCTCATACTGTTGTTTGAGAGGACTCGGAATCATGAAGTGGACATGATGGAGTATAGGCCTCATACTGTTTTTTTGAGAGGACTCGGAATCATGAAGTGGACATGATGGAGTATAGGCCCCATACTTTTGTTTGAGAGGACTCGGAATCATGAAGTGGACATGATGGAGTATAGGCCCCATACTGTTGTTTGAGAGGACTCGGAACCATGAAGTGGACATGATGGAGTATAGGCCCCATACTGTTGTTTGAGAGGACTCGGAATCATGAAGTGGACATGATGGAGTATAGGCCCCATACTTTTGTTTGAGAGGACTCGGAACCGAGGACTCGGAATCATGAAGTGGACATGATGGAGTATAGACCTCATACTGTTGTTTGAGAGGACTCGGAATCATGAAGTGGACATGATGGAGTATAGGCCTCATACTGTTGTTCATGCCTCTCAAAGAATGGCAACTGTATGATTGATACCACTGCATAGTTTCATTGTAGTTGCTAGCTGTACTCGGCTTGTTGGCATTGGTAGGGTGTCCAACCTGAATGGCTTGGTTCATACTGGTTTGCCTTTGTGTAATGGATGTTTTACATGATAACATATTCGGAGCAAATCAAAACTAGGAACTACAAGTCCTTGTGGATGGTCATCTTCTGTATTGTGAAATATATAGTGAAATATGTACACATATATATGTGCAGATACATATACACCTTTTTCAAGTATCAAAGCAAAACTTTTTGATGACACTGCAATTTTCAAACAGCAGGGAGTCTGTGGTGGGGAAGGTATTGCTGGTTGTTGGGAAGGGGATCAGTGGCAGACAGTAGGGTAACGTTTGTTGTTGTGTGGCTGGTTATTGGGAAGGGGATCTGTGGCAGTAGGGTAACTGAGGAGAGGATTGTGTGGCTGTTTTTTGGCAAGGGGATCTGTATCAGATAGTGGGCTAATTGTGTTGGGGATTGTGTGGCTGGTTGTTGGGAAGGAGATCTGTGTCAGACAGCCAGGTACCTATGGTGGGGGTTGTGTGGCTGGCTGTTGGGAAGGAGATCTGTGTCAGACAGCCAGGTAACTATGGTGGGGGTTGTGTGGCTGGCTGTTGGGAAGGAGATCTGTGTCAGACAGCCAGGTAACTATGGTGGGGGTTGTGTGGCTGGCTGTTGGGAAGGGGAAATGTGGCAGACAGTAGGGTAAAAGGTGGAGATTGTGTGGCTGGTTTTTTGGCAAAGTGACAAAGGATCAGTATCAGATCGGGGGATAAATTTTCAAACTTATCTTATCTCAAATTATGCATCTCTTCCTCACTTCGACCATGTGTGGAAACGTGCTGTCAGTTACGTTGAATCAAATCTTCCTGGCCTCTGACCACCCAAGCTATTCCACCGCCATAGACACCTGTCAATTTTGCTCATGCAGCCATCTCAGCTGATCAGGTGACGACTTGTAACATCCATTCTCTTTCTTGTCGCACCACAGTGTGGACGCATGTTGTCCCTGTGAAGATATAAGTTGGAATTGTGAAAAAACGTGGGTGGATCTAAAGAGGGCATCTAAGAAGCGTAAACATTGCGGTCAATGTTATAGAAACTTCTCAGCGGCAGACCCTTCCAACTTGTGTGTGGATTGCATAGGCATTTGTTATAGGTCTAACAGATGTAAGTATTGCAGAGAGTTAGAAGACGAGGAGTTTTCTCTGTATCGGCAGGTAGCTAATAGACGGTCGTCTGATAGAGATTGTCGGCGAGCAGAAGGTAGGCATTCTGCTCCTAAAACGCCGAGGAAATGACACAAATTAGTTCAACTTGCTAGACGGTCATCTTCGGAATCAGCAGATGAAGCTTTTTTGAGACTCATATGTGAGTGAAAATTTGAGACTATTGTTTTGTCTTAGTAATTCGGAAGCCTCGCAGGACGTGGGCGAATCGTCGTCGCCACCACATATGGTGGTTTTATCACAAACAGCCTTCATTGCATCCAGCATCTATTGTGACGATACCGCAGTATACATCGATTCACCCGACAGATTCATTGACTCAGGAACTCTCTAATGCGATTCGGTCTACCACTCAAGGCCATTTTCCCATCCACTTCACGCGAATGCTTCGATTCACTTTGAAGTGATGTACTTTCAACAACTTCGTTTGGATGCGGCACTCACTCAACCACTTATGGTGGATTCGGCGACTCACTCTAAAGCGGCGATTCCAGTACTATAGGGCAGTCTCGATTCGCTGCTTCCTCAACCAAATCGCTGTAGTGCGGTGCTGTATTCTGAAGCGCCGCTCTCTCAACAGCAGTATGGGTTCAATGTGGCGCTTACTGACGGTGACTTCGGTTCGCTGTTTGATCACAGAGTGGTTATTTCCCATGTTGGTTGAGTGCAGCACTTAGTGCACATACAGTCGGCAGTGCGGTGGTTAGGAGTGTGCTTCTTGTGCCGATGGCTTCTCCACATGTATTGACTGCAGCTGTCTTGCTTATCCAGTCTTCACCAGTAGGCAGAAGAAGGTCTAAAGGTTTTCAATTCGTGGGGGGAATCGGTTACCAGAACACATACCATATCCAGTTCAGCAACTGGATGTCTTGCGAACCACAGTAGATACGTTACTCCAAAAGCTTGTGATACAGTCTCTGGGACCGGCTCAAATCGATCTGGGGTTTTATTCACCATTTTTTTAGTCCCGAAGAAGGATTACGCGTGTTTCTCAGGCGAATTATTTTAAAGGCTTGTAACTTTCAGCTATGGCTGGCCAGACTGGCTTGCAAAATTTGGAAATTATTTCACACACTAACTACATGACACATCAACAGAATGTGGCCCGCAACACAATTGTACTGCATGACATGCATATAGTATGTACCCGGGAAAATCCGGGTGAGAATATTGGCCTTGAGTAATGCATGTCATAAAAAGCTGGGACATTGCTGGTGCGGCATAAAACTAAACTTACTCGTATACAGGGTGTGCCCCCAATATTAATGCATGATGGACACACAGGATTGTGACAACCGAACACTGTTGCATGATCTACATACAGGATGTGACCCCCACCCCCACCCCCAAACTACTGCATGATATACATGCATACAGGATAGTGACACCCCAACACTGCTGCATGATATACATGCAAGATTGTGACACCCAACTGTACTGCATGATATACACACAGGATTGTGAAACCCCAACACTACTGCATGATATACACACAGGATTGTGAAACCCCAACACTGCTGCATGACATACACTTTATGAGGTCAGTTTTGAACTCCCACCCACGTTCGTATTGTGACCGCTATATTTTCCAGTGATCCCCTGGCAACAACAAGCACCTGCAATTACCCCTTTACTGCTGATATAATCCCATGGTGTGCAGATACAGAGAGCCGTTTTTCATCTACGAGCCTGCCACTGCAGGCGATGCTATTGTACGATTTAACCCGTCTTCGCTGCAACAGAATCCATTCGCAATGTACGATACGTACCGTTAATAACAAACACACTATATAACAGCCGCATCCATGTATCTGAGTACTGTAAGTTTAACTTCCGTGCAGACTGATCGGTGCAATTTTAAAACATTAAATCACTCAATGTGGAACTGGTCTTCTGTCAGTTTGCCCTCGCAAATGCGTGTTTGAACATTATTAGTCACAATCATTCAGGCGAGAGTTGACGCCGATGGACTTTGAGCGACACCCAACTGCAGCCAAACATGAAACTGTTCGATGCTGTCATCTCAGGAAAAGAGCTCAAGGCTCAGCCGAAACAATCTGGGAACATGTATCATTCTTAAAGGGGAATAACTGATTATATATTTAGGCGCGAATGGTGAAACGCTTACTTCGCTCGGAATCCTGGTCAAGCCCGCCAGTCAAGATTGCACCATGTTGGGATTGCATGTTTGGTGTTTTTGTGTGTTGGTACTGCCAAAAGTTCTGTCACAGGGAGTGAAGCTGACTGGAAATTGTTCCCAGGAACGTTTGTCTGAACCTTTTTCCGTATCAGGAGTGCAGGTAAGAGACTATACATCTAACATCAGTGGCTTGTGGAGTCAAAGTATGCTTCGTATATATGAATATATATGGAATAGACTGGTGTGCGTTTGACTGTGCTAACAGTGAAATCGCCCGCTGGAGAAGAAACAACAAACTTCGGATAATTTTAGTCAACGGCTTACAATACAGGGCTTTGTTATGTTAAGCATGCCGGTGCAGGGAGGAGAGAGGGAGAGAGGCTGTGGGTGGGGGATGTAGGTACTTCTGGGTGCAGTGACGAGGGAGGGAGAGAGGCTGTGGGTGGGGGATGTAGGTAATTATGGGTGCAGGGATGAGGGAGGGAGGTGGTGGGACGGGGATATAGGTAACCCTGGGTGCAGGGATGAGGGAGGGAGGTGGTGGATCGGGGATATAGGTAACTCTGGGTGCAGGGATGAGGGAGGGAGGTGGTGGGTCGGGGATATAGGTAACCCTGTGAACAGGGAGGAGGGAAGGAGGCTGTATGACACCGGTCTGTAAATAATCGAGTCTGTACCAGAAAATCCACTGATCAAGAGCATGAGCTTCAGTCGATCTACGATGATGTGTCAACCAACCAGCGAGTCAAACCACCCGATTTCATTAGTCGCCTCTTACGTGTAGACATTTGTGCACCTGTGTCATACAAATTATCCCTATTCTTGCACACTAAAATGAAAGTCATCTGCATCTTTTCAAACTTTATTTTCAACTCGATCAGCTGAGATCAAACCTTATCACTAGAATATATCTATGCTACTGCTCAAAAGTCACAATACGGCTTGACTCAATAAAATAAAATAACATGAAATATTTTTTACAATTTTATCATTACCTTTTGTCCAACGGTTCTCTTGCTTTGAAGGCCGGATATGAGAAACACATATTACGGATGATCTTTACATATCTATGCTTGTATCTGTTCTATCCAGTGAATTATGCTTTCAATCACCATCTCTGCCTCGCAGACATCGACAGAGCACTGTCAACCCGCTGTTCAACCAAGACTTGTGGCATTTTGTCGTTTGCTTTCTTTCTGCCCTGGAGTAATATAATCTATCATGTGACATACTACTTTCACACACATTTCATTCTGTTTCACAGAATCAGCAGTAAAAGGACGTCACCTTAATGTGTCACAATTGGCTCATTAAGAGCCATTGTTGTGACAGGATGACTGGGGAAAAGAAGGATCTATACAGCCAATAGGAGCATGTTTGATATATTCCGCCTGGTGAAAATGTAACAATTAATATAAGTCCTTTGAATCTTCCATGTAAATCTAAAGTGTGCTTCTCACTATACATTAGGTCATCTCTTGTTTTCCCAGAATATTTGAGGTTTTTCTTTTGGAGTTACACTTTTCACTTTTCGTTAGTAAGACTGCTTCCCCGGTTTACTTTTCCTAACTTTGTATGAACATCCATTCAAATGATACATGAGTGTTTGCAATCTATTGAAAAATATCGTTCAAGATTAAACTCACAATACAAAGGTGTTCCGAAACGGGATTGAAACCGCAAATCTCTCACCCGTAGACAGACATTCCACCGCACGGCCACCGGGACACCGAAGGGATTGGGGTTAAATTATGTACTTATAGTTGCTGTCATTAAATTGATTTTACGCTCGCTTCAGTTATTGTTATGTAGCTTCATTAAATAATCATCTACATTGTAATCACCCAACACTGACGGTATATATGATAGAGAAAACACTTCTCCTCGGTTTTGGTAGACAATGTAAAAAAATCGGAGGGGGAGGACTTCCCGACCCCGATGGTTTTACATTGCCTACCAAAACCGATAGATCCTTCTTCTCCCCAGTCATCCTGTCACAACAATGGCCCTTAATGAGCCAATTGTGACACGTTAAGGTGACTTCCATTTACCGCTGATTCTGTGAAACAGAATGAAATGTGTGTGAAAGTATGTCACATGGTAGATTATATTACTCCAGGGCAGAAAGAAAGCAAACGACAACTGGCGGTTAATGCGTGCCTGTAACTAAGTCGCTACCAAACTCTGGCGTCACGTCTGTATAACACGAGTATACGGAGTTCGACTGTACTTAAATTCCGTGTGTGTAAAAGTAATCTAACACAGCTTCACCACGTGTACAAACAGACGTAAAGTCGTATTTGGCACCATTTCTGCAATTTATAATACACATGGTAGATTTTATCATGTTCGCCATTGGTTTCTTGTAAAACCAATGGCGAATCTGTTCACTATTTATAGTCTAGTATCTTCCGGTTTAATTTATGGAAGCGACTGCAGTTTCAGGTTAAATCTATGTAGAGACCCATCGGGGATGTTAGGGTTCTAAAAGCAGTATGCTTGAAATCGTTTTACAACGAGGACAAGGTGTTGACTGAACACATCATGTTAGTACTGTAGTGAAGACAGAGAGAAATTGATTGAGCTAGGTTTTGAACGGCTTTGAAAAGTATTTCAGTTACAATTGGATATCAGAATATCGGCCCATTCAGAGAGAATCTAACTTACAGAGTTGTCTGGTTATGTGACCTGTTTGAATTTCTTTGTACCCAATGGCGTTGATTGATCTTCATGTTTTAAGTCACGAGATATGCTCTTCTTCTCTTATTTAGAGGTCTTTGTCGAATGCGGCGAAGAATAGCATCTACTCACTCTCATAAGATGCGCAAGATAACCTTCAGGATGGACCACCACAGGTACCATACTGCATCCGTTCCAGACACTAACACCCAGCAGAACTTGTGTGTCTTGGGACATTTTCACAACGCGAGTTCAAGTCTCACAGAACAGTCTATACTAAGGACTGCGATTTCCGGGTTTTCCTAGTGAATAACACGCCTTGCTTAGAAACAATTCAATAATTTTCTATTGAATGGAATGTGTATGTATAAAGACTTAACCGGTGAAGATATAGTGAAACACAGTCACGGTTTGCTGAGAATATAGGAACATTAACACAAACCACTACACGCCCAGACTCCCACAGCTGCAAAGTTGAAGGCTGCTGGCCTTTCGTGTAAGCTGTGAAAAATAGGTATAGAGCAATGAACTCGGTGACTCGGTGGAAATCTGTGTATCATTATCTGTCAAAACGACCAAAAATGTGTATGTAAACACAAGCATACAGACCGACAGACATACAGATAGAAAGCCAGACAAACATGCTGACAGACAGACGTACAGATTGAAATGCAGGCAAACATGCTGACAGACATGTACAGACGTACAGACAGAAAGCCAGCCAAAAACGCTGGCAGACAGACGTACAGAGAGAAAAGCAGGCAAACAGGTATCCAACCAGACGTACAGATAGAAAGGCAGGCAAACATTCAGATAGACAGACGTACGGATAGAAAGGCAGGTAAACATGCTGACAGACATACTTAAAGATAGAAAGCCAGACAAACATGCTGACAGACAGACGTACAGATCGCAAGGCAGGCAAACAGGCAGACAGACAGACAGACAGACATACAGATAGAAAATGCAAGCAAACATTCAGATAGACAGAGGTCTGATCCAGACACAGTTATTCACATTTCGGTAGTAAGGTATATAAACATAACTGCCCAACACCTTGGTAATGTATGTCCTTCCTTGGCACAAACACCTTGGTAATGTATGTCCTTCCTTGGCACAAACACCTTGGTAATGTATGTCCTTCCTTGGCACAAACACCTTGGTAATGTATGTCCTTCCTTGGCACAAACACCTTGGTAATGTATGTCCTTCCTTGGCACAAACACCTTGGTAATGTATGTCCTTCCTTGGCACAAACACCTTGGTAATGTATGTCCTTCCTTGGCACAAACACCTTGGTAATGTATGTCCTTCCTTGGTACAAACACCTTGGTAATGTGTGTCACCTTGGTAATGTATGTCCTTCCTTGGCACAAACACCTTGGTAATGTATGTCCTTCCTTGGTACAAACACCTTGGTAATGTATGTCCTTCCTTGGCACAAACACCTTGGTAATGTATGTCCTTCCTTGGCACAAACACCTTGGTAATGTATGTCCTTCCTTGGCACAAACACCTTGGTAATGTATGTCCTTCCTTGGCACAAACACCTTGGTAATGTATGTCCTTCCTTGGCACAAACGACTTGGTAATGTATGTCCTTCCTTGGTACAAACACCTTGGTAATGTATGTCCTTCCTTGGCACAAACACCTTGGTAATGTATGCCAAGCACCTTAGTAATGTATGTCCTTCCTTGGCACAAACACCTTGGTAATGTATGTCCTTCCTTGGCACAAACACCTTGGTAATGTATGTCCTTCCTTGGTACAAACCCCTTGGTAATGTATGCCAAGCACCTTAGTTATGTATGTCCTTCCTTGGCACAAACACCTTGGTAATGTATGTCCTTCCATGGCACAAACACCTTGGTAATGTATGTCCTTCCTTGGTACAAACACCTTGGTAATGTATGTCCTTCCTTGGTGCAAACACCTTGGTAATGTATGTCCTTCCTTGGCACAAACACCTTGGTAATGTATGTCCTTCCTTGGCACAAACACCTTAGTAATGTAGGTCCTTCCTTGGCACAAACACCTTGGTAATGTATGTCCTTCCTTGGCACAAACACCTTAGTAATGTATGTCCTTCCTTGGCACAAACACGTTGAAACACATGATGAAGTTGCTCGTTGCTGCCATTACCGTCTTCGGCATGCCCGTGTTTTTGACTCCATCCATGGCACGAACCTGAACATGTCTTGGGCGTCAAGGAAAATGATGCATTCAATTATCTTTCGAATACGTGCATATACAGCCTCAGAAGAAGATTTATGAAGTCAATATGAATTTGTTTATGGTTTTGAATCTTTTGCCTTTCTGACAGCAATGTGATTAGCAAGACTCAGGGAAAAGCATGATAAACATTGGACCTCGCCTTTGAAATGTCTCGCTTGCATCCAGAGTACATTGTCATCAGGTTTCCCATTGCTCTCATTGCCGTTGGTTTGGTAACTCCTGATTTCTTGGCGAAGAGTGACTGGGTTCTTTATCATTTTCATCTTAATCTGTAAAACATAATGATGATTTTATTTCAGCTATATTGAATTGTTGAGTTATTCTATAACTATTTTGAATGTTGTCCCCATCCTTCCAGCGAAATATTCCTTCTAAACAACGCACAAAGTTACTTCATGACTCTTACAGTTATGAAACATATACCACAGTTATAAACGTACAGTTACACAAAAGCATGACGCCGATGAAACGAATGGTGTATCAATTTCACGCAGAACGATGATGTCTTGCATATATCCCACAATCATAACACTATGTGCACTTTCTTTAATCGCCCCCTCCCTAAAAAACAAACAAACAAAAATACAATAAAAAAGAGTAACAAACAAATGCGTTAGTCGTTAACGAAATTCTGAGAAGGTCTCCCATGTCGCCGTAACTACCAAAGCTCACCCACGTGTTGATCTGTTGATTCTGTTGCCCCGTCATCAACGAGGTGTTCCCAACGAACACCAGAAAGTGCAGGATATAGATCTGTATTATCTCGAAACGTCTAATTTGTTATTTTCAAGCAGGATAGTTTTAAATGTTTGCAGATATAAACAAACAAAAACATGCTTTAAGTCTATCAAATGAGAAAGCATATAACCAGACCCTTTTCAAATTCCAGAAAATTACATGGACATACATACAGAGGTTTAAACTTTCCTGATAAAGTAATCCAGCTTGATAATTATGAGTTGCTGATTAGAAAACCTGGCAGTTTACTAGCGGATACCGAGTACCAAATATGCCAATTACTTTAACACAAGTTGCTTCTGATGGGGAAATATTTAGAAATGCTTATAAATAGAGAATCTCTCCCAAGTGTCTACTGATATCAACTATATCAACACGAGTTGATAAAGTAAAAAATAACAATTTTTTACATGTATCAACGAGTGTTGATATCATTGATATCAGTAGACACGAGGGTGACATTCTATTTATCATGCAAAATCATTCTCGATTAGCTTTCAGTGAAAAATGTCCATCTCTAAACACTGTACTGACATTAGCTTTAAAGTGTGGCGATGTCATAGCATTTTGACGTCATCAACTTGATGACGTCAGATCATTGTGAGGGCTTTGTACAAAATCTACTGTCAAAACGATATCTCGTCGGAGATACCACGCCACGCCACGCCACGCCACGCCACGCCACGCCACGCCACGCCACGCCACGCCACGCCACGCCACGCCACGCCACGCCACGCCACGCGATACCATACCGTACCATACCACCACCAAAGGAACACACTGTGTCAATACACAGCGTGGTACTCTGACCCGTGATATGGATTCAGGTTCCATATATTGAAAGCCTGATGTTCTGTTCCTGTAGACAGGCACATTGCAACCTCCTCTGTAGTTGAATAGATGGAGCGACTGCTAAACCTAAAGTAGATAAAAAGACGTGACGTGCGGTTACCATGTTCTTATATATGAAGGGATATAAACAAGAACTTAAATAAGACAGTTTACTGTTATTAAGAATATGGTGTATGGGACTGCATGATATGGCCGATCGTGAATCCACTCTAGTTCAAGCACGCACTAAAACCCACACGAAACGCACGCACTCGCACACAACCAAACAGCCAAATCAACCATTCACACACACGCGTGCACACACACACACATTCACGCACACGCACACGCACACGCACACGTACACACAGGCACACCCACATACAGTCACAGACAGGCAGACAAACACACATGTGTTTCACCACATTTCCAGTAGGAGGACTTACCAATGCCACATCATAATTCTTTTAATAATTTGGCTATCAAAATTATTGCATTGCCTAATCGTAATGGAGAAGTACTTCACCACACACTTGTGCCTCAAAACACAATTAGATTTAGCTTCAAGTTTTACTGTCAATTACAGTTATGCAAATTTAGCGATTCAATCATGCCAACACTTGTCCATTACAAGCCATAAAATACACTGAATTATTAATCGCTTACAGACATGCACGTATGATTTAATGTGACTGTTGAGAGTATTATAACAACACCATATGACGTAAATTCGAACAAGAGGCAATAGTCCATCGGCTGCCGAGAGCTTCCCATTAGTCGATGTATTTCCACATAAAACCCTTTGAAGTTACTAAATCCTGCAGCTGAAGGAAGCGTGAATAACATCCATAATATGAGGATACAACAGTCACACAGTTTCAAGTATGTACTTGATGTCAACATGCAGATTACAGCATGCGTATTATCACATGACGGTTATATCTATGGACAACGATTGTAGTCAGCCGTCTGCACCACTCTAGATCTAAACAGTGCAGTCAGTCATTTGCCCAGCTCTAGATCTGCTAGATCTCCACCCTAGATCTAACCATGGTGGTTAGTCGTCTGCTCATCTCCATCCTAGATCTTACCATTGATGTCAGCTGTCTGTTCCGGTCTACCCTAAATCTAATCATTAAAGTCATTAAAGTCAGCTTCTTCTCAACTCTGCTCCAGATCTAACCGTTGTTGTCAGTCGTCTGCACAGCTCTACCCCTGATCCAAGCATTGCAGTCAGTCGCCTTGCAAAGCTCCACCATAACTACTGGTTTTGACTTTACAGATGGTGTGGTCATAACCCCTACCACCACCTCCTCCTCCCCCCCCCTCCCTCCACACACACACACACACATACACTCTCTCTCTCACACACACACTTCATACACGCACTCACCATGTCACTCATCTGTTAACATCCACAACTCTTAAAGCGAGGCGGCTTGGATCGAAGGTCTGGGTTCTATTCCGGATCCAGCAGCTATGACTAATATTTCACTGCTCTGTTCTCGTATTTCATCACCTGCTCCAGTAACAAACAATGTTCCCCTCAAGGACGAGAACCATGATACACATAGGTAACAGGTAGTATATGGTATGTATCTTTACTGTTTTTGTGTTTCAGAGAGATGCCCTGACTTGCATGCTGTTCAAGACGTACGGTGAGTACAAAAGTTTTAGAAACTTATCAGTAGAAACTTGAGTCATGTTTGAATGTTTCACGCCCATTTTGCAATAATGCAGTGGTCAATACTATGCTATTTGGAGTAGAAGCCCGCCTGATGTAAAGAATGACCTATTTATTCACCTGCGACATGTTGCTGACACAGAACCGTCAGTTGATCAGTGATCATAACCCTCCGCCCGTTCAGTAGGTTATAGGTTAAAGTGTTCGCTCGTCACGCCGGAGACTGCCCACATTTGGACATTGAATGAAACCTACTTCTGGCCTTCCCAGCCCTGGTATTGCTGGACATTTGCTAAAACCATACTCACTCGCTTGTAACCTTAACTTGTCATTTGGAACTGTTTACAAATCATGATCACCTTCTACAGAAAAAGTATCAGTGCTTACAGTATCAGATCAATTAACGGTTTTACTGAGTGAGCGTGTTTTACGACGCTTTTGGCAATATTCCAGCAATATTACGGAGGAGGACACCATAAACGGGCAGCACACATATTACCCATGTTTTGAATCGAACCAGAGTCTTCAGCGTGACGAGCAAACGTTTCGACCACTAGGCTACCCTATCGCCATGTTTATAAAAGAGCTATTCTTTAATGCCAATGACTGACACAAACAGAACTTAGACTAGTTTGTCATAAAGTACACAAGGTACATTTTCGTTACACATGCTACATGGGCATGGCGCTGACAAAACCGAAGAGTTATGTGTTTGGTGTTTGGTGGCCACGACATGCGATTGCTGGCACTCCCAAGGGGCTCAGAACACTGCAAAGATGCAACATCTCGTTGAACTACTAAGTCATGCGGGCCTGTGATATATGTATAAAATGACCGTTTACAGACATGTTCACTTGTTGAGACGTGTACACTGACACAATCAGATCAAGTGCGGGAAGATGATTCGCCAATGGTGTCCGGCCTGTCACCGTACAAACACCAGAACCACCCCAACCTGTTCCGTATGATGATAACAGCCACGATACTCATAGTGAAGAAGAAAGCTCCATGAAAGCTGTCACTTCCTCTTCGTTAACTGCGATAATACATTATGGTTCGAATGTCCGTGAAACAGAAACACGTGCATTAGCATGCATTATGATCCAATGTTACACCATTCGAAGCTTTGATGTAACAAGCAAATTAAACACGAATGCCGCAATGTAATGGACATCATCGCCCAGAAAAGACAGATGAACCCGAAATATTCATGATACTTGAACCACAACACATGAAAGAATCGCTGGTAAACGATGTCGCGCAAATCGCTGTGCAGAGTTTTTGTCTCTTGGATAGGACAGAACCCGATCTTTCACGTGTTCGAATCCCTGTCCGTGTCGATAGTGTTTGTCAGCATCGTATTCATGTGTGTGAGTTCCACAATGTGACAAAATTCGGACACCCGCATTACCTTGGGTTTCCACTTCCATGAAGTACACACTCTTCAATACATCTGTGATACTTTTCAACGAGGAGTTGAATTCACTCCAAAACTGTTCGGAAACCGGCTTATATGTTGAATCAAAGGTCTAAAGCAATAGACGAGAGACAGACTTACATAACAGATTACGTGACATAAAAGCGACTCTCCGTTACATTTACACCGGCTGCGGTCTACGGGTAACTATTGGTTCCAAGGTGAGGGCCGTCTAGTGAGTATCACTTATGAAGTTGGAACATTATACACATGGGGCTTTCGCAAAGAACGCCACGGCGAATTATATAACCCAAATAGACAGATGTCAGAGTCAAGTGAGGCTGTTCCAGACATAACCCTAGAAGTATGAACATCAACTTATAGAACACGTTTCTGTTATCCGTATTCTAAGAGCATCTACATTTTCCAAGGTTTGTGAAAAAGGTGATGTTGCCAAATATATATATTTAAACACTCGAGATATATTCATTGAAGAACCAGTGTCCCGCGCTCCCTCGATCCTTCCTCTGGTTTACAGAAAGATGTGACAAGGAACCAATTGTACCGGTCATAAGACCTATTCAGTGAAAATCGTCGTCTGTATATGCATATATTAACTTAATGTTCCTTCTGTGTCAGTCGTTATACGAACTGACTTCTCTGCATGTAAAAATTGAATACTGTAAATACATTTCACAAATAATGACATCTAGAAATGAGAATGCCCGCGTTTTATCGAGAGTATCTGATAGTCTTTGCAGAAGTTCGTTATGTTTCTATGCGGACCAGTTCAGAGCCATGAGCCGTTCTGCAAACATCATCAAGTGCATGTAACCCAGAGTAAATCGTTGAAACGAAGACATCTGCATCCATACCAACATTGCTCCCTAGGAAAAGCAAGATTTATGGATGTCAACTTTTTTATTGTAAATAGCACGCCGTTTCGGAGCGTATGCTTGCACCTGCTTTTAGTCCTTGTCATGAACATTAACAGCAGAGGGAGTGTGCAAAACATAACACATAGCACGCCATTAGCTGTATTATTGCGGAGACAAACATCTCGTTAACAGAAGGATATTGGAACATATTCATTGTAGTCTTTCCCCTATTCGACCTATTTCAGGACCTGTTTATCCCTATCTACCTCGAAAGACTTTGCATCGTTGCAATAATATCTGCCCTTGGTCTCGGAGTTATATTGCAGATGCCTGGCAGTAACTACATTTGATCAGTGCTACAATTTCCATATCTAAAACAGGTTGTGTTTCACTGACTCTTGTATTGCATATCACTGTACATATAACCATGTGACGTGCTTGGAAGAATTAGAACGCTTCATGTCTTCAGACTGCATCGATCGCTCCATTCCTCCTCACCTAGAAGGTCCATTCATGGGGTCACCAGAGTCTCTCACGGTGAAACCAGAGTCAGGCAAGGGTCCAAATGGAACTCTCAACCCTCCAGTGGGTCTCACCTGGACGCCCCCTGCTACAGGTATACGCTCAGGATCGACTGAAACTTGTTATCTAGGGTGGGGAGGGGAATGAGGTGGGTGGGGGTAAGGGCTGGGAAGGGGAATGGGGTGCGGGTGCGGGTGCGGGTGCGGGTGCGGGTGCGGGTGCGGGTGCGGGTGCGGGTGCGGGTGCGGAGGGATTATGTCTACATTATCAGTTAAGTCAAAACCAGCAGTTAAGCCTAGTTGCCTCCTGTTGTTAGATCTAAGGTGGAGCTTTGACTGGTTGACTGACTACAATTCTTGGATCAGGGGTGGAGCATGTGATAATACGCATGCTGTAATCTGCATGTTGACATCAAGTACATACTTGAAGCTGTGTGACTGTTGTGTCCTCATATTATGGATGTTATTCACGCTTCCTTCAGCTGCAGGATTTAGTATCTTCAAAGGGTTTTATGTGGAAATACATCGACTAATGGGAAGCTCTCGGCAGCCGATGGACTATTGCTTCGTTTTCGACTTATCGCAGAACAACTTTACGTCACAGGACCACGGGGTAGGTAGTAAAAGGCAGGGGCATATATGTTTGTACATGGTGTTGTGTCAGCACTGTCCACAAGTGTTCTGGATGCAAGAAAAATTGTGATCTATGTAGCGATATTTAGATCAACCCGAGAATAACCAGAGTTGATTATCTGCTAAAACACATTCAGCTAGGTGTAACAGACAAGTATGAATAGGTTAGTGGAATTCCTTGATGTCGCCAGTTCTTACAAAAAATGTTCATCATTGTTTCAAGGCGGTTTTATAGCCACATGGATGAAGCATTCGCTCCGGTTTGATTCCCTACATGGGTACAATGTATGAAGTCCATTTCTGGTTTGAACAGATATTGCTGGCATATTGCTAAAATCAAAGTCACGCACGCACCCATCGCTGTTTCAGTTGGTGTTCCATAAGACGATCCTCGATTTACCGGGTGGCTCTAACTTCTACTACCGGATCCGGGTGTATACTTTGCCAATGGATCCAGCGTCAAAGCCAAAGACAACATATTTCACACTGCAGGCTATACAAGGTGACCTACGTAGTATTCAGTAGGTCCCAATTTGTGACTCACTAAAAAGGACTAATTTCGTTTCAGACAGGCCGATTGATAGGATTGTTCGTGGAAAGTACTTTTGTGGCGGTTCTACATCATGCCATCATGTTGTTACAGTAAATATGAATGTCGACGTTACTGTGGTTGGGTGTGGAGTGCTAGCATCTATACTCACATATAGTTCGTTCACTAGTAGATTATTGTTTAAACTAGGAGATATTTTAATGGTGCAGCAAGATTTAGAGTGTTGTGCGTTCCTAGGAATCCAGTCACTGAATTAAGCAACGACCCTCCCCAGTTGCAACTCTAAAGACATGGCAAATATTACTCTTGTGCCAATTTTATGTGTGAAAGTTTTTAGGGGAAATATACCGTATATATTCGATAGAATAGATGCAGAATATTATGTGTGAACACAGACGTGGAAGTGGAAACTTCTGGGAGAATTAGTGATTCATTCTCTCTCCTTCTCACCTCTCTCCCCCCGGCTCGGTCGGGTTGTCCTGTGGTTAAAGCGTTTGCTCGTCGCGCTGGAGATGGCGGTTCGACTCCCCCTGGTGATATTGCTGGAATATTCTAAAAGCGCCGTAGAATTAAACTCACTCTCGGTCAGTACCTTTACCCTCTCTTTTTCGTTCTTTCACCCACCGGCTTTCTTTCCTCCTATCTCTTTCTACATTACCCTGTCTTCCCCACCTTCCTCTCTCTCAGCACCTGTCCAAGGTTACATACTGCCTACCTGGTGTACCACACACCGCTTCTTAGTTCATGAATGACGTGGCACCTGTTGCAGATGGTGGATCTACGTACACCTGGTCCCCACCCTTGTACTTTGACACGGACATCCTCAGAGCCCCTGCCAACATCACGGTGGGGTTCAGCTTGGCACCGAAGGACTATCATTTCAAGAAGTACATCGTTGAGCTAGTCAGCGATCCTGACGAGAAAATGGTCCACAAATGTGTGATTGACACCCTGGATGATTATAGTTGCCTCGGAATAGTAAGTCGAAACGTAACCAATGACGATTTTATACTTCCAGAGAAATAACATACATCATCAATAACAGATCTAAACATGCAAATGGATATTTTACCTTCCATAGGAAGAACTGTTGTGTTTCTATTTGAAAATACACTGATACCTGACATCACTGGCATTTGAGAGACAGATATTCATATCAGCTGATGTATATTTTTGGGGTTCAAATTACCACGGTGAAGCAGATTGTCGAACACTGCTGCATAGAAACAATGTAGAGAGTGGCGTCTAACAGAATTAAATAAGAAATGTGTTGGAAAAGAAAGGGTTTTTTGTTTCCAATGCTGTTTATTTTCCAGTATTACCAGAGAGTACCTGAAGATGCCAAGACGGTGACCCACACATTCCACAATCTAGCCCCAGCTACCTATAACGTGTTGGTGGGTGAATGTTTAACAGAGCAACCGTCCTCACAACCTTCGCATATAACAGTTCCGACCGTTAGGTATTAATGTTATGCGTATGAGATACGATTTATATTCGTGATGGTTTAAGGTATTTGTGAAAAGGTGACATTATCCTACTCCAGAGGTGTTATCTGCTATTTGGTCAACTGAACAAAAACGTCCATCTCCAAATTGGGAACGCGCCAGTTTGGTCACAGATGCGTCATATTTGATGATGTCCTTCATATGTGTCATAAAGCGTTCGGAAAGCTGTACTAAAGAGCGATCCCATTATTACAAATTTACCTCATGAGAATCCATCATCAGGAGATCATGACCGTGTAGCAGTCTAATGAAATGAAACGATTTGCCGACTTCAAAGAAGAAACAGGCAGTACCATGTCCTTTTCCCAGGGTATCAGTGACGTAATGGCCAAAGCCTAGAGCCAGATGGACATAAAACAATATACCCTATGGAACATATTAGAGAGTTTTAACGGAAGAAGTAATGAGTAGTATGATTTGTTCAATGTTTTAGATCGAACCAGTAGATCCAGATTCACAGAACACAGACCGGTGTTTGTGTTTTGAGAGGACATCCGACACTCACAAAATCTGCCGCCTGTGCCTTACCACTAAAAGCAGTGACATTGTTGTGACTGGTGAGTACTGCTTACAGCATTAACTCACTCATGTTAGTTTGACTTAAAAGTTTATATACGGCGGAATTCAGTGGAACCGGAACCCCACCTGATGATATTGCCCTACTTCATTCCGCTTCAACAATTCACCATCAATAATGTTGCGAATGGTTTGTCATAGCTTTAGGTTGTCTGTGAGTCCCCATCTGTGTGTAGACATTGAATCATTACGTTGTATGAATCATTCATGGCTGTTAGAACGTAGAGTCGGTACTTTGATCCCCGGTAGCGTCATACCAAAGGATCATAAAATATGCTATTTGTTGTTAGCCAGCCTTTAGGTAACCTTTGGTCGGGACCAGGGGGTCCTTTCATGAAGTAACTTTTACTGAGGTTAACCTTAACTCCCATTCTTTAATATTACACTAAGGTTACCTTAGTGACTTACGATCACATGGTGCTTAGTTAAAGGAAGTCCCGTGCAATAGGCCCCACACACTCGTATCCCGCCATGTGAAGCCAAAAATATTGAATGTGATTTTACAGCACCTTACTTCACCCGGTTTCTACATATTTTATGACAATACATTCTGGTGATACACTCATTATCAAGGAACCACATGGAAGTACAATATTAACATATAACGAGATCAAAGTGCGCTGAACGTAATGTTAGTGTTATACAAGCGTTTCAAGTGTAAAGAGTGAAGTTTGGAGTGTTCTGAAGCATGTCAGTTATTAAACAGATGGCGTCAGCCCGGGGCAGCCTGAACCTACGACACATACCACCAACGCAGAGACGGCGAGAGACACTGGTAATTCTCAGTCTTCCTTTTCTACACCGCCTGGCTAGAAGTTTCTACAACGTTCACCTCCCGTCCACCATCACTCCATCATACATCCTCCATCACTCCTCCCTTGAATGTTGGTGTTAAGTAGCCCGTGGGTGGGGGTGTGGGGTGTGTGTGTGTGTGTGCGGGGGGGGGGGGGGGGGGGGGGGGGGCAAAAAGTATGAAAAATGGTATTTGACAATTATTGTTTTCTATCCCATCATAAGTCCAGAACATGGTGTAAAATATTGAAAAACAGACAGGTGAATAGTGAAAATGAGAATTGAAAAATATCATGACATGAGCTTTGAACTTGGATTTTAGACACTGCATCAAACAGATTCTATATTTGTGCTATCAATTTATGAACAATTTCCAATAAACCCATGATCCCGTTTGTTGCCGCATGCGAGAACATGGGTTACTGAACATCAATTCTAACTGGGACCTTCACTCGTCTTAAATATAATCAGCAAAACAGAAACGTTTTCGGCTAGATAACCCCATATATTAAAACGTTGCTCTCGGTTGCAGGAGAATCAACTCGCCACGACACCGGTACAATCTTGGCGGTAGTATGTGGGTCTACTTTAGTCTTCAGCGTGGTCGTCTTTGTTATACTTGTAATCATCTGCAGGGGACGGCAAAACGCAGGTCAGTAAACCGTCAGGGTGCTTATTCCATTATTTTTCTGTTAGCTCCTCAAGACACAGATGGGGTTCAGTGATGAATCACGTTGCAAGTCCAATAGGCCGTTTGTCACCCATATGATAGCTTATATATTTGACCTTCAGTCAAGGAACATAATGATTTACGAAGCGTACACGCCTATCATATAGTTACCGAAAATTGAGGTCACTATCTGATTTCACTGAATAAAATCGTTCATGAATTTAATCATTTCAATAGTTTTGCCTAAAATGATGTTTTAGCACCAGATTGAACTGGTTTATATATCCCTTGATGTATGCCCAATATGTGACATGTGTCAACTGATTTATATATCCCTTTATGTAAGCCCAATATCATACGTTTTTTCTGTGATTTCAGCAAGGCACCAAGTCAGCGTGCATGGGATGACGTCCCAAACTCTCTCTTCTCCCAGGAACGGAAAGTGCCCTCTATTAGGTGATTTAGGTTTGATAGTATGAGTAAATTTGAAATGAAATTAGAACGTAGGACAATAGTATTCGTTGCTTTCGGAGTCTTTCTAAGTTACATTTATCACAGGGTTGCCCAAAGTACATGATCTTGACGATATGCACAACTTGTTGCGGTGGCTGAGTGGGCCAGATCGCTGACTTTGTGGTTGCGTTCGAATCCAGTGTCCGAATTCTGTTTGCTCTTTAACGCCTTTCTCAGCAATATTCCCGCAATATGGTGTTCGTCTGAGACAATCCAGTGATCAACAGGATCATCATCGTTCTACGCAGCTGAGACGTGATGACATGTGTCAACCGATATGATACGTTAGAGCATAGTGATCCTTCGGTATACACTCCTCAACATTAAAGCGTGTGTTTCACAAAGGAACGTGTTCGATATTTTAATTTCCGCAACCCTTGCTCTGATACTCTTTATATGCATGCGCTAGTACACACGAGGAAATATAGACGCCAGCTTGTTTCACAGCATGAGAAAATGACACACAAGAAAAAATATGTCATTTGTCTTGTTTACACTTCACACAAGTTTCTTTTCCGAGCAAGGCGTTCGATTTCAGGCAAGGTTTATTTCGTTGATGTTACCGAGACGCTTGATATTGGTGACAAAGACTAATTTGATATTCTATTATAAAATGTGTAAAGAATTCGGGGATCCGTGAAATGGAAGCTGAGTTGAAATTATACGTGGTATAAAAATCGTTACATGCACACCAAACGTGTAATGTGGGCTTATAAACACTCAAAAATATATCGGAAAGTTCGCCTCGGTGCTCGTGTTTTCTATTTTCTAAAATATCCTTAACGGCCATCTACTAGATATCAGAATAGTCTTTAGAGATTTGGTAAAAGTATCCGTGATCACGATACTTTTTAGAAATTCAGTTCTCAGTTCAGTGAATATTCGATTAATGTGTCAAAACATACAGTACGTAACGGTGGAATGGTGGTTTTGTAATAATTATGTCAAAAGATCATTTACGCTGCATGTAGTGTTCAGTAAGTTTGCTCTCTTTGCGATATGTGAACGGCACCCACGTGAAGTTCCCGTGTTTTGTGTATTTCATGATATGGATTTTGATACGTATTAAAGTGAGGCAGTAAGGGGAGGGACAAAGTGACGCAGTAAGGGGAGGAACAAAGTGATGCAGTAAGGGGAGGGACAAAGTGATGCAGTAAGGGGAGGAACAAAGTGATGCAGTAAGGGGAGGAACAAAGTGATGCAGTAAGGGGAGGAACAAAGTGATGCAGTAAGGGGAGGAACAAAGTGATGCAGTAAGGGGAGGAACAAAGTGATGCAGTAAGGGGAGGGACATAGATTATACAATTCAACCATGGCTCGGCACATACAGTGTGCATATGTTTAGATTTTCCTAAAGCAGATATTGTTATAAGACAATTATCAGACGTCATCTGTTTACTGTTTCACGCAACTGACGCCATATTGCATGGGCATATTTTGAAACAAAACTCTCGGTAAAAGTACAAATTTAAATATGAATCGATATCATGCAAGCAATAATGTAGTTATTTGTCAAAATGGTAGTGTTTTCCGCGTGAATGTTCATCCATATTAAATACTTGGGCCAGAACCAATTCTTGGTTTGCACTAGAGATATAAATTGTTTTCCGACACTGAAGCGTTTTCAAAATTGATACAGATGAAAAGTCTGTCTTTTATTGTTTTTCATTTAAAACCATGAAGGATTCCCAGGGGAATACTCTGCTTCGATCTCTCATGAATTAACGAACACATGGTGCTTTTCAATCTATTTGTTGGGCAGCATAATATTGTTTTATTAGGTAGATTTTATGAGATAACCTGAACATCGGCTTTCAAAAGTAGATAAAATAGATTTGTGCGTTTATCTGGTTCGGAGATACAAGTTAAAACGTACCTATTTTGCGCCTAATTATTGTCCGTCATTGTCATGTGGATTATTTTGTGTTTCTGAATAACAATTTAGTCTTATCACTGAAACAGACAACGTTAACAAATAGTGGGAAGTCCAGGTATGCCTGAGGTTTCGTTGTTTTCATTGATCATAATAAATACATATTAATGTTAATTCTGTATATTAAAATGGGGAACTTTCCGGAATTGAATTTGGCTGTAATGGGGTATGGAAAACATTTAACATATGAACCTTAAAGTAAAACATAGTTTTGTGTGAAATAACATTCTTAACAGAACATGTATCTATCGAGGTGCCACCTTCTGCATACCACGTATCAAGTGATACAGTTTCTTGTCTAGCTCAGCGATTCTGTTTACTTTTATTCTTTTTGAGAAACATACTGGTTTATAACATTCTTAACATCAGTGAAGCTGAATGGATTATCTTATATGTATAATTTCTTTTTTTCCAAACCGCGAAAGTATTTTGCAGTTTTGCCACCTTCTTCACACCACCAGTCTATCGAGTGATATAGTTTAGTGTCTAGTTCTGTGATTCTGTATGTGTAACTTCTTCTTTGGAAACAGGTTGAATTGACCTTTTGTGACAAATAGATATCATCAGTATCTTCCAGATGTTTTCAGCATATAGAATGTCGCTGACACCCCCCGAAAAACATCATTTTGTATGACACTTTTTATTCTGGCAACAATAGGTTTAATAAAATAGAAATGAGCACTGAGTTGATGTAATTGGTCTTATTTGTGTTTACATACCAACAGTCTGTCCGGAAGTATTCAGTTATAGACCACTAAATTGATAAGCGTAACCTTGACCCTGACCTCACCCATGGAGCAGGATTCCCTGAACGTCAGTAAACTTTCTTGAAAAGCAATGTATAGGTGAGTGAGTGAGTTTTGTTTTACGCCGCACTCAGCAATATTCCAGCTATATGGCGGCGGTCTGTAAATAATCGAGTGTGGACCAGACAATCCAGTGATCAACAACATGAGCATCGATCTGCGCATTTGGGAACCGATGACATGTCAACCAAGTCAGCGAGCCTGACCACCCGATCCCGTTATTCGCCTCTTACGACAAGCATTGTCGCCTTTTATGGCAAGCATTGTTTGTTTAAGACCTATTCTACCCCGGGACCCTCACAGGTGCAATGTATAGGTGCATGATATAATGCATTCTGTGATACAACTCGAAATACACCTGTACGTGGTAACCATCGCATCTCCCCCAACAATTACTGGCTTGGAATGCATTTTGTCAGAAAGCTGAGACTTTGATGTGTTTGATGATACTAAATAAATGGTACTGTATTTATTCCCTAATCAGCAGCTTAGAAACATGCGAGGTTAAGTTTAGAATTTGAAACAAACATAGCCATAAAGAAGATTACTTCGACGTTGCGTTGACCTTGACTTTATTGCTTTACATGGTTTGGTGGAGCAGTGCTTGTATCAGTACATGCATTCTCAAGGATGATAACATAAATATTCAAAGTGAAGGTGTATTCCTTTAGATATAGCATAGTTACCATGGAAACGTTACACCGGAAACATTACTTTCGGTGAAGTAAAGATTGCGAGCTTTCCAACAGCACCAGATACATCTTGTACTGCCTCCGACATATTTCCTTTGTTTTGCTAGCTAGCTGGACATTGCCACTACACTTAACAGTCGCTTTACTACATACGTGTTGTGTTTTACATATCCGACAAGGGTAAAATGGCATCAACTGTTGACATCTAACAATTCAGAACAAATAAAAAAAACCTGTCTATATAGTTGAGGAGACGCTTACCTACCTGAGATTGCATGCGTAATGCTGAAATGTACCTTTATATGCTCTTGGAGATGAAGCCTATCACAGAATAAACCTGTCACTTGTCACTTGTAATAATAAAGATTCCAAGCTTTCCAAAGGCACCAAATACATCTTTAGTACCTTTATTTTGCTAGCTAGCTGGACATTGCCACTGCACTTAACATTCCCTTTACTACATAAGTGTTGGAGTAGGTCATCCGTTGTTTCAGTGACTGTATTACGCATTAACGCAATATCAATATTTGTCTAATACATTTCACTTGAACTGTGTTTCAGTTCTTCCAAAGAAGAATGTGTATTTGCTGTATGCTGAAGACCATAAGGATCACCTGAATGTCATCACCTGTTTGGCCGTGTATCTGAAGGAACAGTGCTACTGTGATGTTTTCTATTTACCCTGGTTCAAAGGAGCATTTCAAGCTATAGGCACCTACCAGTGGATCATATCACACATTGACGAGGCGGACTACGTGATTGTCATCAGCTCAGAGGCAGCGTTCAAACTCCTGGATGCAAGGAACACAAACACATCTTTGAAGACAGAAGATGAAGGTCCAGAGGGCGACATCTTCTCCCCAGCCATAACCCATGTTAGGACAAAGTCTCTCGAGCCTGATTTCTACAGGAAGACCATCCTTGTGTACTTTGACTACACCAGTGAGGATTTTGTCTTGAAGGAAGTGAGTCCTGGTGTCCATTATAAACTGCCAAAACATTTCAAGGACTTTTTGTGTCACATCCATGAAGTTGATGTGTTTGACCAGACAGGCAGACATCCAGACATAGAGGCCATGGGGAATCTGCTATCCAGTAGAAGAGGTCAAGCTTTCCAGGAAGCCATCATAAAAGCAAGACATTTCCAGAAATCTGATCCGCTTTGGTTTGATAGGAGATTCCGTCGACAAGATTCATCATACAGATCAAAGGAAGATCTAGAAGTGGGAGATTCAGTGTCCATGAAAGCCCAAACTGCTGATGTTGACCCACTGATAAGTGTTGATGGCGAACGTGTAAGTGCTATTACTTATAACACAGCGTACGCCATGGCACACCAGGATGACGTAATCACCACTGATAGCACAACAAACGACAACACGTTGCTGCTGAATCGTGGTGTCCAAGGAGGCGGTACTTACATTTGTCATGATACATTTGTTCAAGATACACTCCCTGAAGTTTACCCTCAAAATAACTTTATTGCTCCTAGTGAGATACTAACTGATGTTGATATTGACAAGCACTTCATTGCCATCAACATGGGTACATACATTTCCCAAACACGGGCAAAATGTAAATGCTAGACATTTTGATGATGGTAATACTGTGTTCAGATTGTTGGTAGAACATGGATCAACCGCAGCTCGACCTGAAAACCTGAAACCCAGGTAGTCGTAACCTTAGCACATGATATAGCGAGGACCACGGGGAGTGAGTAGCTAAATACGTTAATACCGCCTTGATGTGAAAGGAAGCCATTGACATGACATTGACCTTACCACCTTCCCTGTGTTTAAACCCCACGGGAACTGGCATTGTACATGAACATTTGTGGTGTATATATTTGGAAGATTTAACGGAAGTGTTTGGAAATGTGACCTTGTTTTTGGTCATTGTGAATGTTATGTTTTGAAATCTTTGTAAACACATTTTATGGATATTGATTTTTGCATGTATCTTTCTTCAACCACGTCCCTACGGAATGGCTTTCGAAAGTACGGAAAACACGATGTACATGTTTTGAAGGTGCAACTGCCCATATATAGTCGACGTTACAATAATGTTTGCATGTAGCCGAAATAACAAGAACTCCTTGCAACTGATCACCAGTAACCCATGCCTCCCATTCGTCACCCCTCGCCCATGTCCGTAACTTTCACGAAGACTCGTCCCCAACTTGATGCTTGTCTTGTGCGAAAACAGGACAAACTAATCAGAATGTGCGTAATGAGGTCAAGATTACTTCGTCCCCTCTGCATACTATGTACTCATCAACCAATCCTAACTGGTCTTAGCCACCTGTATAAACATGTCTGTACCCCAACAACCGGCTGGTAGATGTAATCCCTTGTTACTCCGTTCATACTGGCTTGTTACCGCCGTATACTGGCTTCCACATGTAATCCCCTCTTACCGCCGTATGCTGGCTTCCACATGTAATCCCCTGTTACCGCCGTATGCTGGCTTCCACATGTAATCCCCTCTTACCGCCGACTTCTACATGCCCCTTGCCATCACATTGTATATCTCAATTAATGTCTTTGTTGTTAGTTAAGTAACTCCTATATATATATAAGCTTGTTTTCCACTTTACTCATACTAGCTTGACAACGATACAAGAATCTATGTCGAAGAGTCGCATCATCTGAATAAATAAGTTGTTAATCCATAAAGCTTGTCCTTATATTACATGAGTGCGGCGCTTCGATAAAAATAACAGAGGCTACTTAAATCGTTTTTTGGCATTATGTTACCGTTTAAAAATCATGAAATAGAGGATAATACACGAGCGAGTGTGTCATATTGTCTTTACGAAACGAGTGTCAGAAAAATCCATATTTCCCGAGCGAGAGCGAGCAACACGGCGACGTTTTGTAAAGGGCTCGGTCTCACTCACTGCCATAGAAGACTTGCCAATATTGATGTGGAATGTACCCCCGTATATTGGACCTTAGCGTGAACAGCATCACTAGACAAGGCTTTGCTTGTGTTTGTGTATGACATGCGTTGGGATGTAGACTTAGTTTGAACAACTTCAGATCACGGAACGATTGAAGACGCATGAAGCGAGCATGGAAGCATGCCAGGCTAATTTCCAGTCGAAGACCACTTCCCACTTCGCTGCGTTGTGCATCAGAAAGGCTTGAATAACTCTGTACACACTCTCACACTCTGTACATTTTTATGTCCAGACACTTGCATGATTTGCGTTGGAGCTACGACATTGCCCTGGAGCTTCTGAATCAAATGTGATTAGTTAGCCGTTTGTCGCCAGTGATGTGTGCTCGACTTGTCATTATCGTGCCGAGTTTATTTTTACCTTTTCTTGAAATTTTATATCAACAAACACGGCGTGTGAAAAATTGTTTGTTTGTAACAATTTGTATTTGATAGCATTTCATTGGTTTGTTCTCGTAGTAGCGAGACTGAACATTCTTAGTAAATTTGTAGTAAAACATTATGAATGAAAAAAAGTAGTTCCACATTCCAATGGGGCCATGGAGATCATGGTCGGATAACTGACCAATGAAATTTGTTTCAGGGTTTATTACACGTGTGCAACATATGCTTTTTATGTACTCGGTTATATCTCACTGTATGGATAATAAAACTATTTATTGTCATACTGAATTACCTACAGATGTAGCTAACGTATTTGTGATGTCTAATGTGAAGTGTTTGATAAGAATCACTCGATTGACGGTGAGAGATTCAAATACACGACCGTGCGTTTGTTGACATGACGGTTCTCACTGATCCACTGAGTGCATTTTAGACGATCAAAGATTGCAGACGTGTTGTGGTGATTGTACGTGCGTCTCCAACAGTGTTAAGAACTGTAGCGACCTTGGGCCTTAAAAGACCTATATGCGCCCAACACTTAACAAACAGTTACATTCTTGTCCAGTTAAATTACGTCGTACTTATCCGTTTTGACGAGGAAGTCTAATACAGCTCTTTGTATGCAACCATACATTAAATTATCGCCAAGTATTGCGTTCAGCGTAAAAATAGTTTTGGTTTTATTAAGCACAATGTCTCTAAGAGCCTTGCGTGGGTTTTCATGAGCTGGACATTCAATGAGGTAGTGCTGAACTGTTTCTGGGCAGTGTAAGTTACAGCTTTCACACATAGGAGAGATGTCTTTATCTAAAATGCTTTTATATGCCTTTAATCCACAGTGTCCTAGCCTGAGGCGAGTTAAAACAACTTCATCTCTGCGGCAACGCCTACGGATTTTAAAATGTTTGTTTACTGCAGGACAAATCGAGTACATGTGTCTACCTGTAGTTTCACTGTCCCATGTATTTTGCCAAGAGGCATTTATTGACGATGAAATGACAAACCAGTAATCTCTTGAAATGGGCTTAATTGATTGAATATCTGGCTGTGGTCTGTTGCAAGCCATCTTAGCAAGTGTGTCGACTACTTCGTTCCCAGCTATACCAACATGTGCAGGGATCCAAACAATATCACAGCTGATGTACATGGAGTTTAGAACAGTATCAAGATACAAGATGTCGTATATAATGTCACTGCGTGGACCTTGGACACCTGATTGAATTGCTTGTATAGCTGATAACGAATCAGTAAGAATTATTGCTTCGTGCTCGTTATCTTTTACCCATTTTAAAGCTTGAAGTATAGCTGTCAATTCTGCTGCAAACACAGACAGATGATCAGTAAATCTAAATCTTTTAGATAAACCAAGATCAGGAATATAAAAGGCCCCACCAACATGACCGGTTCTGGGATCTTTTGAAGCATCAGTGTAAATATGAGTAAAATTACTATATTTGTTGTGGATGTAGTCTTGGGTTAGGATTTTAACAACACATGGTGACATTTGTTTGTTTACAAGCCCCGATAAATCATAAGAAATCGAAGGTTGTGTTAAAGTCCATGGAACCGTTTTAGGTAGAGATTGCGCAGCATTCAGGTGAAGATTGTTCAACTCGTACTGTGATGCAAATTGTTGAACGAGTAATCCAAATGGTGGTTTTCCATGATTCCAATCACACATGACATATTCCACACAATCACACAAAATATCAGTTGCTGATTGATACCTAGATGACGCTTTTAAAGATAAATAGTACTTAAGGGCCACTTTAAGACGATGGTATTGCAAAGGAGGTTCTGAGCATTCCACCTGCAAGGCAGAAACTGGTGTAGTAGGAAAGGCACCAGTGCATATCCGAAGAGCTTTAGCTTGAACACGATCAAATTTAACCAAATGACATTTTGCAGCATTCATGAAAACTTGACAACCGTATTCTAATCTAGACAAAATGAGTGCTTTGTACAAAAGAAGCAAGGACGATTTATCACCACCCCACTTTGTGGAAGACACGCTCTTCAGTAAATTGAGAGCTTTAGTGCATTTTGATGAAATGTAATCGATGTGGCTGGACCATGTGAGTTTTTGATCAAAGATTACACCCAAGAATTTAAATTCTGAAACAAATTTTATGTCCTGACCACCAATGTTTAGCTTCAGATTTGGGGGAAGTTTACGTCTTGTGAAGGACATAGCAACTGATTTAGAAGTGGATACCTTGAACCCCCACTTTGAACACCAAAGATCGACAGAATTTAGAGCCAATTGAATAGATTTGTGAACAAACTCAATGTTTCCAAAACGCCTCCAACAAGCACCATCATCTGCAAATTGTGATGCGTCAATATTTAACGGAAGTTCAGAAAAGAAATCATTGATCATGATATTAAAGAGCAAAGGGCTTATAACACTGCCCTGTGGAGTGCCATTTACAATAATTCGCACGTCAGACACGCGTTGCCCAATACGAACTTGTATGGTTCGATCAGTTAGGAAGGACTTTATCCACTGTAGCATACGTCCCTTTGCCCCTAAACTTTGCAGTTTAAATAAAAGGCCATTTCTCCATAACATATACGCCTTTTCAATGTCTAAAAATACACACAGCATATACTCTTGGTTTCCTAATGCTTTCTGCGCTTCATTTTGTATTCGAACTAGGTGATCTGTGCATGAACGAGTTTTCCTAAACCCACACTGTAGCCTCGCTAATAATTCATTTGATTCTAAGTGTGACCATCCTTTCCATGATTTTACACAAATTAGACGTTAAGGCTATTGGTCTGTATGAAACAGGGCGAGATGGATCTTTACCAGGTTTAGGAACAGGGATAACAACAGCATGTCTCCAGCTCCTGGGTAACTTTCCAGATATCCAGCTTTGATTTATGATATTTAGTATGACTTCTAAAGATGAATCGGGCATATGTTTAAAGTGTTCGTAGCACAACACATCCGCACCAGGAGATGTATTCTTACCTTTTGATATTGCAGATTTTAATTCTCCCAGGTGGAAGGATAAATCATATTCAGGAAAAGGTTGTAATAAAGAATCTGAAATTTTAGGGATACTCTCATTCTCTAAATATGTGACTTCCTTTTCAAATTGAGTAGAAAGGTTTTCATAGCTGCTAACAGCCTCAAACTGATCTGCTAAAAGATTGGCTTTCTCTTCAGGGGAAATAGCACTTTGATCCAAAACAGGAATAGGGGATCTATTGTGGTTCCCACTAATCCTTTTTACTTTGGCCCAAATAGAAGACAAGGAAGTATGCCTGTTTATTGTAGATATATAGGAACGCCAACTGTTGCGTTTTAAAGAGCGTACAAGACGCTGGAATTCAGCCCGTTTTTTGCGAAAGTCTTCTAAATCAACCGGTAAGGATGTCCTGCGAAGTCGGTTATAGGCCTTTTGTCGAGCTTTATCAGCTTTGTCACAATCCTTATTCCACCAATACTGAGTATTTCGAGTATTTGGCTTTCCAGAAGTTTTCCCAATAGCTCTTTCTGAGATTTTAGTCAAAGAGAAAGTTAGATTGTAATTTGACCTTTCAATGTCATCTGTAAGCAAATCACACGTTATTTCATTTGAACAATGTTCAACAAATTTATGCCAATCTGCAGATTTAAATCTCCATCTAGAAATTCCTAGTCCAGGTGTTCGAAGAGGTTTAAATGATATTTCAGTGAAAACTGGAAAGTGATCACTCCCCAGACTGTCATTTTGATAAACACCCCACTGACATTTGTGTGATAATATAGGCGAAACAAGGGTAAGATCCAATGCTGAGAAAGTAAAGTTACTAGTATTTATACGGGTCATTTCGCCAGAGTTTAGCACTATCAAACCTGTGTCATCCAAAAGATTTTCTACAACTTGACCAGCATGATTTGTATGCCTGCTTCCCCACAGTACATTGTGACTATTAAAATCACCACATATCAAAACTGGTGTAGCTACAGAATTTGTCAGCATTTTATAATCATCTAAAGATGGCGTACCATTGCTGTATATATAACAATGGTTAGGAATTGCTTCTCTTCTGAGACAATTTCCACAGCATTTGCCTCAAAATTAAGTTTCGGCAAGGTATGGCTATTATATGTTAAATCCGATTTAACAAAAATAGCACAACCGCCACGTTTGTGATTTCTAGTCTTAGGGTCATATTCAATGCGGTCTTTTCGCATGCAAACATAGCCATTAATTTTGAACTGACACTCAGGCCAGAGAAAGGTTTCTTGAATGCATAGTACATCCGGTTTGAATTCTAGTTTTCCAAGAAACGCTTTAAGATGAGGACCGTGTGCTACTAAACTCGGTGCATTCCACTGCAGAATAGTTAATAGTAAGATGGCGCTATCCATCATGATTTATCAGTGGAAAAAGAACGGAAGATATCTTGAGATATATCAATGTGGAGATGAGACTTTGCAGCGGACATAATTCGATATATTTGGTCATCACGGTTTGTAGCACCAAAGCTGACTGTGATAACCTCTAGCAGGAATGCAACAAGATTTTCAGTTGAATATTCAACTCGGGATGTGCTGCGGTCGCCAGATAGATGTGTAGACTGCGAATGATCCAACGACCTATCACCATTGATAGAACACTGACAGGAGCATTTATTTGCTCTGTTCGAACCCTGAGTGACCTTCACTGAAGGTAGACTTGTTGCAACTTGCTGAGAAGATGAAACAACTGGCTGTTTATTAGGACGACGTTTGACAACATTTGCAAATGACACAGGCATAGTAGTGTTGTTCTCTTTGACCATTTGTACGGCTTCTTTATAAGAAACTTTGTTCTCAACTTTTACACGTTGGATTTCAACCGCTTCCTTGTATTTACTACAACCTCTATAGGCAGCGCTGTGTTTTCCTCCGCAATTTGAACATTTCAAGGTGTCTTTAGATGGGCAGGCATCATAGGCATGATCCCCACTGCAGCGAGCACAAACCTGAACTGTACTTTTACAATTGGTTGATGTATGGCCGAAACGCTGGCATTTATAACACCTGAGGGCTGGTGGGACATATGCTCTTACCTTGAAGGACTGATAGTACATGTATACATGCTCAGGGAGTGTAGTACTTGCAAAAGTTAACAGAACTGATAATGTCTGCTCTTTTTCCTTACCTCTGGTCAAACGTTTAGCATCAGTAACTTTAAAGGATTTCAGCTGCTCAACTATTTCATCTTCAGAAATATCCAGATCGATATTGTAAATGACACCTTTTGTTTCTCGCAGACTTTTGGGGACATAAGCTTTGATCTGTTTACCACAAATTCTCGTTAAAGAGAGAGCCATTTTGGACTGATCAGCCGATCTGCAGTGTAACTCAATGTCACCCTTATCCAACCTCTTCAGGCTATGGATATCACCAACATGTTTTTGAATGTCCTTAGCTAGTGCAACGGGACTGACGGATTTCAAACTGACACTAGGGTCGACCGAGGAAAAAATAACAATGGGTTTCAAATTATGTTCATTAAAACTACATTTTGTCTGAACATCGTCATCATGTTTTCGTTTCGGACGTTTAGCCAACATAGCATTATATTTCTGAGCGAATTCAGCATGAGTGGAAGTTTCCTCAAAATCATCAGGAGCCGACCAGTCGGCTGTAAATTCCCCATCAGAATCTGAATTCATCGTCCTATCTGCGAAACAAACGCTATCACTGTTGTCGACAATCCTAATCCGCGAAGTAGGGTCTGCACGAGCCAAACGTGCCACACGCACGCACAAAGCCGAGCGTGCTCAGCCAACCGAAACACGAAAGTGAGGTTCACGAGCACGAACTTACAACTAAAGGCAGTTACAAAATATAATTACTAAATTAATTACCAAAGCAAGTTTCACCAACTATGCTTATGGTATAGTACAAAGAACACCCCCAACTAACCACTGTAAATCTCAGCGAGAACAATCTACACAGGACCACTCTCATCATGTACTTGGCCGTTTAAAGTGAGTTTGCTCCCTTGCCTCGGAAGATTGACTAACACAACAGAGGGAAGAAAGCAGCATATTTTAATGACGTATATTTAGGAGGATCGTCGTCTTAATAGAAAGGTTACCAACTGCCAGACACAGGGACGAATACTCTTGAACACAGGGGTTGACCAGAACATCACATCCTTAGCAAACTGTTCCCAGACTGAAAACAACGATGACCAAAGCACGACAAACGTGATTGATTGAGTGATTATCGTTTACCACCGCTCTTAGCAGTGATGTGGAGTGGGGGAGGGGGAGGAGAGATACCAGAAATGGGCTCACACATTGTGTCCCAGTGGTCAACTGTACCCGAGTCTTCGGCGTGTGTGTATTAGCCAATGACCTCCTCACATTCCTTGAATAAACAAGGTCCATAGCACAACAATACTCGTCTCAAATACATGACCATCGGATAGCAGTCAAACATGAGTATAGAATTTCTTTGCTCGGCAGACTGATATATGACAATGAATGGTAAATGAAGAACTTATTTATTTATCAAAACAAATTAGTATTGTTTCACATAATATTCCATGTTATACCTTGCCATAGTCTCATAATACACTTTTCAAATACACAGAATGACAAGAAAGTCATATTTAAATGATCAGATCGTTGCATAAAAGTACAGCAGATTGTCCTTTTTTCAATAATTTTGTCCGGCTTGTACACGTATACGTTATAATATTCTGTATATACTGGAACCCTCCATGTCGCTGCACAGAAGGGGCAATGTAATACTCACACTACAGGAGTTACAAGTTACAGTTGTCTTATTACATGAGCCATGGGTGCTGTTCGGGTGGAACTTGTTCAGTGCTGCTTCACCACGTGGTCCTGTGGCACTGACCAGCCCCATGTTGGTTTTTCTGCGGCTAGGAACTATGTACAGTTGTGAATAATGTGATATCGACGAGGCCATAAGTTGTGAATATGTAACTGGCCCGAGACTGAAGTGTGTCTACTACTGAATCACAGATACATGGACCAAGGCGTGACGCGTCACGTCGTCATGACTAAATAACACCAGCACTACCGCCACCTAATTCCTCTGAATATGTTTTACACACAAACCTTGTCTTGTTGAGCGTCATTTGGATTTGATACTTTTTACTAAGAAATGTTTTTGTGAGAGTGCAAAACCCTCCTTTCCAGGATGCACCTCCCAACAACGAGACATTGTCTCAAAGACCGGATCTCGTCGCATCTGCAATTCAGCGAGACTCCGGAATACGCCCTTCCGTGTATGGAGTTCCAGCTGCGAAACGATCTTGTCCCCAACACTTCTCGGGCGTCTCATCTTCAATCTCTTATGGATGAACTGCCCTGCAAGTACAACCACAGCTACATTATAAAGTGGTTACAAAGTGGATTTAGCTACACAATTATGATGGTCACGGGGTGGATTTAGCTACACTAGTATGGTCACGGGGTGGATTTAGCTGCGGCTAGCATGATGGTCAGGGTGGAATTTGCTACACTAGTATGGTTGTGACAGTGAGGATATAGTTACACTATTAATATGGTCACGGGGTGGGGGCGGTAGGCCACACCTGCTACACCAGGACGGTGGTCACAAGTACATATAGCTACACTACCATGATGTCATCTGGATCCCGATCCACAATTGTTCGTAGCGACTACGACATTCATAACTCTATGATAAACTGTTAAGTCACGACAGGTCATAACGATACGACCGATTCGTCAATCGGAGCACCGGTTCTTGTAGCTACGTTGTGTTGATGGTCATGGAGGTTATATAGCTTCAAGGTTAGTGTTGTCAAAACATAGTGCATAGTGTTAAATGTGAATCACGTATGTTATTGCACCTACTAATATTGTATTTATATATGAACGTGACGTACCAAGCAGCCCTGTGGTGTTTCTGGAAAGTTTCCCTTCTTTATCCAGCTCTATGTTGAGAAACTCCTCCCCAGTCCCTGAGCTCCTGGGGACATGCTTGAAGATGGTCGCAATGAATCCACCCTTAAGTCCGACCCTCACCGACCTCACATTTTGCTGACTTATGATATTTGCTTGTGGCATCTTGTGCATGATGTCATCAGCCCACTCGTGCCTCCACTTGTTTACTCTGATGTCGTCTCGCGTCGCCGTCAGCGTCAGACCGTCCAACATGACGGCGACCTTCACGATGTATGTCCTTCCTGTATTGTGGCCATGGTTCACCTGGATGTTGATAGTCAAACCTGGGAAGACGTCATTCAGAGTCAAATGCAAAAGGCAACGGCATCTCAAAACTTAAACTGTCACGAGGTATTGAGGATCTAGGTTTCTTCGAAAAGATATCATGGTAGGTGCACCGACATATGGAATCGATGTCCATACCTCACCACAATCGTCTTCGAAACAAATATGGAACTCAAAATGAAGGTAGCAACAACTGAATTCTCTTGTTGAATTGTGTTACCAAAGAAATACGATATTTATCTTTCATATTTAAACAACCATTATGTGTCTCTACTATTTCTACCACTGCTACTATCATTCAGGCATCGACTAAGAATAATTATCTGCTATCATAATTTACATACAGACTTTCGCTACCGAAATATGATCATTTGCTACCTTCAACGTTTACATTCATAAATCTTCTTCGATATTTATTAGTCACAAAAACAAACCAACAGTTAAAAATGTATAGTAACATGTGATCAAACTGAAGTACCGAGCAATGGATCCTTAATGATTTGAAACACATCATGTGGCTTGCCAGTGACGTCAAAACAAAGCTGGTCATCAAGCCATGCCGTCTTCAACATGAAGTGCGGGTCCCGCCCACCTGTACACAAACACATGGTGTCACATGGAACAAGTGATTGGGTCACGTCTACCGCTTAAATGATAAATACAAACGCGAATGTAAACCGCAGTAGTCGGCGGTTCTTGCACGAGTGAGCTAAACTCAAATTTGGCATAACCAGCAATACATACAAGAAACCACAGGGAATCGTACTTGGTCTCATACGTAAAGGTCGAACGTTTGAACCGCGAGGATAACGTGCGTCCTCACATTCTTACACATACTGAACTCTTCAGGTGAACTGGAATGAAATATTCAATTTGATAATCAATATATTCCAACAACATCAAGCACGTTTACCTCGGCTGCTCCATCCGCCACGATGGGACGAATCTGCAACATGTACGGTTATGTTTAAATACATAAAGCATGTTCCCAAGAAACATCATTATCATTATGTCACACAATAAAGTGTTGTTCATTTCATTTTCATCGTTCGAATGACAAATCTATCATGCTGACTAGTCTGTATCGTTTTAAAACTCTTAAATGTCGTGGCTGATATTTTCAAGTAACCAGAAGAAAAATTGTGTCCTGCTATCTTTAGACCATACATATGGATAAGTCTGACCGTCAGCAGCATCGCTGTCTTCCTGTAGGGGGCGCTCCTCATAAACTTCACCATCAAACTGGACCACAACCATTGACGTCAGTGGTGTCACGAGGTTATACTGAAAACAGAACACAGAATATTGTAACACTGTAACACAGTAATATCGTAACACTGTGTAACATAGCAATATTGTAATATTGTAACACTGTATTGTTGTTACAGTTATAACGTAAAGCTGTAATATTGTAACTCTGTAACATTGTAGCATAGTAGCATTATAAACAGTAACATTGTACTATTGTGCCACTGCAATAAAGTGACATAGTAATATTGTAACACAGTAATACTGTAACATAGTAATTTTGAAAAAATTATAATGATGTAACATTAATGTTGTAACATAGTAAGATGGTAAAACTATAATATTGTAACTCGGGAATGTTGTAACACTGCATATATTGTAACAAAGTAATTTTGCTATCGAACTGAAATCAGAAGTTAGAATTATTTAATATCATGGCAATCTCAAATTGAACCGGAAACACACGTTATCGTCTTCATGAGTAAGAAATTATAAGAGCTCGGTATACGATGCTATAATTTCATCCGATTGTGGTCACGAATCACTATCAAGAACAAATATCAGTAACATATTAACAGCTAGTGCATATCAATTTCGTAAAAAAAAACATGATAAAACTTACCTTTATAGACATTTCAACTGCCTTTCTCTTCAGACTTGCTTTTTGGCCTGGATCCATTGCTCCTTCGTACTGTCTGATGAGATCTTTGATGGTTAGATATGCCCATATTTTTTCCGTTACCTCCTCGAATGGTGTAAATGCAATTTGTCTTTCAGTTTCATCAGCTGGAATGAGTTCATCTACACCCGCTTTGAGTTTCAGGTCGACAATTTCGCCGTCATTGTTGCCGCTGACAACAAGGGAGAGAACTCCGACATCTTCTTTAGCCAGTTGCCCAGCAACCACAACCTCAGAACCATTGAAGAGATTTTTGAAAGATGATTTCGTAACAGTTGTCTCATTTGCTGCATCTTCTAAATATGTAAATTCTACTCCACTTAGAATAGGTGTCGATATTTCTTTATAGAAATTAGTAATTTGAAGAGCAGCGTCGGCCTCCTCGTAGATTCGTCTTCCCACACCATTGTTCTGAATGGCCACAGTTTTTACGAATGACCAATCAGCGTCGTCCCCAAAAGCGAGACTATAAATCGGAATCTCGTAGATGTTACGAGATCTGACGTTCGACAAGATGGCTTCGTTACCAGTAACTCCTGTCGAAGCTTGTCCGTCGGTCAAAAAAATTAAAAGTGACCTATTTTCACTAGCGTGCTGATTCATGAACTCTAAACCGTTGATTAAAGCTTCGTAGATGTTCGTAGCTGAATATGAAAAAGAAACAATGTTTTGGCAAACAGATCCAATCAGATGCAATGTTTACAAATCACATAAAAATCACATTAATATAGATATGATATGTTCCAAGTTGCCATAATTCTGGACCCGAATCCCATTTGTGGACAACGTTCTCATTACATCGCATTGTCCCCACTATTTCACCTGTTACGCTGAGATACACCACGGTCTCAGATCATGACGGCGTCTCTTTAACTGGAATGTGTACTAAAGTCGAGTGTATTTGAAATAAGCTCCATACTGGAGCATGGACCTACCTCCATTGGAGTAGAGATTTGACACGTAGTCAACCGCTGTCTTCACATTCTCATCGGATACTGATAGCAGCTGGTTGTCCTGCCACATGTCCGCCTCTGTGTTGAACTCCAGTATGTTGAAGCGGTCGCCGGCTCGAAGATCCTTCAGAATGGCTGTCATGGCAAGTTTGAGCTGCAGCATCTTCCGAATAGCCATGGAAGAGCTTGTATCGAGAATGAATAGAATGTCTTTCGATACAGCATTGTCGATCTTGGGGGCAAAAAAGTGAACAAAATATCCGTTGACAACCTGCAAGGAAGTCAAGTAACACGTGAAAATACCATTTGTCTGTCGATTTAGCTAATTCATTGCAGATGGTTAACATGTACATAAATAAGAACATTATGGGATAAATCGTACCATTAAAAGTGTTCTGTGTTTCTGTTTTGGAATAAATGCGATCAACAAGAAACGTTGTCTGATCCAGACTTGATTAATTACAGGCCGCCGCCATCTAGCTGGAATACTGTACGGCAAAAAGCATTATTATTCACTTTCTACATGTATACATACAAGTACGTCCCCTGCGTCCTTGCCCCGACTGACGTCATACTCCACAACAACAGATGTAGGGTGACCTCCAGCGCTGACGTTCTTTTGAGTTGCTATGGACGGTTCATAGCGGATGTACGCTGTGTTCCTCGTCGGCATTGTTACCATAGACTCGGCGCTGATCTCTGTTTATACAATAACGTCTGTTGTATTCGTTTCCGAACATTTCAAGTATGTTTGTCATTGATGAACTGCATTTAAAATATCATCTGCAGACCTTCAAGTGTCTCTGTATATACAAGAGAGCAAAGATAAATTAAATGACTTTCATGGTGCTTCTAGTTGAACAACTACGCCCCGTGGAGGGAGAGAGGAGGGATCGAGGAAGAGAGAGGGTGAGACAGGGAAAGAGAGAGAAAGAACGATGGAATGGGATGCGCGATGGAGAGATTGAAATGAAGAAAAGGAAGAACGATGGAGAGAGAGAGGGGAAAGGACGGACAGTGGAGAGGAAATGCGGTAGAAAGAAAGAAGGAGAGCGAAGGGGGGAGAGGGTTAAGGGCGGAGAGAGAGTAAGTGATAGATATCGGTGTGTACTATACCTGTCCCAACATGAACTAACCAGTTATGTCGACGTCGGTCACGAAGTTGCTGTTTTTGATAGGTAGGACCTTGAGGTAAGTGAGGTCACGTGACTCCTGGATGGCTACATCCACCCTGAGGTCCGGTACGGGTTGGGCCAGGTCGAGGTATGTCACTTGCTTGTACGTACCCAACCTACGTTGAAGAACCTCTTGGTAGGTCAGATGGAAGGTGGCCACGGACCTTGGTGCAATGTCCACGCCAATTGTGAAGCGGTTTGTATTCCGTGGTCTGCAAACATTAGTTGTTGATGACTAAATATAATATGACGTCATCCGTATTCTCACCACTGGGTCCATGTGTGATATAAGATCATATAAAACATCAAAAGATATTGACATTGACGATCTTCCGAAACACATTAGTTTTTGAATAAAGGTGAAAATTTTGTGAAAACTATATGGATGGATTGTTGAAATTCAGTCCTGGCACCAGGTGTTCTCGACATGGAACCATCTCCTGCTCTGATGGTAGCACTCGACATTAACAAAAGCTGCCTAAAATCGAAGTACCGTTTGTCTGGTGCATCGTCGCAGAGTTTTTGAATTATGACTGCTGTGTAGAAGAGATTCCGACGCTTCTAAATGTGATGTGAAAACCACATGAACTCGGTGCGGCACTGACTGCAAGAGTTGTGTGATCACCAGGAAGTGGACATTGATAATACAATCGGCAGTTTGAGAATGACATCCAATGACGGAGGGAAAAATCAATTTAAAGCGCCTTTGAAACAATGGGCTGGATACTGGCGCTATACAATTATCATAAGTAATGAAAGGTAGAGAAGAACTTTGGGGAAATAGGTTTGCTTTACGACATATATGATAGTTATATAGATTAACTGTCACAGGCACATTGTAATCAAAATCTCATTGCAGCTGCACATTATGTTTTGTGTCACTTTTCATCGTTCTGGTGTATATATCAAAGCACATGTACATAATGGTATAAATCACTTGTCAGAGTAATAGTGTATATCACTCAACAACTATAAAAAATAAATATGATACCTATGATATATTATACTCCATGACGACCAGTAGCTAAGGGCATATGTCTTATACCACCATCCTTGACAGAAATCACAACTTGTTAGCAGATTCATATTATGTCATATATCTAACAGCACCTGTATCTGAAGTTAACAACTTGTCGTCTCCGAATGAATAACTCATAGCAATAGTAGATGCTGATAGAAGCTCTTGTCCATATCTCACAGCACCCGGGCTACCTGTCTGGATATTGCTAGAATATTGGTACACAAAGCACGTACCCACTCACCACTCAGTCTGCTGGCGAAGAGGTATATATCACACACTAAAAGACGAGACTTCACATGTAACAAAGAAGTGAGGTGGCAAAGCAATACCAGTCGACCCACCTGATTTTGTGTTGGTTGTCTTCAGACTGGCCACGTCTCCTGGTCTTTATGCGCACACTGTTGGATGACGTCTTCTCCCGGACGACTCCCGTGTACGTCTTTCCGCCTGCCTCCCTGAAACATCACCAGCTGGGTAGCAGTAGTTCCCTATCTGTGTACACGTGGGGTTGTAGCATCATATGTTACTGAAATGATTCTTCCCCACGCATGGCAATGTTGTTGTACGTAAATAAACTCTTGCTGTATAGTTGTGTGATTGGAGCTACACATGTACAGACTCGTAGGCAACTTAGCTGAAAGATACAGCTGTTTGATTGCAGTTACATAGGAACTTGTTTAGTTTAGCTGATAGAAACAGTAGTTTGATTGGATCTATACAGACACGTGACCAGTTTAGCTGATATATACAGTTGTGTGATTGGGACTACACAGACACGGATTCAACTTAGTTAACAGATACAGTTGTTTGACTGGAGCCATACAGACACGTGGCCAGTTTAGTTGATAGATAGAGCTGTGTGGTTGGAACTACGCAGACATGGAGCCAGTTTAGCTGATAGATACAGATGTGTCACTGGAGCTACATAGACAGGTGTTCATAGATGCAGTTGTGTGACTGGCTCTACACAGACACGTGGCCAGTTTAGTTGCTATATGCAGTTGTGTGATTGGATCTACACAGATGTGGTCACTTTAGCTAATAAATACAGCTGTGTGACTGGAGATGTGTACACACAGACGTGATCAGGTTAGCTAATAGATACAGCTGTGTGACTGGAGTTGTGTGCACACAAACGTGATCAGGTTAGCTAATAGATACAGCTGTGTGACTGGAGTTGTGTACACACAAACGTGATCAGGTTAGCTGATAGATACAGCTGTGTGACTGGAGTTGTGTACACACAGACGTGATCAGGTTAACTGATGGATACACTTCTGTGATTGGAGCTACACAGGCACACGGCCAACTTAGCTGATTGATATTGCTGTGTCATTGAAACTACACAAACATTTGTCCGGCTTAGCTGATATATGTCGTTGTGTGATTGGACCTACACAAACACGTGGCCAGCACAGGTGACCGATACAGTTATATGACTGGTACTACATAGACACGTGGAAACAAAGGAACGTATATACCAATCTTACAGGGAGAAGTTTGAGATGAAGGCCTCACTAGGAATGATGACGTCAAAAACAGCCTCGCTTGGAAGTTCCCCGTCGTTGGAGAACTGGCTGCTGATGTGCGTGGAGGCGAACCGGTACTTTATCTGCGAGGTGACGTGCAGTGACCTGACGTAGGGAGGCTGTAACACAATCAGCTGTACTTGATGTTATATATCGCCTGTCATGCAATGACCTGACGTATGGAGGCTGTAACACAATCAGCTGTACTTGGTCTTATATATTTAGGCTGTATTGCAGAGACCTGACGTAGGGAGGCTGTAACACAATCAGCAGTACTTGGTGTTATATATCACCTGTCACCTGTGTCATATATAGCCTGTCACTGATATATGGTGCATATCTTATTACAGAAGCTAATCAGAATAGTATATATGACATGTCACTCTTTTAATAATATATCCCACAGAAGCTGGTCATGTTGATATAGATCGTCTGCCACTGTTGTAGCACATAATATACGTATGCTATAGCGAACCTGCCATGATAACAATGTATATCTCATAGCAGCATTATTTTGCATCATGTAATTCCTTCAGCAGCTGTGACATGCCAGATACTACCTGTAATGATAATAGGAGATATATAATGGAAGCAGTAGACGGTGTAATGACCTTTTGTACACTCAGTGAATATCTCATGACAACCGTGTGGTGATGTAATACTATCTGCCAACATTACATGTCCCATTGCAGCTTATAATACCATCTATGACCAGTGGAAGAAATAATGACAATGTATATGATGAAACAGCAGTTGGGATGGTATGTAGTTACCTCAGGAACTGTACTCTCATTCGTGGAAATATTCATGCAATTCTTGAGTACATGACGCTCACGAATGACATGCCCAGGCCTCGATTTCTCGAAACAAACTTAAGGCTGAGTCTTGACTTAAGTTCGAGATTTCGTTCAAATTTGAGAAAACACATGTCACAAAATGAATTGAAATCGGCACAAAACTCAATAATAGTAAGCAATCTGAGTTTGGTGGATAGAGATTACTTAAATTGTTTGGGCTTTTATATTTCAAAAATGCAACTGAGTTAAATTCAGCTGTTTCAAATTGTGAAGCTCAGTTTGAGATTTGAGTAAAAACTTAAGTTTGATCCGAGGAATCGGACCCAGAGCATTTCGTAAAATGTTTTGCCCATGTTAGGAAACGAACCCTGGTCTTTGACGTGATGGGTGAGCTCTTATAAACCTTTAGACTGCGCTATCCCGTGGCTGAGAGAACAACAGGGCAATGCTGTTTTTCAGTACCTTTCATCGCGTGGTAGGCATATTTGTGGCTTGAGTGAGCCTTGTTCCGAAGTAAATGTTTACAGGATGTGGTAACGGAACTGGACGGAACCGTTCGTTGTAAATCATTCATACCACAGACAACCATTGATTGGTTAGAATAGACTGTAGCGACATCTGGTGCCCATATGGAGACATGTCCAGACTCACACTGATGCCGCGACCGGCTACTCTAGACTGTTTGTGTTACTCTTGAAGGAGATGAAACTTGAAACAAACGCAAGGAACTGAAGACAATATGACGGAGACACTGTGACTTCAGTCTGCAGAACACATGTTCAGTTGTCCTTGGAATCAGAATTTAACATTAAAGATAATGATGTTTAGATTTCATCGGAGGGATTGTGCTGTGAATTAAACCTTTTCAAAGTACCAAAGTTTTCTAGAAATGGTGTACATTTATAACCTATATTTCAAGGTTGTAGAGCTTGACAATAGCTGTTTTAAATTTACTTTTCACACGGGTTGTAAATAGATTTACTTTCAGCCATCATCAGGCGGATATAATGGACCACTGCCCTCAGTTGACCTCAATTAGAGTGATTTCAACAGTTGGCTGAAAGCAGGCCCTGCACAAGAGAGGTACAGGTGATTGCTGTAAGATATCTACAGTCACCTAAGCACTGCCGTTTGTATTCTCCACATACAGTGGAAACATTCATATAATGTAGGTTAAGATACAAGATTGTTGACGTGTTCAACATACTTAAGTGTCTAACCTCTGAACTTCATGGCGATACACGTACAGCTAACAATGAGTGCATTGTCTGTAACACATCACATGTGCATGTATAGTGTTGACGCTGAAACCGAGTTCTGTGACTGAAACTCGTCAAATAAATGCGGCGTGGGGGATATTCAAAACCTAGTTTCCTTTACTTTGAATTGGCGTGCGCCAATTTACGACAGATGCCTCCCCATTAGGTCTGATCGGACCACAAGAAGTTATATGGGAACATGAACCGAATCACATGGATGATAATTTCACTGGAACACGGTGTTTTCATAAACTCGGTAAACAAGATTCAATACGACGAGGCACTTAATAAAGGACGTATTAGTTTCAGAACTTCCTGTAATAGTCAACAGCGAATGTGAAAACAGGTTCTACCGAAGGTGGAGTAAACAGATTTGTACTTTGGATATAATTCAGCCCTGTAAACTATATATTTCCATCATTACCACATATTATCCTGTTTCATCCTCAACCAGATTCCACTGAACTGCAAATGTTAACATTGTGATCTTTGAACTGATTACTGAGAATCCGAGATGACACCGGGTGAAAAGTGAGTGAGTGAGTGAGTGAGTGAGTGAGTGAGTGAGTGAGTGAGTGAGTGAGTGACTGAGTGACTGAGTGACTGACTGACTGACTGACTGACTGACTGAGTAGGGTTTCCCATCACTTTAGCAATATTCCAGCAATATCACGGCGATGGACACCGGAAATTAGAACATGGGTCTTCGACGTGACGAACGAACGTTTAACCAAGAGGCTAACCCACAGGATATGACAGCATGAGGAGTTATCCAAGCTGAATTTTTGTGAGACTCGTGATCGCTTCCCCAATATGTCCAACGTTGACCGTTTTTGTTAATCGCAGCCCTGCGCCCTACATTCTGTGTGGTTTCCGGACATTTTGACCTGCTCATGTTTATCCATGACGCTGTACGGCCAGTCCTATGCACAAGATGTCTATATGCAGATATGCACCTTAGTCACTTGCAAGTTTGATTATCTTCTGTGATAAGTGCACCAATTGTCCATTTCCCTGATAGCCCGAACATTACTGATTTATGTATTCCAGGCGATGAAACGGGGTCTTTTTTCTATCAAGACCAGCCCTCTTGGCTACAAGACTAACGACAAAATCACCTCATGTCCTGGTACAATCAGGCTGCATAGGGTCATCAACACCTAGGCCCTACCTCTCTACACACCCAGACAATCAATGGGACCTCACCAAGGAGTCACTATCTAGTCCCGGCCAAGAGAATTGCAGAAACAAGAAGACACTCCAAGACCGGTGCCTTCCAGAGTGCCAGAAGATATGTGCTCCTGGCAACAAAGTCTTGTACCAAGAAGTAAAGAGATTGGGAGGTACAAAACATAAGGCACCAAGAGCAAGAGAGTTGGATATTTGTACTTTGGTTGCAAGTGTGCCATTCCGCAAGCTAGTGGTGTTTAATTTGTGTGCTTTTCCTGAATCTTGTCAGTCAATGTACAGTCAATAGAAATGCTGATGCCTACCTTTACGGATGAACCACATAAACCGGCCTGCTTATGCCATCTCGTGCCAGCCTGCTTATGTCATCTCGTGGCACAGACGTTCTATTGTTATTTCTCTGTCAAAGTATTGAATTCCATGTGGGATATATGCATCTTTGATTGACATTGTTAGACGTTCGTTTTACAGGGCAGGTAATCCTGATTAGATCTGGTTTATTAGAGATCAGTAGGGACCATTGCTAATAAATATGTTCTGTCCTAACAAGTGTTCAGTTCACTTAGTGTCACTGGCCATGTAGGCTATGTGGCTGTATATCTACCAGTATGGCTGTGAGTGTGTATTAGGATTGGCGGTGTTACTACAAGCGTGAGAGCAGGCCATGTCCTACACATATATTTCACAATGATTCACACACTGCCACCCCAAGTTTCCGCTCTGGGTTGAAATGTCACCCTGTGAATGCCATGGATTTACTGATACTAATCAGTAATCAGTGTATTCATCCTGATACCCTACTGATGCCAAATGTCACATGTATTTATCCTGATACCCCACTGATGCCAAATGTCACATGTATTCATCCTGATACCCTGCTGATCATTGTATCGCATTCAATGATGCATTTAAGCCAAACCCCAAGCGTCATTACAGTGTTATAAAGAAGTTATAATAGATACACTATGCTTTGTTGGTAATCAGTAAAATTTTCCATTGTGATCGAGTCAAATTCGTACATTAAAATTATTTTAACATGCTAGTATTTGGTGAATTTGTGCGGCCAAATGTCACATGTATTCATCCTGATACCCTACTGATGCTAAAATGTCACATGTATTCATCCTGATACCCTACTGATGCTAAAATGTCAACATTATTCATCCCGGTACCCTACTGATGCCAAATGTCACATGTATTCATCCCGGTACCCTACTGATGCCAAATGTCACATGTATTCATCCTGATACCCTACTGATGCCAAATGTCACATGTATTCATCCTGATACCCTACTGATGCTAAAATGTCACATGTATTCATCCTGATACCCTACTAATGCCAAATGTCACATGTATTCATCCTGATACCCTACTGATGCCAAATGTCACATGCATTCATCCTGATACCCTACTGATGCCAAATGTCACATGCATTCATCCTGATACCCTACTGATGCCAAATGTCACATGTATTCATCCTGATACCATACTGATGGCAAATGTCAGATGTATTTATCCTGATACTCTGCTGATGCTAAAATGTCACATGTATTCATCCTGATACCCTGCTGATCATTGTATTGCATTCAATGATGCATTTAAGCCAAAGCCCAAGCGTCATTACAGTGTTATAAAGAAGTTATAATAGATACACTATGCCTTGTTGGTAATCAGTAAAATGTTCCATTGTAATCGGGTCAAATTCGTACATTACAATTATTTTAACATGCTAGTATTTGGTGAATTTGTGCGGCAGTAAAATGTTTCTACAGAGCCAATCACCGTCCAGAGTTTCATTGATGCATGTCACATGCTGCCAACCACATCCTTTAGTATGCCACGTCCCAACAGAAACCGCGCCAGACGAAACACGTTCGGCGTTGTAAGTCGACAAGATGTAAAACCTAACACCTGGTCACAGTACCAACTGTACCTGTCAGTGCTAATGGTAAATATAGAGGCTATAAATGGTTTAAACACATTTTTGTGTTGAAGGAAAAAGATGTAACAATGACAAAATCTTGAGAAAGCAATATCTTCAAAAGTAAAACCAGTAAACGTTTTACGGTCGATATCGTCCTTGAACAGATTGACGTACTTACGTTAGGGGCCTTGTTTCCCTCACATCCTCCATGCAAGAAGATGAGCAAAAGGAATGCAGCTAAACTAGTCATGTCAGTTGTTATCCGTTAAGTCATATGTATGTCTGTATTAAAGTCTTCTAATCTGGTTCCGCGTGTAGCATGCGTCTCTCCTGATCCCTACGCGCAAGGCACTATTTCCTTCCTCGGACGAACACACTCAAGCTGCGATTGGCCAAACGACGTTAAGTGGGGTCGCTGTTACGATATTGCCTCAAGATTTGGGAAAATAAGTAAACGTGAGAAATGCACATGTGTGTCGGACCGCTTCACACAATGCAGATGCATGAACCGACAGTGTAAACGGTCCCATGCGTCTTCCGCTGTTAATGTTTCAGACTTGGTTCATAATGAAATGAAAATATAACATTACAAAACTTCTTCCGTATGGTGCCGAAGTTGACATTTTCTTTCAGTTGGACATTGGAAACTAAATGGACATTATTTAAACCTTTTAGAATTGCTCTTTCATTACCAACACAGGAAAATGAAAAAAAAAACCAAAACAATGTACGTGTTTCGACCGTCCATTCTTAAAGGTTAATAAGATTTTCAAATTGCATGTCGAAACTCCAGGAAATATGATGAGAATATAACATATGTTCGATCTACGCACATGAATTTAAAAAGGTCAAGTGAATAATGTATCAATTATCAGTCGAAAGAGATTCCAGCTGCAAAAAGGCAAAACAGTAATGAATCGCTGAAACTCTGAGATGTAATGATCTCAGGACATCATGTTGAAACATGACTGGTGTTGATTGTCGTTATATTCCTGAAAATATTAAGACTGAGCAGGAAGAATAATCGAAAACAAATGTGACCATCCAAAATTAACTGACATCGTGGATTTCGGAATTCACGCTGTTTTGCTTACAGAAGTATATGAAGAAGATATTAACACGATAACGCTGATATATGTAAAACTATGAATATTGGTGGTTTTACAAACAATAGGTACTGTATGTCTCTTGTCAAAATCAGACATATAATCTTTGCCGAACTGGGATCAAAAGAAGACGAAACCGCTGAAGAAACCGAAGGTAAAAACTGTTATGACTATGTTCAAGAGACGTGAGGGAGCTGAGCTAAGGTAACCTAATCACAGCTCAGCACAACATTCGGTCACTTCGGTGCACCACTCAGGTGGAGCCAACACCACGTGACATCATCACCCGTAGCTCCTTCAGTAAGTGGGAAGCTGCACATTCTCAAACAAAACAGAAGGTATATGTATTCTTCCCATCAAAGGTTTTGAGTTACTAGTGTTAACATGGCAGTTTACTGTTCTAAACTACATTTTGCGAAATTTTCAATACGGTTAAGAGATATCGTTTACACATGAATTAAAGTATTGTAACGTTGAAAAGACTATTGTCATACGTTTAGTAAATGAAACAATAATCTTAACAAAACGTTACACCAAAACGTAGCTGTTCACATGCGCACACATTTTTTAGCAGTTCGATGTAACCACACACACAGACATACACACACACACACACACACACACACACACACACACACACACACACACACACACACACACACACACACACACACACACACACACACACACACACACACACACACACACACACACACACACACACACACACACACACACACACACAACATAGCATACCGTGAGCGTTTTATGTGAGTCTAATCTTTTGTTGGGAAGTGGATCTTTACAATGTGACTAGCAAATTTATAACAAACTGTCAGAATATTTTGCCTTGATTATAATGCAAACGAAATCCACTTGGCGTACAAGCGAAAAGGCGATAACCTTTACATGAACAACACATCGGTGACTCCAGGTGTTCAGATGTTCAGGTGTTCGGGTGTTCGGGTGTTCGGGAAAAGATTATGCGCTGTTCTACTGTTTCCAGACACCATGGCCACCACCATTTGGAATAAAGTGTTTCTGAAATAACCGGTAAGTATAATATACATAAAATGCTTATCAAGATAACAAGAAAGCAGTATAAAAAATGTTATGTCTTACTGAATTAATAACTGAGCCCATGAATCTTTTCTCTGAGTGCTATGTGTTTTGTGGGTGTTGCGTCAGATATCTGCGAAGTTGTTTCTGTTGCACATGGAAGGAACACATGGTGACATTGTAAACAGGATATATAATCTTTTTGAACATAAATTAATTTGTCACTCTAATGTGTATGTATGTGTGCGCTGACATACGGCAACAACGTGTCCAAGGATAGCTCCAATACTGCGATACACGACACGAACTTCGATGTAGTTCCTGCTTGGAACAATACAGAACGTAGCAAGCTCAAAACAACACATATGTGTGCATGGACGCCTCCAAGTGTCATCGCACTAGGCTGTAATACAAGTCCAGAGTCCACTTCAGATTAACGACAAACAGATGTCATGGGCTTTCAATTTTGCGAAACCAGACATAGTAAGTGCTTTTTGTCGTTAAACGTGTCTAAGGCAAACATCATGGCAGAGAGAGAACGAATTTGTAAAATATCGATCGCCTAATAACAATATGATGTATTTTCCTGCTTAATAGCTGATGACAGCATGGAAATAATGATAGAGTGGACAGTTCCAGTGGGTTTGACATATTTTATTCAAGGAGAAATTGACACAAGATTTATACACGTCAGAGTATGTACCAGATGCTATGATTGTTATATTATTTCAGTGTCTTTAGTTTAAACATATCTTTGTATTTCATAATGGTTATACTCAATTTAGTACATCACAATGATGGTTGCCAAGAGAGATGCTGTTCTTGAAGACATCACATTGAACTGTGGAGATATTGTTTATCCTAGTCTGAACGGCTGACAGGTCCTGACGTTGTAGCCCATACACTCGAGACCGGTGCAGCACCGTCCGCTCTGACCACACATCTGGTTGGCGGACAAACACTACAAACACGAGATAACAACACGTGGACAAGGAATAGACACCTGTAGTGCCAAAGTACATGTTAAGATACATAAATTGATGGGTTACAGGATGACCTTTGATTTTGTGTGTCAGCTTCCCCCGACTCCAATTGGGGGTAATGCAGTCGACCACTGGTTTCCCTAACCCAGACTGAGTTAGTCGCTATGGCAAGACTGAGCATTTACAGGCAATGTTTTTACTTTTAAAGTTGTGTCCTTTTCGGTATTTATTTCAACGATCCTACGATTTCTGCAACACGATCTGTTAACAACCAAGTGAAAAACAATGTCTGACAAACTTTACAGACTTTACTCTTCCTTTTTCGTGAGTGTCACGTGTCAGTGCCGTTTCTGTACAATAATAGAAGTTGGTATGGGTATAGCTTGTCAATATTTTACTTAAAATGTCACTAAAAGATTACTTAGCCTTACTTGTCTACTCAACCGTCTGAGATGTACTCTAAAGATGTTGCCATGGCATTAACACCTGCAACATCTAAACGTGCCTCGAGACTCATATATTTTATACGGCTTAACATGTGTGGTCTTTTCGGTGGCGTAATAACTAGTAAATACGAATCTACTACACAGGCATGGGTTTTTTAATAATCATGTTTATATTTTTATGTTCTTACATTTCTGTTTCCGTTGCTCATTCCGTTTCCTGGTCCGCCGATTCCGTTATTCAGTCCAGGTTGGCCACCTCCGAAGGCGTTTCCAGGCCCACCGTTATTCATCCCGGGTAAACCACCTCCAACGTTGATGCCGTTGCCGTTATTGACACCGAATGCACTTGTCGTGACCACCAAGGCACAGAGAGCGAAAAGGATGACCGGCGACATTCTGAAAAAACCCATTACCCTTTCATATCATTATGGCGAAGGTTGTATTTTGGTTGAGTGAATTTACGACCGCTATTTCGGTTACACAATGCGTCAGGCAACGTAATGTGTGATAAAAGCAATGGTCAGAAATATTTAAACACAAATGAAACGTGCGATGTGTTAACCAGCTTGGAAATATAAGGAGGACCTTGAATTCGAAACCATTTGCACTGGCTTCTGGTGAAGACAAGGGACACAACTCTGCACATGGAATAATGGCGCCTTTCGTGATTCCAAATATTGTGTGAGCGAATATTAATACTGACATTTTGATGTATGAAAGGAAACTAGCCAGGCGTCGTTACAAACTGGTAAAAAGATCTTTCTGAACACATGGTGAACCTTCAACAGACTGAACAGAGCGCCGGGAAACAAAGGGGACCTGAACTCTGCACGGTTCGTTTATCCGAACATGTGACCGTTTCCCTTGATATCATAGGGTCCGGATTACCGGAGTTTGGCTTTTTCACATATGTGGGCATTTGTCCATATGCACTAAGTACCAGTTGCCTATCGCCTCCGAGATTCTATTCAATATCCGGAACTAAAGTATAGTACTATGCTGGTTATTGAGCCTGTACCTGAGCCTTGAGAAAATAATCTGCTTTGGCATTTCTACCTACATGGCATCAGGTAGTTCAGGATACAAACCGGGTAGAAAAAGGTTAACAGTTCTGGAATTGATGCACCCATGATAGTATGTAAGGCATTATGTGAGGCAAGTATGTTGAGTTTGCACATTAAACTGAAAGTCACTACATTCTTGCCCGTGAGCCAGCGGATACTTACATACCTTGTATATTTCTGCAGCTCTCAGCAGGACGATGATTGGATGCATGACCACAGGTTTTTATAGCGAAAGGAGAAAAACGTCGTGCAACAGCCGTTCTGTCTGACCACGAGTAAATGACAGCATATTGTTATCTTGTCATCATCTTGTCAGACTATGGACTGATCATAAGGGATAGCAGTGGCGGGTACATTGAATCTCGAAATCAGCACGCATGTTTGACACCTAATATAATTGGCATATATTCTATCTGACGGCTCTTTGTGGAATCTAAATGCTTATCGAGACATAGATATATTTCCAGCCAAGGGGCCAAAATCATTATGAAGTGTTATTGTAGGTAAATGTCGTCAGTGTGCAACATTGGCGAATGTTTGAATCAAAAATACATGATAAATACGTACATTTGTTGTCAGTTTTTATACACGGGCATACTAGTAGCACATGGACTTCATTTCCTTGGTGAATTCTTCAGCTGCATTCGCCGTTCTATATGCTCATTTTCTGTGATTTAGCTCACCGAATATTTCCCTCCTGATTAAAGAATATAGAAGTATGTTTTGGTTAACACTGTCAAATGGAGTTTCGGCCTCGACAAAAATAGTGAAAGTTTCAGTTATAATTGCCCTGATTATATCCATGTGTTAATTATACCAGTAGATGTGTAGATTCATCTACTTGAAACATTGCTTCGTATTCTACGATAGACGGGGTCAGACGAAGTGTGGAAAGACAAGGTGCTATAAACAGGTCAAAAGCTCTAAGTTACGCGAAAGAGCGATTCAAATATGTCAACTATATTTTAATGTCTCCAACAAAGGTGAATCACGTTTAAAAAATAGAGGCAAGTCAAGGATTTCGAGTCGGATGTGACTCACGTATTATGCAGGTGTAGGATCACGTATTGTGTAGGCGTAATATGACATGTTATATAGTTATGATATCAAGTGCTAAGTAGTTGTGATATCACGTCTTTTGTAGTCGTAGTACCACGTGTTATGTAGGTGTAATATCACATGTTATTCAGTTGTGATACCACGTGTTATGTAGGTGTAATATCACATGTTATTCAGTTGTGATACCACGTGTTATGTAGGTGTAATGTCGCGTGTTATGTAGTTGTGATATCACGTGTCATGCAGGGGTAATATCACGTCTTATGAAAGTGTAAAATCACTTGTTAGGTTGACATGCGCTATGTATTTGTGATATCATGTTCTGCACGTGTGATATCAAATGTTGTGTAGGTGTGATATCACGTGTTATAAATGTATGATGTCACGTATTAACATCTCAGAATCCAAGGAGGGTAAAGAACAACTGGAAAACAATGAAGGATGACATAGAACTCTTACTCGAATGTATATTTAGTGTCATGCACATGGGGAAATTTCGATGACTTCTTTTCAGCGTGAATTCACCATCACTGTCAGCAATGCTTTTGCACTGGTACAAAATGTGGGACACGTGTTTGTAGACATGCCTTTGGCAATACTACTGTACCAGAACAGTAGCAGAGGGAAGAAAACAGTTACCAAGGGAACCTCCCATTTTCTCTCAAAGCCTCGAATTCAGTCTGTCCAGAAGCGGGACAAGGAATGTCATGTTACATCTTGAGAAAAGTTAGAGCGTGTTCTGCAAGACCATGATCTGTCTTCACCTATAATTCCAATTACAGTCAAGACGCTGATACCTACATCATGGTTCGTGTTTCTCGTGCTGTAACATATAGCCATGAAAAGATTATACTCCAAACAGTAGCTACAGATGTTGTAGTGCTTACAGTAACGTTCAGTACAAGGATGGTCAGACTGGCTGTCTTGCTTGACTCATGTCGTATCTCAGTTGTGTAGATCGATACTGCTGTTGATGAATGAACTGTCTGATCCAGACTCCTTTATTTACAGTCAACCCGCGTTCATAAAGCAAGGATATTGCTGAGTGCGGCAGTTAACAACACACAAACATAACCTTCTGCTCATGTCCAAAATACAAGTATTTTGAGTTCCACCATTTTCTAAAATGTTTATCATGCACCAGTCAATAAAGGTGCAAGTTTTCTGCTTGTATCACTGCATGCATATTTCATCTGCTCCACTATTTGCTATTTATTTTGTTCAGATGGAGAAGGCAACCATCCCTGTAATCGTCTGTCATCTGTTCGAATCTCAAACTTGGTTGAACCATACCCTTGCTGGTACATAGAGTGTCATCAGAGTGGAACACCCCACAGAGGAAAGCAGCGTCGGATGTTATCGGAAACCGACAATCTATGACAAACCATGAAGGTGCTGGTTAGAATTAGTCATCGGCACGGCATGCCATATCAAAGACAGCTAACAATATCGGGTGGTCAGGCACGCTGACTTAGTCAACACATGTCATCGCATCCCAGTTGAGCAGATCGATGCTCATGCCGTTGATCATTAGATTTTCTGGTCAAGAGACTGGAATATATACAGATCGGCGCCATCTAGCTTGCGTTTTGCAGAGAGCGACGTAAACCTATACTCATTCACTCACCCTATAGCGTGGTTTGACTGCAAATATATGTTTGCGACATTGTACAATGATATGCCACTCGTACATCATGCGGTTTCAAACATGACAAGATCAGTGCTCCATGACATGTCGATGCAGAGAGACTGTACCGTCATTGCCATGGAACAATACCATCACTGGAAACAAAGTCAGAACGTGCACAAACGTTTCAGTAATATATATTCAATGTAGTTAGCATATTTTATGCTGACATGTATTGTCCTTTCAAATCTAATGTGATGAAATGAGACATGCATTACACAGATCCAAGTCACTATGACCGGAGATTAATCCATTAAAATCCACAGTCATTTATAAATTTATGGAAAAGCTATTCTTTCGCCCTCCTATAGATGTAACAAGTGAGACCCGAGTTAGAATCTATTAATGCATGTCATCGTAGACAAGTGACATATGTCGATATGTCGATGCTCATAGTGTCTGCCACTGGTTTATCATGTCTGGGCTCGATCATTTACAGCTGACAAAATGTTCGGCTGTGAACAAAAAATAACTAATGAACTGTACAAAGTTACGCCGATTTATTATTGTTTAGGAAATCCCATGTCCCCAAAATATAACGGAATTCAATCATGGTGATCCTAAATGTCGCTTGTGGAAAGTTGCGCGACGTTTCTGGGGATGCAATATACCTGGTGACGACACCACACTTCCCACCATTCATTCGTGCCCGTGAGTGCAGGTAAACATAATGAGCTGGTGTGTGTTGTGCGTCATTGATTCAGATGGATGTGTATGAAACAATACCCATAGTAGGACGAAATCATCAGAGATTGTAGCCATAATAGGACGAAATCATCAGAGATTGTAGCCATAATAGGACGAAATCATCAGAGATTGTAGCCATAATAGGACGAAATCATCAGAGCTTGTAGCCATAATAAGACGAAATCATGATTAGTACAACAAAGAATGAAAACCCAAATGGGCGATACGTGGTACCTGGTAATCAAAATGATGACGATGTAGCAACAGTTCTAAAGCAGCAGTTCCAAAGTGTTCACCCTACGCTTCATACATATTGCCATATCTGATTATCTAGTACTACACATCAGACACTATGTGTGAAACAGCAGGGAAGGCACTAAATATGTGTAGCGGCATTGATGTCAGAAACGCGGTGCATCTTGCGCTGAGTAACTGAAAGAAGCATACAATATCATGTGGTTAATCATTGAGTCAGCGTCCATTGTGAGCACATCAGTCAAACGCGTTAAGGACTGCTTTGTTTGCGTTTGACAAACACCTGCTCAAGACAACGTTTTCTGGAACATGTCATCAACGACGAAGTACTTAGGAGGGGCATCAAAGAGTCGCCTGGCTCTATCTCCTAGCACCCAGCAGGAGACGGTTTCGTTAAACACGGGGTCGTGTCTGTGTTTGATGCGGGCACGTCCATGGCGTCTTTCTAGCCCTGTGACACTGCGCAGATGCCCGACTAGGTGTCCGTTCCTGTACGTGATGGTCTGAAGCCGGATTTTCTTGTGGATGAATTGCCCTGTGTAGAAATATTTACATTAAGTACTATATATGAAAGACAATTGTTAACATTGGTAGAAGGGAAGATTAATATTTGGGTAACAACTGATGGTTGGCGTCATGAGATGTTTCATCCATGGACTTCCCATGAATAACTAAATCATAACTCAGTCGCTTGATTTGACAACTGTTCGCGTTGTCTTTAAGTGGATCATACCTCGTTTTATTGCTTTATTTCATTTATCTAGCAAAGCTGAATTGTGACTCACCAATGATGCCATCTGAGTCTTCAGATAGGAGTTTTTCATTTCCAAGCTCTATGTTAAGGAAGTTTCCCCCTAAAGAATTTGAGGCCGAGTGTAAATGTCTCACGATGTCGATCTGCAAGCCACTGTCAAAAACCACGGATAGTTTGGTGTTGCGTTTTGTGACCTGCGTTATGAAGAGCCGAGCTCCAGGGACGGTTATGCTGAAGTCATTCTCCCAGGAATAGCTGTCCTCGTGCAGGGCGATGTTGCTACGGGTTACCAGAAGGTGAAGGTCATGGAGCATGATGGCAATCTCCACTAGGTATGTTCTGAAGCCGCCTAGTCGGGTGTGTTTTTTACCTTCACCTATTCGTCCATTCACAGTTAAGTCTGAAAAGACACCTTGATAATTGCCTGTATGTATGTGAAATATTTAAGGGCATGTAGCACTGGAATGTGGAAGAAAAGCAACATTTATGGACATTTACTTCTCTATTGTGAATAACACGACGTTTCGGAGTGTATGCTTCACCTAACGAAAGAGCAATCATACACTCCGAAACGTCGTGTTATTCACAATAAAGAAGTTGACACCCATAAACCTTGCTTTTCTTATGGCTTAATGTGGCCGTAAAACAAGGACACATGCTGTTAGAAACAAAACAAATTCCACGAAAGCTTCGGACATCGAAACATCTGTCATTTAGAATGTAAAACGTTTTGTTAAATTTGGGCAGATATATATATATTATATCCAACATCACGTTTTATTCTTTAGAATATTAAAGATTAAATGTAATGACCAATCACTTATTTATCGAAACGGATAGTCTAAAAGGCGGTGAATACTTCAGGAAACTCATTCTCGTCCCAGTGCGTACCTGTGTGGGGATCATGTATCAGTTGGTAGATCTCCTTGTCCTTCCCCAGCAAGTCAAAACAGATCGGATACTTGAGGCCTTCCATGAACATCATGAAGTGAGGATCCCCACCACCTAGTGGCAAAATCAGTAATCATCATCGCTTGGTGGTAAAGGGCGATACTCATCAACCAATCATACCACACGCTTGGTAGTAAAGGGCGATACTCATCAACCAATCATACCACACGCTTAGTAGTAAAGGTCGATACTCATCAACCAATGATACCACACGCTTAGTGGTAAAGGGCGATACTCATCAACCAATCATACCACACGCTTGGTGGTAAAGGTCGACACTCATCAACCAATCATACCACACGCTTAGTGGTAAAGGGCGATACTCATCAACCAATCATACCACACGCTTGGTGGTAAAGGTCGACACTCATCAACCAATCATACCACACGCTTAGTGGTAAAGGTCGATACTCATCAACCAGTCATACCACACGCTTGGTGGTAAAGGCCGATACTAATCAACCAATCATACCACACCTTTGGTGGTAAAGAGCGATACTCATCAACCAATCACACTACACGCTTGGTGGTATTGGTTACTGGCAAATTCCTTTGATTACGGCTCTATTGTTTGAATTTTTTGGAAGTGGTCAGATAAATGTATTTCATTTTTGGCGGTATGTATGGTTGATAGACATATCGCCCTTTAATATGCCATGTCAGATTGCAGATTGAATTGTGGTTAACAGGAAGTATATTGAAAGACACACATCCTTGAGTGGCACAAAGCGTATTATGCGTGTCCTTGCGTAGCGTTTCGTGTATGCACATGTAGTAGTAACACAGGACATGAACGTATTCCGATGTGTTCACTTTAGTGTAATGTGTGAGACACATATCCATACTAACCAACTTTGTGGACAGACTACGGAAACCTACCTCCACCTCTGCTGGATCCACCGCCGCCACCACCACCACCGCCGTAGTAACGCCTGTAATCTGGAAAATATGGACAATATTTTATTGCGGGTAAAATAACTCAATTAAGGAAATTTCATTTATCTCAGTGTCGAATTGTTAGTGGGAACGAGACATGCACGCCATCACAGATCTCGGTAACACAGACTTAAACTCCAATTCCCTACCTATTGACATTACATATTCAATGTTGCGCAACCCGGACTGGCACAGTATTAGTTAAACTGTGTCTTGAAAGGGTTACGGTGAAAGGCCCATGTTAATTCCGTATTTCCCGAGGCGATGCGAATTTATTACTCCTAAGATCTTTGATTTTGTTTATCTTTTAACATTCAACCACCAGCAGAATGAAATGCAACACGCTTCGCAATGTAGTGTAAGTAAACGTACTCTCAGTACTTTTCTTTACACTCCACTACTGAGTCTAACAAAACCTTGTAGGAGGTCGCGTCATGTAACCTTTGAGATTGACCAATCAGAACACATCTTACCAAATCGCGAAATTCGCACATATCTTTTGAACTTTTGCCTCGGAAACGTTTGTTCCCGAACGATTCCGAATGCTATTTTCCATACGATCTCTACCGTATAATGCACGTGGATCACGCTACAATGCTGTCAACAGTGAGTAAACAGTCGGAGAAAATTGCGTTTTGTCAGTATTCAAGATGGCAGCTTGCGGAAATATTAGCTAATGGTAACCATGTCACCAGAAAGCCCAAAGCATATATACTGCAAGTCAAATTCCTGTGTTTTATGCGGATTTTCATTTACTGAGGAATCAGTGTCCCTGAAACGCCAAACCCTAAACAGTAGTCGTTGTCTGACTGGTTAAATCCTTTCGGCCTTTTCGCGTTTGATTGGGCGGTCATAGGTCGCTCAAAGGTTACCTGACGCGACCCGCTGCTAGGTTTGGTTAGACTCAGTAGACTCAGTTGTAAAGGGAGACAACTTTATGATAAGGATGAACCAATGGTAGGCTTTGTTAAACGACAACTGAAATGCAGAAACATATTTCTGGATACATGCATTGACATACATAAATAAGACATTAGGGCAGCAGTTTTATTACGCTCTTGATACTATAAGTACATACGTCAACTCTAAAATGTCTAAGCGATCAGTCGTCCAGGTGATTGCAGGTGTCAGGTGTAGCAACACAGCGTTCTGGTTGATCAGATCATGATGCTGGATACATGTCTTTGTCTGTCAGTACCGTGCAGTAAGACCAGAGTGTATGTTCGTATAGACTACTTACATGGAGGAGGAGTGGGCAGGACCCTTTCCTTGAAAGCGTACAAATCTTCATCCCGACGGAGGTCAGACAACGTGTTTTGTACGACAAGCGATGTCAGAGGAGTCACAAAACGATACTGAGGAAAGGAATTTGATGGACTATTATATACCGAGTAAAAGATGTATTTTCCATAGAAATCGGAAAGATGTAACATCAGGGATCTTCAATCTATTTAGTCTTGCCAACGTATATTGCCTTTAAAGTTTTTGCCAGACTCTAACTTTTCTGCCTAATAGGGAGAAATGTCTAATTAAAGTAATGTAACTAAATTCATGCAATATAATATTTTGAGGGTAAAGGCTTTTGAGCTGTTACAAAACAGGCTCATACGAGAATAATATAGAAACCGATTTTCACCTGAAGGGACAGTTTCAGAGCTTTCTGCTTCAGATCTTCTCTGGTGTTCCGGTCATTTTCGCCAACCCTCTGTTGCATTAGGTCCCGGATGTACAGATAAGCATGCATTCTTTTCAGAATTTCCTCAACATTGGCGTCGTCATACAGGGGTGTTAGAGCCTCAAACTGGGTCTTCAGATCCACTTCGGAACTGGTGAGTTTGAGGTTTACAGGTCCACTGTCTGACGTTCCTATGATGTTTGTTGTCAATGAGTCTATTTGAGAAGAGTCTGTTTGGGAGTCAAGGATACCAGCTACAATAAGCTCAGATCCTTCAAAATAGTTTGTGAACTCTCGTTGTGTTCCGGAGGAAATGCGTTCTGTTTCAGAGGTAATGGCGTCGCTGTACCGGAATGTGACACCGTGAAGCATGACTGAGGACACTTGGTGGTAGAAGTTCTGAATCTGTCTGGCGGGATCACCGTCTGTGTAGATCCTTCTCGCAATTCCAAAGTTCTGGAGCGCCAGTTTTTTGACAAGATCCCAATCGGCATCCTTTCCAAACGCTAGCGTGTACAAAGGGATGTCCTTTTTGTTGGCTGATCTCACACTCTGGAAATATATAAGCTCTTTTTTTAATGAGAAATGTTTACTTTGTGCTAGTTTGTTTTGGGTAGGTAGTTTATTAGTTTCTTGGGTTTTTTTACCATGCGCCTCGGCACCCCATGCAATCAGTGTAGCAGAAATCACGACTACGAGGGTTTACAAGAGATTGTGAACCTTGAGTGTCGGGAACATCCCTCGGACCCCCTGATCGTGGTTTCTCAGACTTATCAACCGTGCTTGTGTAAAATATCTTTTAAAATAATATATAGGGATCGATATCAATAAGATCAGATGTCTTATAACAGATTTCAATGGGATATACGGTATAGCGAGTGCGGTGACACACGTGGCCGTAACCTGACCGACTTTCATGAAAAGCTTGTGCATCCCATGCACTGACAATCAGAGTCATATAACAAACGTTTTCAAAACTCACACTCAATTAAGGATGAACCACCACCAGCTTACAACTGCTGTAGATATACACTGCTTGAAAAACAAACAACACAATGTTTTACATCACTGCATAGGGGATGTCTACCCGACACACGGTATAACGTGTTCGTTCGACCCTCGGAATTTTCCCTCCTCCGTGGTTTGTGACCAAAACCAAGGAGATGTGTTTTATGCGAATTAGGAACCGGCTTGAATGTTAAGAGGTATTATTTTCAATTTGTACAAATGTTTTGTGTACATGCACTGAGCAGAACAACTGATGGAACAGCTCGCAAATGATGGAACAGTCGGTGCCACCTTCAAGTGCGACTGGCAGCCAACATCTTTGACGCCTTTGATTGCGCTACCTGTGCCCAGCACGTGCGTTGCCCATAGAACTCGTCATGTGAGGAACGCATGATTCATACGGACAAACGATCTCCTTTTCCAACAGCGATCCTTTGTGGCTTAGTGGATAAAGCCGCTAAGGTAGTCAACAAATGGCTGCAGGTTCGAATCCAGGTATTGACACAATATGTTGGAAGTTTTCAATGATGTGACATTTTAGGATCAGTGATAGGAAGACTTCAATCGTAAATGATAATTATTTCAAAACCTAGGTTTAGAATTATCAGTGCAAACTCTCAGCAGTCACAACTTTACAGTTCACATCCCAGGTATTTACAATACACATCTCTGGTTGAATATAGTGTCACCATGTGATACGATCTTGAAAAGACTGTCTGAGCCGAGCCGTTAAAAGCCACATAGGTTGATAATGACTGAAAACTGACAGGCACTGTTTATGAATTAAAACATTCAAAGGAGGTTCCCATCCTCCGTTATATGAGATCTGACATTCAGTACCGTTGGGAATTGTCTTACCTGCAATAGTCGGTTAGGATTACGCTCGCCCGCCGTTGCTCTTCCATCAGTTAGGAAAATAATGAGAGCTCCCTCAGATGACCTCTGTCTTTCGCTCAAATACGCCATCCCTGATACAATTCCCTTTCTGATGTTTGTCCCTAAAATATGTAAAATACCACAGTATTACATATTGTTTTCCATCATTGAGAACAGAATAATGACATAATACTCGATATCACTACTGAAGTTGTATTACTATCAGACAAGTTCCGTTAACATGAACAACTTACAGCCTACTGATTTGAGTGAGTCAATGTATTTGACAGCCCGTTCAGCATTGCTGGCCTCCGCCATGTCCGACTGCCAGTATCGGACACGGGAGCTGAATGAGATGATGTTAAACTTGTCGTCTGCTTTGAGATCTCTAAGGATGGCCTTCATGGCGGTCTTCAGCTGGTCCATCTTCCCGTTGTACATAGATGAGCTCGTGTCCAGGATAAATACGATGTCTTTAGAGATGGAGTTATTAACATCAGGACCAAAGAAGTGAATGAAATAGCCATTTGAGACCTAGATGAAACAGACAAAAATCCATGTGTGATACACATATCTCAAACAAAATAACAAACACCCCTGGTCTTGCAAACATTTCAACTACGAAGTGGCAAGTAGAGGCAGGTGCTGAGCATGTAGTTTCTTCGCGTCATGTGTAACAGAATCAATGCTGAAGCCGTTCCTCTGATTATGGCAGAATCACATGTTCCCGTGTCATATGCAGCAATGGCTGCCAAACTTACCAGGAGATCGCCAGCATCAAAGCCCCTGTCCACATCATACATCACCGAGAAGACGCCAGAGATTCCTTCTGCCCACCGTGTCAACTGTTGTTCCAGGGTCGGGTGGAAGCGAATGTACGCTGAGTTGGAGGTGGGTCTCTGTATGACAGCCAGGTTGTTGTTCTCTAGGGTCAACAACAAGCATATACCTTACGTCTGCCAGCTTCTCCTCAGATAAAGAGTATGCTTCTTGTATACCCAGAATGAAAGGTTCGGCGCCGGTCTATTTCACAACTAAGATGTGATGTAATTAGGAGGACCAAGCCTATCCTAATGTAGAGAATGTTCATCTAGTAATTGATTTAGAGACATCATAATCACTTGTATTTCAAATTAAAGGAAATGTTGTTCAAAATAAGACGCTACTGCCTTTTAAAGCTAAATAACTATTCCCATCCTGCTTATGCAAAACTATTAAACTTAGGACTTAGGTTTCACCTGTCCAGACTGACGACTATGCTATCATATAACAGTCATTTCTGATTTTCACTTTTCAAAAGAAGGTAACTTGTTTGAGCAAAACACAATGCCTATTTTCTAAAAGCGCACACATCCTGTTTAAAGTAAAAGATAATTTCATTAATCGTTTTGTCTTTAAACTGAAAAGCACTAACCGTTGATAATGTTATTTTTCTGAAAAAATATCCTATCAGACAACCAATAGTGGCAAATGATACTAGGTGGCGCTTCACGTTTTGTTCTAAGTATATGTCAGAAAGATGACTTCTAGGAATGATTCACATCCGGGTCATGAACAAAACTGATTTTGCTTGTCAGAAATCATATACAGCGTACAGGTATAGAAGTATAAAACTGAGTCCCTACCAGTGATGTCTACATCCGTTATACTGTTGCCAGATATTGGCGGGACTTTGAGTGTGGTGATGGCACGTGTGTCCTGTATAGCGACATCGATCTTCATGTCCGGAACAGGCTGACCAGGGTCGATGTAGATGGAGTGAGTGTAGACACTGTCACGTCGTTGTAGCACCTCCTCATACGTCAGATTGAAGGTAAGGTTGGCGTTTTTTGGAACGCTCAGGTTCATTATGAACTTGTTCGTCTCATGGGCACTGCATGTTATAAACTAGATTACATCAGACGTCGGGTATTTTCCTGATATATACAACATTTTTCACAACATTTTTCACAACATTTTTCACAACATTTTTCAATTATTTTTATGTTTCCAAATGGATCGGATGGCCAGAAGAACTAACATAGGTAACGCTGAGTGAATTGCTAGGAATGTTCAATGTGGGGTGTATATGCAGTCCTGAAGATAGGTAACATAGAATAGGACCTACGTCTGAAGGAATTGCACCTGTCCATGTGTCAGACTGTTCAAAGTGTGGTATATTTGCATTCATGACATAAGAACGTGGGTGATATGGAATATGGTGTACCTCTAGATGAATTGCAGGCGTCCAAGGTAAATAGTTGCTGTGCTTTCTCTAGATTCAAACTTGACCCTTGAAGCAGGATGATATGGCATAAGACGTACCTCTGACTGCCATCAAGACTGTCGTGTTGAAAATGTTCGGGATGTGTAACAATGACGTGCAGAGGTGGCTAGTAGTACATACAAAGTAACTCTCTCTGCCATCTTTACAAAATGTCGCATATCGCAGTCTTGTCAAATGCACATGGATCCCATGCGATAAGACCTACCTACCATTAGTGGATGGACACATTCCTTGACGTCAGACATGTAGTGAACAACTGTTGACCTATACATTTGGAATGAACATGACGTACCTCTGGCTGATCTTGCCGGCAGCATGACCTTGTGCTTTAGCTGCGATGTACCTCTTTTCAGCACTTTCCTTTTCATATACACTGCTGAAGTACTTTTGGTCATTGAATGTACTGAAAGAGAAGAAAATACCCACAAGTCTACCTCGGATTGTTTTATCCTTTTTTCAGGCAATATCAATTACATTTGATAATGTCTTCCGTTTATCGGTTTATATCTTTCTATCAACTTCGGGGAGGTGGGCTAGTTCGTCATGCTGTAGGCCCCGGTTGTTTCTTCACAAAAGTACAATGTGTGAAGCCCATATTTGGTGTCGCCAGACGGTATATTCAGGCCCCGCTAAGTAACTGAAGGAATTATGGCAAATTTGAAGGAATTGCATCTCAAATGTAACAAACGCAGCCCACTGTCGAAACAGTGATATCGGTAGTTTACCGGTAATAACAGAAACACAACTATAAGGGGCATGACTTATGACGCTCTTTTGCAGTGACGATCATTTCCTAAAAAAATAATTTATAGCCCCAATAACACCTCATACCACCCCATGCAATTTGCCGTAATTCCTTCCATTACACAGTCAGTTAGTCTATCAACATGACAGTGGTTTTCTGTGTACTAAATTCCCTTCCTTAACTTATCGAAATTACACTTGTACTTTTCCTCGAGCCAAAGAAAGATGGTCGTTTGCATTTCGATGAGAAATGGGATATATTGGGTGTCCCCCCCAAAATGAACCGGTTTTTGACAAGTATTTTCTCGTCGACAGATACACCGAATTTATTAAAACGTTTCAAAGAGTAACTCCTCTGGGGTATCATCAACATGTCTGCGAAATATCTAAGATACTGCTTGCAAATTATGCAAGCATTGTCGAATTCAAAACAGCATGTCAAGATGCAGTATCAAGGGGAAACTCACTTATTGCAGTCTGTGTTCAATGTGACCTCCATCTTCCTCGACAGCTAAACAAAGGCGTACGTTTCTTTCAAGCAGAAAGCCCTTTACGTATTTCTTTCACCGATACCTCCTCCCTTACGTCCAGCACATCAGCGCCCGCGCGTCCAGCTTGTCTGTCACTTCTCGGTAAACTTTCTCATTTAGAGAGTCCTATATGGCATTGCACTTTTTGTCATGCTGTCTTGAATTTGATAGTACTCGCATAATTCGCAAGCAATCTCTTAGATATTTCATGTATTTGTTGATTATACCCTAGGTTTACTTTCTGAATATTTAGAAATAAATTTGGTTTCTCTACCGCTTAAAATCTACTTGTCAAAAACTGGTTCACTTTTTTGGGACCCCACCCCCGATATAAATGAAGATTTGGACAAGATATTGAACTACCTAAACTCACTCTCCTTTATTTATTTGCCAACACTGACTAACATACTTACAAGGAGAATTCGCTGATGTAGGCTGAGTTTGGTAGCGTCACGTCAACATCGACGTCGGCAGAGACGTTCGCTGTGTTGAGGATTCTGCCTGTGACCAGCGTCTTTGCGAAGCGGTAGCGAATATCCGTTATCACATGCAGAAACTTGAACTCTGCGATCTACAATATACATTGTGTGAACGACAAAGAATATTTGTACGACCTCCATTTTTTACAGTCAGAGCATATTACACATTCCACCTTTGGAAACTGCGACAATAACTTTATTTCTATGTATTTACAGCGGTCGAGTACTTGTCACACATGAATTGTCGTTTAAACAGAGGCTACGGCAATGGATTTGTTCCATTTGGCACTTTTCTATGAAATCAAGTATTACATTTTTGTTGTGTAAGTGTGGTTGTAATCAATGTCATTGTCCTTCCCAATCACATATATTTCCAGAATCACTTGCATATTTAGACAAATAATAATACATCTCATATGTTTCAGGTGGAAAGCATTGGGAACGAGTGACATCTTCTTCATTCCTCCAGCACCAAGTCAGTTGTCTGATTGTTTAAAGTGTTCACGAAAAGCATCGGTCGATGGGACATCTCCGGTCGGATGTATATTGTAGACCTGCCTGTCTTGGTGTCCGGCAGGACATTACATCAACAGAATGTCTTCCATATTGATATTTTCATCAATAAATAAAGCAAAACATGACGGCCTTTTTTATGGAATATTAATTGGAAAACTAGGTTAGATACTGTCATAACAACAAAGGCGGGTTTTCCATAACTTTGTGATTCACGACGTATAATGGCATAGAAATAATGGATAGGAGCACAGAAGTCACTGGCGATGAACATGAGACTGTGTATATCGGATCATGTCATAAAGGTGGTGTGAAATTAATCACTATAGGAAGTCCAGTAAGCACATATTCTTCAGATTTGTACATTTATGTCACAAACATCATGGAGTCTACTGGTCTCCACAGCTTTGCAAAAGGTAATTGAAATCGTAATAACTGTGTCCCAACACTTGAACAACAGTTTTTTCAAAACACTGAAATAATCAGTATTTTTTTTAAAAAAAAAACACTGACAATAATCATTATTTGCACCTAAAATACATACAATTATATTCGACTGACTAAAATAAGAGACCACTGTGAATGTATCTAGTAACCGAAAAAGGACTCAGTGTTGAAAGACATAATCAAGCTATTAAGATCGATGGATGTCAAATCAATATGGAACGTTGGGTATATTTTTCAATAATGTTTTACCTTTTCAGTTTTAAATCTGATAGACAACATAGGAGTTAGACATGACAAGAACCTTGCTGCAAGCAATCACTTGTAAACATTGCGTATTTCCGAGAATCTAGTTGGAAGTCATGGGGCATCGATCACGACTGGTTCCAGAACAGGTCTGGCAACACGGGGACTTTTCAGAGATAGCTCTGTTCAATGCCTGTGCCACCGACTGGGTTTGGCATTCACGAATGTGTTCAGTAGGGTCGCACCCTGTGATAAGTGCATGCCTGCTCCTAGGCCTTCAATATTTCTACCTGAAACCAAAGGAGAAGACGGGTCTTGTCCAGGCCACGAAGTCCTTATGTATTAGTGGACGTCTTCCTCCTAAAGTGAATGGTACCAGATGGCAGCCCCACTTCTCACCTGGCTTGACTGCATTCTTCCGGTCATATCCTGCACGGGAGGCATGACAATGCTAAGACAGAAGGCCTCGTGAAGATGGTCTTGGATAGACATCTGGTAGCTTTCATGCTCTCCCTTCAAGTATGATTTTGTTTTAAACATATGTTTATATCCAAATAATTGTGAAACATTGCAATTTTACATTGCATCAACTGCATAGGAACTTGTTAATATTTCAAGAAATATTCTCCTATTTCGGTGCTGGGTAATAATTCACTGAAATCGTTAAATCACTGGATGCATTAATTAACACTACAATTTTCAGAATCTCTTTACGTCCCTCCGGGAGCTCTCACAGCAACTACAGATGAACAATGCTACTTTCTCCGATGTCCTACTTTTGACTGAGGAGATGCATCAACATTGCAAAGAAAGGTATTTTCATAATTTGGTCGTAACATATCTGACGTTGTTGTGTTTTTAGTTTGGGTCCTGTGAATTTTCAGTGGGTCAGACAGATTTCTGAAAGTCACAGGGCCCTTGCCCAGCAGAGCTACAAACTATTTTGTAACAGTCTTACAAATCCGCACTAACAGACTCGGGCCCCCCGATTGGCCATTCTCACTGCATATTTTATTTCCATTCAATCGGATGGCCCGAGTCTGCTCAGTTCACATGAATGTCAAGGTCACCTATGCCCGGCGATTTGGGTGAAAATGCTTGCTTACTGTCGAGAAAATGACATGTAGGATATATAGATGTTGCAATAGGTTTTCCGATCCGCGGAATGCCGCGGCCGATCGAATCCAGCCCAACGCTGGTGCTGTCAACGGGGCTGGAATTAATAAAGGAATTTAAAAGGTGAGTTTTCGCCGTGCTGGGTGATCCATGATTTGGGCGTGAAATTGCAGAGGTAGCTGTTATCGATGATTCGTGGCGTATAACTTTTGACATAATGATCCGATTGTGACCATTTATAGCTCATTTTGTAGGGAAATTGATCCGTTCACAATATTTTACGCGGTGACATGTAACTTTGATCGAGGAGAGGGTGGTTTCTTCGTTACATCCCTTTGCTTTTATATAGTACTAGTAGGGTCTATACACCTATATGTCTTTCGAACGCCGTTTCTAAGCGATGCTAGTACCTGTGCATGCAAACACCCACATTAAGGCTGAAAATTCTACCCCTACGTGCATATCTCTATCTGTTTAATGTGGAAATAATGTTGCATATGGATTCACCATTCATTGTATACCAGGTACCTGGATATATTCATCGTTATTTGTTGGTTGAGTTCTGTGTCTAACCAAAACCTTATCCTTGGCAAATACTGAGTAGAATATCATTTACAATGTCAACGACGGGGCCATATAAGCCTGCCGCATGATTCCAAAGGGAAAAGTGCAAAATTGGATTTAATAATGAAACGTGCACATTGCATGCAGATACCAGACGTTTGCGAAAAGGCTTTAGTATATGGAAACTGTGATGGAAGCTGCCAGTGACAAAAAATTATGTCAGTTTTTGTTGTCTCATACTGTACACAGCAATATGTCCACAACCTTACATCCATTGCGAGTAAGATGTACTAGGTATTGTGCCTGTGAAGACTGTAGCTTGATGTGCACACATGGATCTGTAGAGTGACCAAGGAGAGTCGGGACACCAAGTGGACATTTCCGATGACGGAAGCGAGATAAGACGTTCACTTTATAGTTAGTTATACAAGACCAGTAACTACTACTACAACTACTAATGCTACTTCTACTGCTTCTGTTGCTTCTACAGTAGATTAAGTAGTAGTCTGGGGAATAGATCTGATTTGGACAGAAACAAATAACTCTATTGATATTAAAAAAGGTACCCCGGTGACGTGGGAGATTCACAGACTAAAACATCTGAAATGGGGCCAAGATTTATGATGTTGTCATTATTAATCAAAATTACAGCCTGCAAATATCAGATAAAAGAAAAAATGACAGGTTTATTGGTTGGCCTGTTGTCTAGCTCCGTCCTCTAACCATGCAATGTAACTGCTGCCCTCACCTCCGATGACCTCTTCCACCACAATATTCTCTTCCTGACAAATGGCAGCTGCCCTCTAATGAATGTTTCGGTGCAGACCCTGAGTTTTGAAACTGTGTACATGTAGTGACAAAAGGAAGGTTTATATTGTTTGTACTGGTGTCATTAGTAACTGAATTGGTTAGGACAAATAATTAATCAATATGCTCCTCATATTTGCTGAATATTGCCCAGGCGTTGATTTACAGACAAAGCAAGACTTTTTCACTGAATCTTGAAGACTGCCATCAAGGCCTTATACACTGAACTAAAGTACTGTAAATAGAAATAAATAGTACCGGAAAATGGAAAAATGTGGAGTTCTCTTACACATGTATGTCTACGGTTTATGAAGTTGATATGTAGAAGTGTGAAATATCTATTAAGCTAGGTTCGTCCTAACTACAGTCGCAGTGGAATGATATTGTATTGCAATGAGCACATTTGAAATGGCCATTTTGAAATTCGACTTCGCTTCTTTATAAACGATAGCTGATATAAGACATAAAATATTTTTCATACTGAAACGATTTAGGATACGAGTAGGAGGGGTCGTCTCATAAGCAAAGCGAGGACGGGAGTCGCAGACGATGGGTGTGGTCCCGATGGGTGTGGTCCCGATGGGTGACAGAAAACTCAGTAAGATATAATAATCCATAAGGGGAATTAAATGGTGAAGTACACCGAATATCATAACACTTTATTAATAACATCTAGTCCTGTCGACCTTCGGGTGGTCATGCCACCTATATATATATATTGAGACATTTAATACGATGCTTATAGGCATCAGGTATCTTACTCTTTTACATGTCTCAACATAAACTTTATGAAAAATGGATACGTAAGATGTCAATCAGTATATGTGACATGCTCAACGCACATGAAAACTAAACACAAAATATCTTTGAGATGACCCGTTGTGCCTAAAGGCAGCACATCCACTTCATGCCAGGTGAGTCAACAGTCCGTCGCCAAACCTGACTGAGTGACCTTACTGCCATCTACTATATCATACTGTATAAAACTATAACATACGATGCTCATGGACAGTGTCGTCATTGCACAATAATGTAATCCTGCCATGAGCTGAAGATCACTGTAGTGTCAATGACATGTTTTATTCTGTGTTTCACCTAATGAAATCTTGTCATGTCTTGCCATCTGTAGCCTATTGTTTTCAACAGCTATTCGTTTTTCGTTTCTACGTTTTGCAAATTTTATGAGTAAACATGTTTTTGTGGATATCCTCCTTTGCATCCTACTGACTGCCCAGTTGGACCGAAGTGGGTTGTCAACATATGCTATGTGTAGTGGTGTATTTCAGGGACACACTTTAACAGCCTAAACAGTCATTTTTTGCTATTTCCAACAGTACTTTTTTAGGCTTGTCAATCAAGAGTTGACAGATGAAAATATTGGCAGAAAATCCTACCCACTGGTGAATATGCAGTTAACATGTTTACCACCACCACTACCACCACGACTACTACCACTACTGCTACCCCACTACTACTACTGCTACTACTACTGCTATTGCTGCTGCTACTACTTCCACTACTACCACTTCTGCTACTACCGCTACTGCTGCTGCTAGTACTACCACTACTACTACTGCTACTACTACTACTACTAACACTACTGCTACTACTACCACTACTGCTACTACTGCCACTACTGCTACTACTGCCACTACTACCACTTCTACTACTACTACTACTACCACTACTGCTACTACTAACACTACTGCTACTACTACCACTACTGCTACTACTACCACTACTGCTACTACTGCCACTACTGCTACTACTGCCACTACTACCACTTCTACTACTACTACTACTAACACTACTGCTACTACTAACACTACTGCTACTACTACCACTACTGCTACTACTGCCACTACTGCTACTACTGCCACTACTACCACTTCTACTACTACTACTACTACCACTACTGCTACTACTACCACTACTGCTACTACTGCCACTACTACCACTTCTACTACTGCTGCTACTACTACTACTACTACTACTACTACTGCTACTACTACCACTACTGCTACTACTGCCACTACTACCACTTCTGCTACTACCGCTACTGCTGCTGCTAGTACTACTACCACTACTACTACTGCTACTACTACTACTACTGCTGCTACTGCTACTACTACCACTACTGCTACTACTGCCACTACTACCACTTCTACTACTACTGCTACTACAACTACTGCTACAACTACCACTACTGTCGGGAGAGTCGACTAACGGATGATCACGTTCGCTAAGTTGTTTGACACATAACATCGTATCCCAGCAGCGCGGAACAATTCTCATGATGTTGATCATTGGAGTGTCTGGTCCAGACTCGACTTCCTTCAAACCTCCGCCATATGGCTGGACAATTGTCGAGTGAGGTAATAAACAACAAACCAAAAACAGCCTAGTCAGTTACAGCTGCTGCTACAAGCTGTGATTTCAGAAGCAAATCCTAGACAACCCGAGATCCTGTACACTATGTTTGTGAGGTATATTTGAACGTAAATTGGAAGTTCCGATACTGACGTGTCTACTTGTACTTACGAACGTCAAGCATCAAATCCCCATTATTTTCATACACCATCAGGGTACATCTACACATGTGCATGGTCACATTTAGATAGATGAGTAAGATATTACATATATTTGATGAAGAATTGGTTCAAGAATACCCTTCGTCTAACACGATATAACCGGTAACGACAGTGAACGTGTAATGCGCCTTTGTCATGTAGAAGGGACATGGTCAAAGTGCTACACACAATCTGATGATTATTACCCCAAACAGACTTTGAGGTTAGAGAGGTTAATGGTTTGAGACTAGAAGGTTAATGGTCATGTGACTTGTACCCATATTCAGTTTACTTGCCTGAGGTGAGACCTCGTGTGCTACACGTGTCTCGTGGAGGAACACGACTGAAGTCACAGAGACTCTCGAGTGTAAAATTTCAGAGTCACCCACTAAATACCTCTCTCAAGGTTTGTGGCCTCGGCTCTACTCACAGAACAACGTATCGCCACAAAGATTTGAAGTAAACTCGTCTGGTGTGCAAAGATGGGAGCGACGGAAAGTCAGTGAGGTAACTAAGCCTGTAACAGGGCGACAGCAAGTCAAATTAAACTAGACAGCTTACTACAAGGTGTGTCAGCTGCATTATTGCACTCGGAAAATAACAAAAATAATACAATTCATATGGAGAACAGGGACAGATACAACTTTTTCAGAAAGGCGGGATGCACTACTGAGAAAAGGGGTGCACATCCATTTCCACCCGAGTTTCAATAAATTGTCATTTAACAATGTTTATGGACAAAAGGACAAAAAGGGTGCAGGGGTGCTCCCCTCAACCTTCCCCACTCTTTATCCGCCCATGGAGAGTAACTGGCTGATTTATTGGTAAATGTGTGACTATCCAAAAGTTTAGAAAACGTGCGGTAGATACCGGATGATCTTTTATGCCAACCGTTGGTGATGTCACAAATACATGTACAGGCAAGTCAAATGCGTCAATGACAAACACGGGGACATCTAGTACAAATGAAATGAGGGAATGGAACGTCATGTTTTGTCACTGATGCGCGAAAGTTTAGAAATCAGCTCCAAATTTCTACCGTAAAACATTGTGTAAGTGTTAACTGGAACCAACAACACTCGCAAGCACCGCTCTTTAAATCATTCTATAGAGACCATCCTTAAGGAAATCTTAACATGTCACAAGATGGATTTATGGGACAAACGACATATGTTGAAATTATTTATTTAAGATTGTGGGTATTGATATTGGTCATATGTTTAACTTACAAGTCAATATAGAGTAAAACACATGACTTAAAAGATCATTACCTCTTCGTCTTCCGCCACGGCAACGGTTGGCAGAAGTAGAAGCAACGCCGTCATCCACATGCTTGTCTTGGTCATGCTCCCACACCTTCACGCACCTGCGCGTGTGGTATCGCCAAGAATCTCCAGTATAATGAAGAAAAGATGTGAGTCATGTGAGATGTGACCAACACAAGCTGGTGCGGTCAAGTGGGGGAACAGGCTGCATCCCTTAGCCTCAAGGACAGCCCCAAGCATCGTCTAGTACTAGCGCAAAGACGTCACTGTACTGGGTATGAATGTGTTGCGCTACTTCAATTTATAATATTTTGCATTTCGCACTTAAGTGAAGTCATGTACGATAGGGGACACTAGTAACTCCTTTTACATATAAAGTCAAATCCTTTGCTGTAAGAACGTTGATACTGGCTCGTGAGGACAAATTCTTCCTCATCCATTTTTCGAATTGACACTATTATGAAACATAGCTGAACATGTGCTGCCATGGACAGTTGCCATTATCAACACTGCCGGTTTCATTAAAAGTGTTACAAATAATTATTCTGCGAAGTAAAAATTATTATTTTGGATACAAAGGGATGTACATTAATGTGCTGATTTGATGTGGTTGAACATCACTGATTCGATGTCAAGATGAGTGACGGAGGTCTGTAAATATTCGTATTTAGAGCTACGAACTAAGGATGCAGTCAGTCAAGTGTCACTACTCCCAACACTTCTTGTACTTAGTTGACTGTACACGTTACTGGGAACCTGTATCCTTACCTACAGTCCCGGGCACACACACTGAGAATACATAGATTACTGTGTTAAGTCAATTGCGTTCCGTTTATTGTATCTGAGCCCGTACCTTGTAAATGATACATGAAGTGTCAGCTGAAATGCTTTTCCTTAAAGATGTGTATATCAAGTAACGTGCACAACCTTCAAGTACCCAAACACATCATACAAGCACACACGACACACTTTCACAACCCCTGCACATGCACAACCTACACATATGTACCACACACACAGACAATCGCCGACCAGTGGGTTTATGCCCTATGTTAATAATCTGGATTATAATACGAATATCGTGGACACGGAAAACATAGTACATACAGTGTATTTGAGGCCATATAATAATCCTTCGAGCTTTATATTCAATGTATTCAATTTTAAATGATTAAGTGGTCCTGCATTCATTCATATCATTAGAAATCACACCTGCATGCACCTCAAGATAGCTGCAACTGATTCCTGATCCTACTGACACATGGAAAACACGGAAAGGTGGCAACTTTTCGTAGGTAGTTGACAGTTCTGCGTACGATGACGTTATATGGCTGACAGCGACGTTACACTTCAATGTCTGTGATAAGTGATGGTGATGTCAGTGTTAAGGCACAGTGAAGATCAAGTAGAATGTCCACAGGCGGAAGAGAGATAACGCTGAGATGGGTTACGGAGAAGGGAGGTGTTTGAGCAAATGTACATGTATTTGAAACGCAGGAACGTGCTTTAGTTTTTAAAGATAAATATCTAGGATACCATTATAATCCAGTAACCGTGCACTGTTCTACTGCTTTAATTCTTCATAGTCTTCATGTATTGAAGTAAATGCAGCACAATGACCTACCAGACACCTAACACACCTTTATGTCACCACATATCGTCAAACACCTTCATGTCATCGATCAATTTCATACACCTTCATATAATTATACACTTTCACACACCTTCATATCATTAATCACTTCCACACACCTTCATATCATCATACACTTTCATACACCTTCACATCACAATACACTTTCATACACACTTGTATCATTATACACCCCATATACCCTTTCCGTTAACACACACCTGTAAATAACAACAGACCTTGTCAGATACCTTCACACACCTCATCATCACATACCTCACACAATCACATAATCACATACCTTCTCACGGACATTCACGTACCACGTACAGTGGTAGTGCAGTAGTAAGGCACCTGCCTACCACGCTGAAGGTTTGAGGTTCGATCCACCTCGAGACACCTAGGTTCGGGTCCTGAGGTGTTGCGAAATGCCCTTGGACATGGTACTTAGAACCACATTGTCTCTGTTCACACAACTGTATTTAATGGGAACCATTGTGGAAATGCTGGCAATATTTATTTAGTTCATTGCGTCTAACAGGCAACATGGCTGTATACTCCCGATGGAGTTGAAAAGGTATAGTAATGAATGTAGCGCCTTGAGCAGACAGAATGCCTTGGTATTAGCGCCATATAAGCGCACTACTACAATTACATCTGCTCTGTCTATCTGCTTCATACAGTCTGTACCCTTTCCGATAGTAAGGAATACATCATGAGGCATCCTGGGTCCTATTTCTATCACTATAATTTTACTAAAACTGATACTCTAATTTTACTAACACTGATACTCCAAGGGTAATTCGTCGGGTAATATTTGCTCATGCTTTACCAGCAGACTCATGTGAGCCGTGCATATTTGTCCCTGTGCCAGTGTATAGTTTGAGTCAGCATGTCAAGTGATTGATACCTTTGTCTCTCTTAACACACTGCTACAGTAAATCATATGTCCGTTTCCGATGGATTGCATGCAGCAGTTTGAGGCAGTTAGAGTTGTGTCCCTTGTGTTATGGTGTCGTTGTTGACTCGTTTATTACTCAAGATAATCCACCATCGGTGGTATATGAGTATAATAAAGGGATACATACAAAAAGACAACAAGGTGATTAAATGATATATCAATTACAGTGTTTACAAACAATCTTCATGAACTTGGATACATTTCAAAGGGTAGATATGGTACTTGGAAAAAGGTGGCGGAATTTCTACAAATTTGGCCAGGAACAATATGTCTGTAAAGTAATTACATTTAAATAGATAGTGAAATTCATCTCCGATCAAATTCGAATCACGTAAGTTACAATATTCTGTTCACTTAGGGTGGTTTGCCATCTCCCAGTTTCTATGGGAAGTTTAATTTATGGTTGCATGTTCTAAATTTTAGGATCAGTTTAGAAATATCATCTGGGAGAATGTCAGTTCACACCAATATGAAATTAGTTTTCGTAATTTGAATTTCAATCCCTTCTCGACCAAGTTCCCCGTACAAGTTGAAAATTATGCGTGTGTTATTTTAAACATGTAGCTAATTTAAGAAATTTTAGATGTGCTCTTTCTACAATTTCAATCTTGTCATGTCCCCATATTTTCCTCTTTGGATCCTCCTGAAGCTGAAGTTGCTGGGGTTCAGCTCAAGTTGTTTCTGGATGACGTGTTCTGGCTCCTGACCTGTGACTGACTCTGGTATTCCGGTGAAGACCAAGTTATCCCTCATCAGTCTGCAACGTTGATCGATCATGTGCTCCCTCATCTGCAGATTTTCTAGTTTGAGGTCAGTTGTAGCTTTACTAGGATCATCTACTGTAACGTGAAGCGCCTTTAAATCGTCCTGAATGGGTTGCTTGTCAACAATCCAGTCATCGAAACTTGAACTCACTCACTCTATGCTTGATTCGATATTAGTCACTTTTTCTTTCAGAGTATCCGATTCTACGACGTTACTTTCTAGACCAGATACTTTGATTAGGACGTCTGAGAAAGCATTCTCAGTATCATCAAGCTATGCCGGTTTTGCTGCATGTTTCGTATGACATATGACTGTTGTCACATCTGACTGACATGGGTTAGGATGGTTATTCTGATGCTGGTTAAGATTAGACCGAGGGCTTGTGAGCAGAAAGTCTGAGCCGACTGGGGTGCATACGGGGACAACACAGCCTCTCTTACCGCACTGCCGATGTCAATGTTTTGCTGTGACAAGGTGATAGGTTGTCTGTGGTACTCACTCCGGAGCAGGTTTCACGGGTGTTGGGGGGTCTTTTTTCTTAGACCTGGGTACCTGGGTTGGTGTTTTCTTTCCAGAACTCATTTTGTGTGTTCAAGTGTCAATTAGATGATACAAACAAAATGAAATATTCAGTCATCTCACTGTCACTAAAACTATGCAGTCATCGTGTTGTAACTTCACCTGTATACATGAATGTTTGCTCCCAAGCTGGAGGTTTGGATTTATCGTCCTTATGCTAACTGGCCAGTCGTAAGCCCATGCTATAAATATCTCACACAGGAAGATTAATATGCCATTTTGTAACATTGACTTTCTCCCTTGTCTACATGCTCATCTTTTTGAGCTCTGGACTCTTACAATATTATGGACGAAACGTGGCTCCTTTTAGCTTTTTATTTTAAAATCATACAAAATGACCAAATATTATTATTATTACATTTTTATGTATCATATGAGTGTAGAGTGTATATTTCAAGACTGTAGTCCCCAACTGAGAGCTCCGTCATAGCGGCCAATACCTGGTAGCCGAATTCAACGATATCGTGTATTTTGATTTCGTCAGTGTTCTTGTGCATACAGTCCTGGTTACAAATCAACTGAAATTGGTCACGGAGGATCATTGCATGGGTGACCGCCTTTGACAGCTTGAGTTTCTTGGACTTCAGTCCTGTCCCACACCAAAACGCACGTGACACATGTGGTCTCACCTTAGGCAAGTGGGCTTCATCATAATGGCCCCTGTTCACACCCAACAGTGGATGGGGACCAGGCGGGACATGCAAGTCATATGACATTAATCTTCTTGCGCCTTACATGCACCTTTTCTTACGCCTTACATGCAGCTTCGGTTCCCGGAGTAATAACGTCCGTTATTCTTGAATGCGCTCAGACCATAAATATTGTGAGTAATTAGGTTATTTGGTGGGGAATATGCAACAAATATATATATATAGGTATATAATAGGTATGTTATGTTCAGATGAATTATGAGAAGAATATAGAAACAATCAGAGACATCCCTATAACTGTCATTAACGTCATATTGTCAATACAGTGGAGAGACATCTGTTCAATACAACGTTGTCTGATACATGTCGTCAACGACATAGTACTCCGTAGGGGCATTAAATAGTTCCTTGCCCTTCTCTCCCAGCCACCAGCAGGAGACAGTTTCATTCCACACGGGGTCCCGTCTGTGTTTGATGTATCCCCTTCCTTCATGACGTCCCCGCACAGACCGACTGCGCAGGTGTCCTACCAAATGGCCTTTCCAGAAGGTGATTTTGTGAAGCCGGATTTTCTTGTGAATGAATTGCCCTGTGTAGAAATGTAAACTTGAACAGTTAATAGAGCGAGTGAGTTGTTTAACGTTTCCTTAAACAGTATCCCAGTCAGTTTTAACTCGGTGATTGAGCTTAGTATAGGAGAGGTACCGGAAGTGATGGAGGCGCACTAACGAGCACAGAGCCGACATACCTAAACACATAGTCCCGTGAAATGTTTACCCAACAGCTCTGTATGATGGCTTCAGGCGCCTTTCACAACATGGTCCACAGTCAACATACACAGAGGAATTTGATACCGTGCACGTAAATTGCACATAAGCGCTAATTTCAGACATATTGACAATGGTGCAGAAACACAAAATTTCACATTAAAGACACATGCCATTCGATGAAACATCGTGACATGTTAGGTAACAAGCCTTGACTGTTTTGACGTTCTATTACTTATCATTTCCAGTCACTGAACGACAACAAACTATTATCCTCTGTATAATACTCTCTATGTATACTATATACTGTAATATACAGTTCATCAGATATTATGTTCACATGTGAAGAACTCACTGGCTAACCTCACACTTAGGACATCAAATGGCACTGGCCTCTTTCATTACACAGGGTTCAGTGGAGCTATATTAATCCAAACAGGTACATCGATGCACAAACATCTGGAAACGTTTTAAGTCTAGAAGCTTTATTACCTGTCAATTTGTAATTCAAAACACAACTGCCACTCACCAATGATGCCGTCTGATTCCTCAGATAGAACTTGTTCATTTCCAAACTCGATGTTAAGGAAGTCTCGGCCTAAAGTGTTCGAGGCCCGATGTAAATGTCTCACGATGTCGATCTGCAACCCACTGTCAAAAACCACAGAGAGTTTGGTGACGCGCCCTGTCACCGTGTTTGTGAAGAGCCGAGCTCCAGGGACTGTTTTGTTAAAGTCATTCTCCCAGAAATAGCTTTCCTCGTGCAGGGAGATGTTGCTACGGGTTACCAGAAGGTGAAGGTCATTAAACATGACAGCAATCTCCACCATGTACGTCAAATATTCACCCTGTAGATTGAGCATCTTTCCTTTACCTATCCGTGCATTTACTGTTAAATCTGAAACAAAGAGTGTTTATCGTAGATTTAATTCTACTCTGGGTAAATATTTGCACTTAACGACAGACCACTGGGAAAGATCATGAGCGTGACTGAAATTCCTTGAATAGTTGGTTTTGTAAAGGAGACATGCCACAAACATTGCTCAATGAAACATAAACATAAAGGAATATCATGCTTTAATGGACAAAATTAATATCAATGATATATATTTCCTTTTTAATCATAATACAGTGTCATGTAAAACTACATCATGCTCCTGACAGAACGGCAAAGGTCCATGAGAACACAGTTCAAATCATGCACCTGTCTGTGGGTCGTGCATCAGTTGGTAGATCTCCCTCTCCTCTCCTTGCACCTCAAAACAGATTGGGTACGTGAGTCCCTCTAGGAAGACCATGAAGTGAGGATCCCAACCACCTGGAAGTGCACAGTGTACACGTTATGGGGTGTTTTTGTTTTTGTGTTTGCTCTATATCGCAGCACTTCAGCTATATTCCAGCTATGTGGCAGAGGTCAGTTAGCATATTCATCATTACGTTGGTGGCTCCGCTGTAAATCAAATGTCTAGTAATATGAATGATTAATGTTTCTGGCTGCGTGGAAAATTATGAGGGAGGTATCGTCTGGTAAAATTAACGATTCATTTTCTGGCTACGTGGTATAACACCAATGTGCTGTTCAGTTCACTTCCTAAGACTTACTATAACCATTCACGGGGATTCCCATGGGTAAAATATTAAAGGATCGCCCATTTCGTTCTGGTGAGGTAGGGGGATCATATATGTGAATATATAGTGAATCTACCGGAATCAGGATAGAAGGTCGACATACAAGGGGGGTAACTCTTTCTTTATCGTATGATTCTGCTACAGATGAGACAGAACATAGTCTTATCACTTGCACCACTGATCTTCTGTGATTCCCTCATGGTATGTTTCAGCTGTTTCAGACCCGTGAAGGTCCCGGGGTAGAATAGGCCTTCAGCAACCCATGCTTGCCATAAAAGGCAACTATGCGTGTCGTAAGAGGCGACTAACGAGATCGGGTGGTCAGGCTTGCTGACTTGGTTGACACATGCCATCGTTTGCCAATTGCGCCCATCGATGTTCATGCTGTTGATCACTGGATTGTCTGTTCCAGACTCGATTATTTACAGACCGCCGCCATATAACTGGAATATTGCTGAGTGCGGCTTAAAAATAAGCTCACTCACTCACTCAGAAGTTTTAACATTATGTTACCAAATCTGTTTTGTCAGACAGGCGATTTCATAGCTATAGTTCCATTGTTTTGACGTGGTTATTTTGATTAACCATACAATAATTTCCACTAGTTCTGACAGACCAATCACAGTAAGTGATCATTTCCACGTGCAGATACCGTTGGTTCAAATCCTGTATAACAAAGCCCGGATGACAGAAAGCCAGATATCCGTATATTCAATTATTCGGGTGATTTCCGCTATAACGAATGTGTCCGGATGTCTGGGGTCTAGACCGGACAAGACAGACCAGTTGACGAAACAAGCCTGACGCGAATCCAAAGAAGCTTATAGGAATGAAACTGTACATGGATTGCATGCTGTCTTCCATGAACAAGATGTAGATAGTCTGAACGTAGCAACGCCTGTGCAGGGAACTGGTGGCTATTCAGTATCAGTAGCAGAGAATAATCTCTAATCTCTAGTCAGAAAAGGTTTAATCCTAAGGGAAAGAAACCAACTATACCTACCTCCACCTCTGCGGTTGTAGTAGTAGTATCTCTCTAAAAAGTGAATAATAAAACTTTGTATTTCCACCTGTTTCATTGCCACAAATCTCAGTAATTATGTGTAAATGCTGGATGAGTTTAGTTGAATCTCACACGTGCAAGGACAGATACCATCATGGTCATAAAATATGCGTTCTAGAAACATGGACTAAGGGGAATATATATATAATCAAAATGCATTCAAACACTACATCAACGTGTGACTCTCCCCGATCGCGTGTGTAAACTAGAATCGTTGATGTTTCGATGTAATACGATCACTTGGAAGTATTTTCCTGGAAATCTTTTTTCTGAAAAAAAGACCCCGATAGAACCAATGAAGAGGTATCAGATTTGTGCATTGATCTTTTCAGGTAGCAGGACCCACTCACTGGAATCAACTTCCGGTGGAGTTAAAGACAAGACTTAGTAAGAATCTCAACTGAAGGCATTCCTTTTAAAGAAAACATACAGAGTCTAGCCTAACCTTTCACTCTGGTGTTGTTGGGAGAGCGCTGCTGAGCAGTACAGTTGGACTAGAATTGGCGCTGTATAAATGTTTTGAAGATTTACGACTAATACGGCAGAAGACAGCGCCAGGAACAACATGTGCTGCCATTGTCCTTCCATGAAACAATGTTGTCCGATAGCCACCTCCTCCATCACCCCACCCCCCGGGTTGATTCACCTACTACTTACGTGGTGCAGGAGTGGGTATCACGAAGTCCTTCAAGGAATACAGATCTTCATCCAACACAAGTTCAGGTAAAGTTAGTCGCGAGTATGGATGAGCCTGACTTACAACTAATGACGTCACAGATGTCACGAAGCGATGCTGTCAACAGAAATTGCATGCACATTTGGCCAGTACAAGGCACAAGTATATATCACTTTGTCATGGTAGCGTGACGCCTATGGTAACCAGCCTATGTTTGAAAGTAGATTAGGGTTTATTTTCCTCCATGTAACGACTTTGGCAATAGACAGAATAGTATATTCGTGTCCATAACATACTTTATCTTACCTCTCACAATCCAGTCTTAGCCAAACAGAAAACGACATTTAAGTGTGAGGTACGGTAACTGTCATTATCTTACCTTCTTACTTCACACATAAATGTCGCTGTCTGATTGACTGAGCGCTCTTCTATTATTTTCAATGCACCCCGTGCACAAGCGATGTGTATTGCAAAACACGCCACTGAAAATAGCAACTCATTCGGTACTTCGTGGTATTTATCTCGAATAACACTGCATCACGCATGATGCATGGAAATTACCGATGTTTTACGAATGCAAATCGGTGGAAGGGAGCTAACTCTAAATCTGTTTTTCTTGTGTCGTCCGTCATATCTAGCGATGGCTGCGCCAGTGCAGGTTTACTTGGCAGCGCAATGAGGCAAGAGAGCTACCCCCCTTGCGGAACTCTCGGGTAGTGGAGGCCTGGTTACGCCTACGAGCGCGTGTCCAGCTTGAGTTGAATTAAATCATAACAAAGAGCTCTTACGTGTCCTATTGATTCACAAGTGGTACAGTATCCCTTAACGCAGACTGGCGTGGATCCCACCGTTGCCACCACGTCAGTCTGGGTTAAGGGATACAAATTCGTCAGTAATATTAAGATTCACCTGTAGAGACAATTTGAGAACTTCTTGTTTCAGGACTTCTCTTATGTGCCTGTCCATCTCGGCAACCCTCTGCGCCAGGAGGTCTCGGATATAAAGGTATGCAAACATTCTCCGCAGCATATTGTCTATATTGAAGTCGTCATACAAGGGTGTTAGGGCCTCAAACTGAGACTTCAGATCCACGTCAGGGCTAGAGAGTTCCAGGTTTACAGGACCACTGACAGACGTTCCTGATATGTTTGTTGTGAGGGAGTGTGTCGGAGTGTCAAGAACGCCTGACACGATAAGCTCTGATCCTTCAAAGAAGTTTGTATAGGTCCGTTGTGTTCCAGTGTTAATGGCGTCGCTGTACCGGAATGTGACACCGTGAAGCATGACTGAAGACACCTGGTGGTAGAAGTTCTGAATCTGTCTGGCGGGATCACCGTCTGTGTAGATCCTTCTCGCAATTCCAAAGTTTTGGAGCGCCAGCTTCTTGACAAGATCCCAATCGGCATCCTTGCCAAACGCCAGCGTGTTCAAAGGGATGTCCTTTTTGTTGGCTGATCTCACATTCTGGAAAGATAATGGTTTCAGTGATTTGGTTTCAGACACAGGGCTAAAATGGTCAAACTAAAGATGATTGTGAACGAAACATGACAGTGTATTTCTGCATAAATGAAAAACCGCAAATCTTTTAACCAACAGTGATACGGTAGCCGCAATATTCAAGCCGAGCTTGTCTTTAGAGGCGACAAATTAAAGCGGGTGGTAAATATCACTGTCATGTTTGATGCATGTTAGTGTATTCAAAGTGCGTCGATCAATGCCCATCATGTCTTTAACTGGATTACTCAATACGTTGTTTTTTAAATATTGTACACTGAAAACAACTGTTCAACTGATGCAATTATGACCGATCATAAATCCAGGAAATCTACTCGTTTAGTTCAACAGCAGCGGTAATGAGGAAATATCCCCTTTAAGTTCAGGTACTGTGTTAAAATGTTCTGACCATTCATATCAGAAACGTGCAGTCATGCTAGTTTTCCCATTGTGTTGGCTATCATTCACTTCCCTTCCCATAAGCTATACCTGCAATATCGCGTTGGGAGCATGCTCTCCTAAAGTTGCTCTACCATCAGTAAGAAATATAATGAGAGCTCCACCAGATGACCTCTGCTTTTCGCTCAAATACTCTAGGCCGGATACAAGAGACTCCCGGATATTCGTCCCTGAAGATGATTTAATGTATAAACTCAGTTCACATTCAGTCCTCCAATATGCTTGGAGAGGGTTTTCAAATATGCCCTGCTCCATGAAATACAATAGTCAGATGAATTCTTGTAACATTGTTAGATTCATGTATGTGAACTTGGAGGTATAGGTGGTGACATCAAGTACTGTTCACATGGATATATGAAAATCAGGAAACGTAATGACTTCTGAAGATCAGACTAATTTGAATAGCATGCACAACTTACAGCCTACTGATTTGAGTGAGTCAATGTATGTGAACTTGGAGGTATAGGTGGTGACATCAAGTACTGTTCACATGGATATATGAAAATCAGGAAACGTAATGACTTCTGAAGATCAGACTAATTTGAATAGCATGCACAACTTACAGCCTACTGATTTGAGTGAGTCAATATATTTGACAGCAAGTTCGACATCTTTTGCTTCCGCCATGTCGGGCTGCCAGTATCGGACACGAGAGCTGAATGAGATGATGTTAAACTTGTCGTCTGCTTTGAGATCTCTAAGGATGGCCTTCATGGCGGTCTTCAGCTGGTCCATCTTCCCGTTGTACATAGATGAGCTTGTGTCCAGGATAAATACGATGTCTTTAGAGATGGAGTTATTAACATCAGGACCAAAGAAGTGAATGAAATAGCCATTTGAGACCTAGATGAAACAGACAAAAATCCATGTGTGATACACATATCTCAAACAAAATAACAAACACCCTTGGTCTTTCAAACATTTAAAGTACGAACTCGTAAGTAGAGGCAGGTGCTGAGCATGTAGACTCTTCGCGTCGTATGTAACAGAATCAATGCTGAAGCCGTTTCTCTGATTATGGCAGAATCACATGTTCCCATTAGGAGATAAACATCATGTGTTGGCCAATTTCCGGGTGTTATTGAGTATTTGAAGCACGGGAATGCATTTGGAACCGACGGCGTTTCAGCTGGTTCCCATGGTAGCATCTGGAGTTGCTCATTTGTGACGTCATTCTGACTTTACGTCACAATATGATTTGAATGACGTCACCACTGTTGATGACACAACAAAACAATTGTTTACGTGTCAATACGCAGTGAATAGTCTTTCAGTTTCCGGGAATCTAATACCATTTAATCATGTTTTTCACCAATCAGATTACAGAACACAGTGACTTTTGGTTTACAATGTCATATGCAGCAATGGCTGCCAAGCTTACCAGGAGATCGCCAGCATCAAAGCCCCTGTCCACATCATACATCACCGAGAAGACGCCAGAGATTCCTTCTGCCCACCGTGTCAACTGTTGTTCCAGGGTCGGGTGGAAGTGAATGTACGCTGAGTTGGAGGTGGGTCTCTGTATGACAGCCAGGTTGTTGTTCTCTAGCGTCAACAAGCATATACCTTCAACGTCTTCTCAAACAAAGAATATACTTCGCGTATGTCTGAAAGATGACTTCCAGGAATTATTCATATCCGAGTCATGAACAAAACTGATTTTGCTCGTCAGAAATCATATACAGCGTACAGGTATAGAAGTATAAAACTGAGTCCCTACCAGTGATGTCTACATCCGTTATACTGTTGCCAGATATTGGCGGGACTTTGAGTGTGGTGATGTCACGTGTGTCCTGTATAGCGACATCGATCTTCATGTCCGGAACAGGCTGACCAGGGTCGATGTAGATGGAGTGAGTGTAGACACTGTCGCGTCGTTGTAGCACCTCCTCATACGTCAGATTGAAGGTTAGATAGGCTTTCCCCGGAACATTGATGATTAACCTGAACTTGTTCGTCTCATGGGCACTGAATTTGAAATGGATGTACTTTCGACATATTTTAATTTTGCATACCTTATCTTTGGTGCAGTTATTTGCAAACGTGATGAGTGAAAGTGACAGACACTGTTTCAAACCTTAACGATCATGAGGTTGACAAAACTGAACGTTTATGCTGTATTTTCACGAAGGAGAATAAGCGGGGCACTGTGTATCCTCTCAAATAGGTGTAATTATGTCAGATAGTTTAACAATTAATTACAGTGTGTGCGTGTAATTGTATATCGTGCTTATAACTCTATCAAAATATCTTAACAGAATGCTTTATGGTAGATGACTGGCACCTCCCTTGACAATACCTGTGAAATGTATTATTACATATGTCGGTGGTTGATATTGAACAGGAAGGACCAATGACCGATCCTTAAGCGTCACCATGTATCAAGATGTGCCATGTGTTCTGCACACGTCACTGTAACGTTTGAAGGTGGAACATGACATACGTTAGACAAACCTGTGGGTATCACTATATAATTATACACCAAGTGAGCTGTAAATTTAACCATGAGGTATGAAGATGGCACATTACGTACGTTCGTCAAACTTGTGTATAACCATACTGTTATACACCAAATGAGCTGTAAATTTAACCATGTGGCGTGAAGGTGGAACATGGCATACCTCTTGCTCACGTGTCCGGCAGCTTTGCCCTGTGATGTTGATGTTTTATACTGCTTTTCCGCTGTTTCCTTTTCCTGGATTGAGCTGTTGTACTGCAGACCATTGGATTTACTGAATCAGAAGACATGCCACTGCAGTACCCCAGTACTTTCTCAAGCTATTACCAGAAGACAACGACCCTCATTTCCAGCCTGAATGAAATTTTAATGCACAAATTCCAAATGGTAGGCTGTTTCTCAAATGATGTGTATCGCGAGCTCCAAAAAGTATCAAAACATGTCGCGATGAACCGTCAACTTAAGGTTTCAATATTGTACAACTTCTTAAGAAATGCTGAGTGCGGCGTGTAACTAAACTCACTCACTCCCTTCCTGTTTATGGACGTGCTGACTAAATACGCTTGTACTCACAAGAAGAAGTCACTGATGAAGGCAGAGTTTGGCAACGTCACATCAACAGCGACTTCTGTGGGGCTGCTCGCTGCGTTAGAGATTCCACCTGTGACTAGCGTCTTTGCGAAGCGGTACCGTATGTCCGTTATCACGTGCAGAAACTTGAACTCTTCGGTCTATAATGCATTTGAGGGCATACATAAGAAAGATAATCTCTCTAATTGAGGATTGCAGTTAAAAACTGCCTAATATTGTCACGTAAAGTCAAGGAACACGAGGGATCTGCACGCACAGTTACATATACTCATACCACTTACCCTCCTGTCAAAAAATACATTTTGAGATGACCCCCGACTCTAAATATTTAGCAGTACAATACATCATTAAGTATGGTACTGTGAAAGTCATCTCAGTATTTTGTATTTTAAAAAGATATTTCGTTCTTGCAAAGACTCGAGGGCCTGTGACTCATCCAGCGTCATATGCATGAAAACAATCGAAATAATCTCACACTCAGATTTCAAGGCCGTGTTAAAATAAACGAACACACATGTGTATTTCCACGTGTTTCATACGTGTGTAAATCTGGCCATTGTTGTAATGGGGTTTTCAGCATGTGTAACGTAAGTAAATGTGGTGAATGTAAAGCATGGATTTTAATAACCTTGAAATCGTGTATGGCTAGCTTTACCTACCGGAGGAATGGATAAATTGAGTGTTTCAACATAAATGTGAGATGTATTTTAATGGTTCGGCTACATAACTGACACTGAGTTTGTGTGCACGTTCGAGCATACCATATAAGGTGCTGAGACCATTAGGAACACATCTGGAAGTGATCACCTACAATTTAAACGTCTGCACAGACTATTAACATGCTTGCCTTTCTTGACCTACAAAAGATATCTGTTCAAAAGGTTCATATATCGGGTCAGTGGGTGAACATTTGGTACCATGCTTTTTTCACTAATTGTCTTTTATTGTCCAAAACATAAATAATGAATACTTGTAAGGTGAGGGGGTGTGAAATGGGGTTTAACACCGCACTTAAGAATATTTCCCTCATATGACGACATGTACTCGCCCAGACTTTAGCTGGTTTGATAGTGCTAGCTCAATGAGATACCATGCCACAGTTAAGCATGATTATACCCCTCTCAGACTCCGGAACCGACCAGTCCTAGCTGTAACAGGCAGAGAGTGCCAGGAGGCTGGGGATCGAACCCGCGACCGTCCGCTCTAACCACTATACCACGAAGGCGGTGAATCCTTGTGGATTTTATTCGTAGTATCACAGTGGCTCGGTGCTTCTTTGTCGTATATATACACGTCAAGAACAGTAGATTGGTCTATCTCAAGTTCTACTGTAACTAGACTTTGCTATCTTTCCATTACTCGAGGATGTATTATGTTAAATGGATCTATGCTGAGCTTTACATTTTAAACTGACAACAAACTGTGTGTTGACAGTTTCGACCTAATCAAGCTTTCATTACTGCAAAAACGATCCACCCAGAGGGATACGTATGTTCTCAAAACGTGAACCGTTAGGTCCCTGATTTTATTTCAAAATTACCTGACCGGCCGTCACTGCACAATTGTCATTAGCTATATCTATAGCTAGTTTTGGTCACGGCTGGCATGTTTTACTTCTAACCAGCCCTGTGGTCTGGCTGATGTCTATTTTTTTAGTTTCATGTCCTTACATACTTGGTATAACCGGATATTTATTCGGAATCAGGGCATGACCCCATACGGATGTTTTCTTAAATTTCGGTTACGTATTTAGAATCATGTTTTGGGTAGAACGTAGGATACGGTACGTGAGTGACTGCAATAGGTTCACAAGCTTAGATAAATAAAGAGGTTCCATATCATGCATATTCAAAAGATGTATCAGGATTCATAATACAGTTAAAGATCGAGTAGATGGACGTATCTGGTATGTGTCGTAAACAGCTATACTAAATATTTAGGTGTCTTGACCTGTACTTTAATGCTATTGATTGAGGCTGATACCTTCCCACCGAATTTCCAGGAAACAAAAACTGAAAACTTCAAAATAAGCGGAAAACTAAACTTGGCAATTTTTTTTATTTTGGCTTGTTGGGTGGTGGTGGGGACAGAGGTGTTGGGTGGTGGTGGGGACAGTACTGTTGGGTGGTGGTGGGGACAGTGGTGTTGGGTGGTGGAGGAGATAGTGGTGTTGGGTGTACCTGTTGTGAATAATCCGCGTGCAGATCATATCATCAACACAAAAAACTGAAGAACACGACAAATCTTAACTGAATAATTATATCTATGTTCCAATGTATATCTTTAACGTTGTCGTTGTTAAATCTTTGACTCGTAATACAGGTCGAAGGTCAGTGCTTGATTTCCAACATGCTCACAATGAGACTGATGCTTTGTCTCTGAAAACATGTAATTAGGACAAGAGACATAGAGCATCATTTCAGTTGAAAAGTAGCCACTGTGATTTTGAAAATTCGGTGACTAACAACATTTGGTTTGGGGCTGCGGGTCCTGGAGTCATCTTTGATAAACATTTTCACATTTCACAAATATCCCAGATATAGGTTTAAATGACAAGGCAATTTGTCTCTCTTGCTAAGTTCAGTCCTCTCACTACGGTGGTCCAAACAAAGTGGCTATGCATTTTTTCGCATTCGCTGAGTACGGTTACGTACCTGAAACGTGCTGGAAACATGTTATCTTTAGTTCGAATTTCATATACTCCTTGATATTGTTTCGTAGTTTGTCAACCCCATATGTCAAGGTTGTCTCCCTTCATTCCCTTCAGTCTCAGTCGCTGTTACATTGAAATGCCGTTGTCATGGAGACCATTTTTGGCATTGTGATGATGGTGGCTATAAACAAAACATCCCCAGTTAAACAAACTGCCAAGGTTGTGTCCCCATACACCAGTCTCGCACACCGTGATACTGAAATACCGCAGGATGGAGATATGGTTCATTTTCCCTCACTACTGTAATGTAAACTAAACTTTCCCAGTTAAACAAATTTCACTCACTCACTGATATACAACTATTGTGACGGCATTGTGGGGAGACCGTGGCACAACAGCAGATGCACACACATGACACTTTGGAGATGCTTGTGGCCAAGACGGTGGACACTAAGCAGACATTTCCTCTGACGGAAGCGAGATAAGACGTCCGACGTGAATACAACCTTCTATAATCCTCGGAATTATATGCCGTGGGTCCACTCTACCGTGCGCTATTACATACACCTGAACGTAGAAAAGCATAGTCCAACAGTATTCAGTAAAATGTGTATACCTGCCTGCTGACATCAAATGTGCCTAATCACTGAACTTCTCTCTGACTAATCACTGAAGTCTCTTCTGAAAACCCATTATTTCTCCATAGCCTTCTCTTAGATCTTGCTTCTTTTTTTTATTTAATTCTAACTATTAGTAACGTAATGTATACGTTAAACATACATTCACCTTCTTTGTAGCGCCTTGAGCGAGCATCGAATGCACGGATACAGGCGCAGTTACAAATACCCACTATTATCATTATTATTATTATACGCCGTGTATTTGATTGGTCAGGGGTAACACTTAGCCTGGCAATAGTCATATGTCCTGATTGTCCTGATACAAGACACGACGCTCCGATCATCAACGGCAGTTGCCATGCACTGTCACACACCTTCTTGTCGTAGGATTCTACCGTAACGGGATCGCGTGCCCAGGCTCGATGACCTGGCTGACGCCTGTCATCATATCCCAGTTGCGTAGACCGATGCTCATGCTGTCGATCAGTGGAGTTTCTGGTCCAGACTTCATTACTAATAAACCGTCATCATTTAGCTGGAATATGGCTGAGTGCGGTGTTAAAAACAACCAGATCAAACCAAACCTTGGCACAGACTGAATACGTGTACGGAATCTGCAGGGTTTCTTCCTGAATCACTTTGCCTAGACGTACCGGTGGGGTTGCGCATGTTGACGTTGACGTTGGTGTACACGTCTTTCAAGTTAATCCCACAAATGCTCTGTCGAGGTCAGATCCGAAGATCTAGATGGTTATGGCAAGACGCCGACGTCTTAATTGTGAATCAACTCTATAGTGATCGATTGATGATCGGAATAATCCATTTACTGTCAGATTACCATGTCATCAGGCCAACAATCTGACGACCTGGCCAACCTAGATCGACGCAAAACGTGTCATTTGTACGTCGGTCGACACGCTGTCGTCATCTCGGGTTTGGAGAAGACATGAGGACCAGTTTCTCAGAAACAATGAATATATATCTTGCGCATGCCGACGTCTACAACGTCTCGGGGCCAAATGCTGCTTCACACAGACGATTGGTGATTGTTTGGTCCGATACCCTCCTCAAACCATGTCGATGACGTGAGGTATGTTGACGCGCAACTGAAGGTTGGGAATGGTGCTTCATCTACATATTATGTCTGGCAGCATCCCGTCTGGACATTTTCCAAACATTGTTAAATGACGTTTGATGTTTTAATAGGCATTGTCTCTGCAAGTGATCGTGCCGTCTCATAAAAATGTTTGTATAAAGCTGCTGATTTACTACAGTGTACGACACCAGGTAACGAACATACGAGTCACATAATTCAATCAATACTGCATTTGTAGTGAATGTTACATGAATACAAAAATAAACACTCCACCTACTTATCGTGTCTTACAGTCCCTGGATCGCATTGTTTTCCCTTCTGTCAAGCCCTTCCTGCAAATCTATAGCCTGAAATGAAGCACATCTAGATTCCCTCAAGTTCAGGAATCGCCCTTCTCAATGGGACTCCTTGTTGATTTAAACGAAATTGCTTGTTTCCATAAACATGATGTATATTCCGAGATTAGGTGTCTACTATGTTACTTATGTCTACTATGCACTTTGTGTCTTCTGTGCGATTTGTGCAGTTTCTTTACTGATCCATAGGGATGCTGTAGGCAGATTGCAATCAGACAACCTGGACCCAGGTTTTGTTTGTCAAAGTGACCCTATTGTGCGCCTGTCACGTGACCAGGTAGACATTAAGTTTTTTTATGAACAAACTGTGGTATTAAGGATAACGTTACTGAAGTTATTTTAATACAGTTTGTTTTCCAGTTGCTTAAGCTTCACGACTTTTTGCAGAAACAATCATTAAAAATACGTAGGTATATAACGAAGTGTCGTAATTAACTCTAACATTTACAGGAAACGTACTGATCTTAAAGATTACAAAGTCTCTCGTCTTGTTGCGGCATGTTTTTCCTGACGTAGCTGTGCAGTAACAAACGTTTATCTTGGTGAATCCAGGTTGAGCTTTACCTATCAGCCATATTACCACCAAGTATAGATAAACAACTTAAACAAAGTTGCATTACCTTCTCAGATTCAGCCATAGTAATGGTGGATAGAAGTAGAAGAAACGCCGTGACCCACATGTCTGCCCTGGACATCCCCCACACCTATCTCAGGAGCAACATGCACGTGTGGCAACCATGTGAATCCTCTGTGTAATATCGCCTGGACAAGATGGTAGTCATGGGACGGATACATCTTGAGTGGAGTGCTTCCTCTGGTCTGAAATGACGTTTCGTTGTGTTAACACTGGAGTGAGTGAGTGGCTGAGTGAGTGAATGAGTGATGTTATGGTTTACACCGGACTCAGCAATATTCCGCCATATGTCGGCAGTCTGTAACTAATGGAGTCTGGAACAGACAACCCAGTGATCAACAACATGAGCATCGATCGGAAGGGGGAACCAATGACTTAATATATTAGCCAAGTCAGCGAGTCTGACCACCCGATCCCCTCAGTCGCCTCTCACGGCAAGCATAGTGGCCTTTTGTGGCAAGCATGGGTTGCTGAAGACCAATTCTACCCCGGATCTTCACGGGCCAAGAGTGAGTGAGTCACGCTCATCACGTATTTAGATACCTCAAAATCTAAACAACGTTTAGCTATGTAACAACGGGTCCTCAAAAAGTCTTGTCACGCAATCACACTAAGTCCATTAAGTCCAGGTAAAGCACCCGATGGATTTGTTAGGTTGCTCATAGACCAGCTGGAACTGGTGGAACTGATAGGGAGTGCCTATGGGAACGTTTGAGTGGATTTTATCAAATATTGTGGCATATAATGAAGGGTATCCATGATCACCATGTGATATTTCTTTGTTGTTGGATTTTGAGATAGCCACCAAACATTTGGGTGAATAGTCAGGTGGTGTCAGATGTTAAACTTTGTGAACATATGCTGATATAATGCTTATCAGACATAGTGACTGTGTTACATGACACATGTGTCTATATAACAGACCTGCGTTGTTGGTATAATGTCTGGAGCTGTGGGACAGACACGTGATCCAACCTCCCGCTTGTCCCGGTTTTCTTCCCTCATAGTACAGTGCAATATCCCAACCTTATGACGTTGATGAATAGTACTGGAAGGTGTGAACCTATACTTTTTCACTCATTTATTTTATCAGCAAACATACTTGTGTACACTCGGTGAGTTTTGTGCAGTGAGGCTCTGTAATGGTATATATCTAATAATTTGCTTGGACGCGTCTAAGTCAGTCGTCATCGACGCCACAGTTCAATGGGTAGTGCCGTTAGAAGCCCTTCCAGGTTGTGATCTCTGGTTTGAATCCAGGTTACTGTGAATATGTGTGCATACCCCTGCGTTTCAGTCTCGGCACACACCAGAGCGTCAAATAATATACATTTGTATCACTTTGGGGTTGACTCGAAACGGAACTCCTGCGCCGTGATATAGCTGAATTGCCGCATGGTAGTGTAATATTTATTGATTGTCAAATTGTGCACTATGAGCATGCACCTAGTGAATGGAGCTTAGCGCATTATTATCAAGTACGGCTGAAAGAGGAGGGAAGGCAGCCTCACTTCATTCATTAACGCTTACTGACAACTTAAATTATCAACTCATCAATTATCATTGCAAGTGTACGAAGCTGTAACAAATGTCAGTTATCCAATACAGAAATTAGCGGATTACGTCATACATACACACTGAAGGCGTATGCTGGGTTTGCAATCTTCAGCATATTCCGTACTGGCCTGTGTTAGTAACATACGGACTTGCTTGGAGTGATGGGCAGGAGTGGAGGCAGATGTTTCCGTTGGCGGAAGAGAGACGAGGTTAAGACAGTGATGAGACAGATGATTATACATTATATATATGGTAACTATAGTTACAGTCGGCAAATTATTCTCTGCAACAGTTTGCAGATTTGATAAAAGAAAATTATAATCATACTTCAAACCAGAGACCATGCATATACTATCATAGGGCCTCTCTTCAAAGGGGAAAAAAGTGGACTTAAAATCCACACAGACACGCGATCAACGGACGTACATACACACGTATGAATTTATTTTCAGTATGTATCATGGAAGGAAAGACATACTGCTGCTAAGGATATCTTGCCGATTAATGACTGTTAAAATATTTATGTAAACATTTGATACGAACTCGTATGGCTCAATGCTCAGAATCTGACGGAGAATTACTGTCATGTGTGGGTTGTGTCCCCTCGTTAAAGTGCGCATGCGTGTTGCGGACGACGCGGTTTTTGGTGGCATCCGGTGGGAGTTACGAATTCAAAGACAGAAATCAGTTTGTTTTGAGTCTGTTGATCTGCTCCAAATTTTACCATAAAGCAACCATGCCGGTAAAATTCAAGGTATCTTTGTTTCATTTATATAGATATTTTTGATGTGCATATCATACAATCTAAACTAAACAGTAATGAAATTTGCAATGCATTCGTTTCAAATATTGTCAACATTGGACAAGTCGTTACTTGTTTCCTGCGAACATGTATGCTTATATAGCTGGAGTATTTAGCTTCCATGTAAAAGAACTGAGAGTATATTTGCAATAGAGATGCGAGAGTTTTACTGAATAAAGGACTTGTTAGCTTAAATTTCGCCAATAATCACCTTTGTATATATCGTTGTCACGTTGTAGAAATGTCATTTTCCTGATGACATAGAGCATGCAGTTCACTTGAAGAAAACCTTCCCAAAATATGTTAATTGTTTTCGTAGATTAAATGCAAACAAGTAACTGACTGCAATCGGGTAGTCAAAGTCTTGCTTAATTTGAAGGAGTTCAACCCGTTGTCTGCAGGGATAATACAAATCTGTACCAAACGTGGACTTTTATTAATAATTACTGCAGTACTACTCTAAGGGACAATATAATATGGTCTCTGCTAAAATGTACGGGAAAAAATGTGAAGGCCCTTCATTGAAATGGGGTTATTTTGCTCAAAGAGTAAGTGTTGATTGTAAATATCATTATACAATGTAAGGAGCACCTTTAGAATTCAGCACCACAATTTCTTGTGAGGACATTCTCAGCCATAGGTCATATGTCAGTGAGACAGGCAACCAGTTTGTGAGAACCCGTCGAATGCAAACCCGCAACCCTCAGATTGTTAGCCCGACAGCTAACCGATTGAGCTACGTCCACATTGTTGGACACTGCAAATTTAGCTAGTCATTCCTGCGATGTCATGGAAATGAATGGAGAGAGTTGAATTGGTTGTGGACAATTACGAGCTACCGAATGGATATCATTTGGCACGATCATACTATTCGGTAATCTACAAGATACCATGTTGTGTGAAATGAGCTGATATGGTTCGAACTGAAAACGGTTGTTGGCGTCAAGCGTCAGGCGTTGAATTTCATGGTGCATGCATGAATGATGTGCTTGTATGTAAATCATTGTGTGCTTTCATGAGAGAAAAGTGTTGTACGTAACACAGTAAGGATAATGTGGATCGCGCTAAGGAATGAGTGAGACATGGGCATGTTTGGTGACGGCACGGGGATGAGTTTGACTTCGAATCATTATTGAATATGTAGATCTAGAGGTGAAAGTTGCTGGAGGCCAATTTCCATCAGCCCAAACTTTCTACATTAAAACATTTCATTGTTTACTTAACTTTTGACGTTTTGGGTCTCCCGGGTATTTTTTTTGTGAACAAAGTATTAAAAATGGAAACGGAAAACAATTGGTACTCATGCGTCTGCCTACTATATTGCATTAGGTCCCTTACCCTAAACCCTAAGCCTAAACCTAAACCTAACCCCAACCCTTGAAATAATTCTAATAAAAAGAATACGTTGACCAAAACGGCACGAAAATGGCTGATGTATCTAGTGTAATGCATTCTTACTGCTTCGAAAAATAATTACAAATAAACTCCATTTCCTTCTAATGGTGCAAATTACTGAATGACAAATAAATATATGTATATTAGTTTGCAGTTATAATTCATTTGATTCAAATTTGAATCATTTGATTCATTTTGAAACCGAAATATAAAACATATTTAGATTATTGAAATTGATTAAAACTGCGAATAATAAAATATGGCAAAATGTGACCAATGTTAGTCATTCTTACTAAATTTAAAAAATACGAAATATATAAATACACAAAATATAACACCTCAGCACCTCTTAATACAAAGAAATATAAGCATATTAGTCAAAAAAGAAAAAAAATACTGGTGCTTGCGAAAAATTACGCATACGTCAGGTAACTACTGTTGGAAACTCTCAACATCATTGGGTTTCTGTAATGACATGGCTAGTAGAGATGAAACATCAGTGAGTGGAGCTTATACGCACTCGCTGAGCTTGGCGACCTTGGTGACAGTGCATTGTTTCAGGAACATGATTTTGAACAAAATCACCTGCAATTACGTAAAATGGTGAGTTTGTGGTGCTGTATTCTAAAGGTAGGCCCAATGGAAACATAGCATTAGACATGTGAAATGTTATTAAATCTAAAACTAAGGTAATTGTTTATCATTTTGATGGCATAATGTATGTGTAAAAAGTGATGTAAGATAGAAATGTATATTTATTTACAGGGAAAATCAGACTACAAACAAAATTTCAAATGGTTTGATTCATATCGTAGCAAGAGTTTTGTGCCAACATATGAACAGGCAGTTCCATCAGCTGGGATGGAGACAACCAAGGCTTGTATGTTGTGATACACTCATGGACTTGTGATGGCGTGTTGCATGCTGTATACCTTGCATAGCCACCATGCTAACCTTTTGCTAAGTTGCAGATGCTAGTTGTGGATGTCTGTTTCCTGTGCATACTACCAGCTGATGCATTCTACATGTAGTGCTGACTAACAATAACCAACAGAGAATGACTTTACAGTCTTTTCATTTTGGTTACCGTTTGAGACTGACATCAGCAATATTCAGCGTCATATAACATAGTCTGTATGTTATCAAGTCTAGACTTGATGGACCAAAACTCACTATCCGTTAATGTACACTCCATGTTCAGGGTTTTACATGAAGCTTGATTCCTACGTATTTGATGCAACAATTTTGCAAAAGACTCTCAAAACATATTATCATCTGAGTCAAGCTTGACGCAAGTTTTATGGGTGCTCCTCAGATTTCAGGTCAATAAAGTCAATTTGATAAGCAAACAATGATAGTTTTTTCTGCTAGTAATTAATGACATTACAACACAAAACAAACTCTTGCCTTTTGATTTTCACAAAGTAATATTAAATTTTCATGACTCACAAATGTTGAAAATTACTCCCTAAAATAAATATTGTGAGTCACCATGACTCTCATTTTTCAAAGTGTGTGTAAAACCCAGCATGTTGGCATAGCATGTGATAAAACAAGTTACCAAATACATGTATTTCACAAGCCTCCTGTCGTGCTTGTGGAGACCATGGGTTACTGGGGAATCGAGACAATGTTTTGCTCAACAGAGGTGGTGTGATGTATTTTGTGTTGTCAACAATATGTCGTTTGCCAGGAAGTATTATATATAGACAACTTGCAGTGTTGTTATCATGATTTTCATGTATGATTGTGTGTAGTTTGGACTTGCTCTTAAGACTGTCTTACTGATATTGAATGACATTTAACTTTAAATGTTTTAATGTTTGAATGGCCAAAGGAAACAATCTGCCTGTTTGGATCAGATTAACATGTTTGTTTTATGATCGAGTACATTAAGTCAGTCTGGCATTGACATACATGTGTATGAGCCAGCATCTGATCTGAGCAATTCCACTGTACGTCAGAATGACTGCCTCTGTTCGTGTTTTGCATGACGTATTCAAGTCACTAAGGTGGGAATGCTGTTCATAATGACAGTTTGTTTCCATTGTTGACTGATAAACTTGCAAAAGCTCTTAATTAATCCCCAAGTATATTTACTTGAAACTCGTTACTTCCACAAGCTTTGAGTAATTAGCAGAGTTCATGTGGTTAAGGAGCTTTGTTGAACTAAACAAAACAAAGTATTACATTGATCTGTATCCCGTAATTTGTCGCAGCTATATTGTGAATGTCTGAGTTGTGTTGTAGCATGTTTCTGTCAACACAACAGCATGTCCAACAACCCTGCTTTACACTGGATCTTGCTGCCCTCACGATCAGTATGTACTGAGGACTAGTCCAGGCATTTGACACCCTATGTACAAGTATAGGCCAATTTTTTGAAGATTATGATTATTTGGACTGTCTGTTGATTGAGATCACAGAGGTCAATAATCATTCACTAACTATCGATCAGTTATCAATACATCACAGAAATACCTGAGGCTAAAAGGTCCCAAATGCCTGAGATCAGCATTTTTCACAACACTGGTAAGTGATGACATGTATTACTGACAAAAGCAACATGTTGAACAAAATTAAGAAGCATCCCGTAAATACATACTCAGCTTTGTGTATTGTGTGGGAAATACTTACACTAGGTTACGCAGTGTATGAAACTCCTAAAATCCGTGGAAGCCCACAGGGCTGATACCTGGAAAATGTTGCTGGCGCTGATATCATGTAACCATCCCTGTGTTAAAAATAGGAAACAGAGATAAGGTGTTAAAATAATGTACATAATGAATTTTCTATATTGAGGTTAACTTACACTTGTGCAAAAGCAAATTCATAGAACATAACTTGGTGGTTCCTGTTGATTCATTTAGTGTCACAGCTATCTTGAATTAAAAAAAAACCAAGGAAAGTCAGAATCAATCTCAAGATGTTTGGCAAGGATATTCTCTACATGTTCTTCATACAATGAGCATAGGGGATTTGTAACTCTTTCTGTGAAAAGTATACGTGAGCAACAGCAAATTTACAAATACAGCTTGGTCACTGAAAGCATTCTCTAAACCAATTACATTCAGTGATAGGAAAAATGGTATGCTGATCTGTGGAAGTTCTGGTTTGATTGATCAACTATACATGGAGACGTTGTCTAGCTACCACAGTTGTAAATTTTGTTTTGAAATATTTCCTGTAGTCAGTGGCATGGTCAAATACATACCCTTGGAAAATGTATGGGCACATAGGGCTGGCTACAGAATAACGTAGGCCTGCCATGTAATTTGCAAACAGCGGGCAGGCAGATGCTATTTCATACAGTGTCTTATGTCACAATTGTTTATGTGCAAAAGGCACAATGATAAAGTCAGGAGTTGGTAACTTTCAGGGTGAGTCAGAATACACGGATAACTATCCCAAGTTTCAATCATACAAGAGTGCCTCCTTCGAGCCCACCCCGGAGCAGGCAGCAGCTTCAGCAGGGCTAAACACGATGAAGCAAGGTACCCCAGCCCACTGTGGCATCTCTGCACACTTTCAGTTTCATAGTCAGATTCCACTGTTGTAATATTTCGTTTTTTATAGAGTCGATCTTGGGAAAGAATTTAAGATTTCCTTTACTTGTTTGTTTTGGCGTTCTACTGGTGATTGTGAAATGGACTTGCATGCATACCACTGTATCTTTATAATACGTTATGTGTGTTGTTTATGTCTTTTCACTTGTGTCATTTGCTTTCCTCTTAGCCTTTTGTAACCAAGCTTGCATTTTGTTGCTGCCTGTTAACCAAAGGCATGATTAATATCATCGTTAAAAGTCTTTATGAACTACTTTGTCTATACATCTTCATATCTTGGAAAACTCTGTAAACAGTAAAAACCATACCAAGAAATGCACAGTTTTCTTGTCATGCTTAATTGTCTTCAACATGTTTCTTGCAAGTTTTCTCTTTATTCTAGCATGTTTATTTCTCATTTGTGCATGCTTAGTTTGTAGATATCAACTATCGTTTGCCATAATATACTGGCTGGCTCTTTACAAATATCTTGGTTGGGAAATAGTTAAATCATTTATTTAAAGAAAACAAAATATTAATGATGATGTTTATGTTCATGTGCTTGACATATTTCGTACAGCTGAAATTTTGCTACCACGGTTACATTAACACACTATATCTGATGTTTAGAACATATTTGGGGATTCAAATCCCTGTTTCCTGGATGAGTCATTCTGTCAATGCTAGCCAATACTTACCATTGCTTTTTGGATTGGTAAGTAAAAAAATAACATTGGATTTTACTTCAGTGTCTCATGGAGATACTGTGGGATGTAACAATGGTAGCTTGAAATGTTCTTCATGTCCTCACCGACTGATGTATTCTGTGTTCTAGCACTGGTTACTGAGCCACCCCTACAGAGGAGGAGGAAAGTGGCTGGCCCGCCAGTGTCTTTGTCCACTGAATTTTATGACTCATGTTCATCACAGCCAGCCAGGGATTTTGCTCTGCTTGGTCAAAATGAGAAGTTTGCCAGTAATGTTCAGTACCGACCAAAGAGTGGCAACTTTAACAACAACAATCGAGCTTTGTCACCACCAAAACAACTTCGCATGGAAAAGCAGGTAAGATACTTGTACTAACCGTGATATGGAGTAACCAGTGGTAGACAAGGCCGTAATTCGCAAAACGTTTGTAGCCCTAAGTGTTCTTAACTTTGACCATGGCCAATGTGTTAAGAATGGGTTTAAGAAATAAAACAGATATTTCTTTGCAGTTGCAATAAGTCCGTAATCGGAAGCTGTATTTTCAAATATCAACCAATTTCAGTGTGTAAGGTGTTTGTTGTTAACTGTGCACTGAGTGTTTTTCTGTGTCACATGTAACCTCTTTGTTTGCACCAGCATGATCAAATTATTGACAAAGCAAGGCCTGCACCGATAGTTGATACACAGAAGTTTGTGGAGCCCCAGATGCCTCCCACCCCGCTTGCCCCACGTGGAGACCCTGGTCAGGTGCCTCTGAAGACCAAGATGGTGCAAACACAACCGAAGAGTAAGTCTGTCTCTCAAAAGGCCAGTGACAAGTCTGTCCCTCAGAAGACCAGTGACAAGTCTGTTGAGAACCTGCCTCTGAAGCAGGCTGCAGTAAAGAGCAAGACGAAGGAGAATGAGGCATCAGTGAAGCAAGCTTTGAAAGACAAGAATCTAAGTGATGTTCTAGGGGAGAAGAAGAAGCCAAGCATGAATGAATTCACTCAGGCCAACATAGAGAAGGGTGTGGTTGATTCAGCCCCTGAAGCTTCTGTGAGTCAGTTCTTTGAATGGTTGAGGAATTAGCTGGGTTCAAAGATTTGAAATTCAATCCATTTCAAAATTCCACAGTGTGGAATCTACTAAATGGTGCTGAGGCCAAGTAAATTACAAAGATGGGAAGTTCTTACTCACTAGTAGCATTTGTCAGATATGTTTCTTAACCGATTCTCAGTGCATCTATTTTGCTGAATATTGGGACTGAATATTACTCACAGAAAATGTGAACAACAAATGTTTTTGGACTATTTAAGCTGGATCAGCTACTAAATCCAGAGACGAGTAATATAAGCTCTTCACCAACAATAATTATCCTGAAGGTCGAAAGTAGTTTGTCAGTTGACTGATAAAATTTATTATCAGTGACAGGTGACGCTTCTTTGTGGACTACGCTTCTACTATTTGTTAGGTCATTATTGATCTTTGGCAAGAATTTCGTCTCAATATGGCTGTTATCACGTTACCGAGTATATATTGAACCTGGGTTTCATCACCAAGAGATGGGGAATGTTCTGCAAAAGTTTCTTGTTGACTCACCCCAATTATGATCAAGTTGGTCAGAACCTGTGCTCACATTTTTGTTTTTCTACTAACTGCAGTATTTTGGGCTTTCCCATCACACATAACCAAGTGAAATACCATTTAAAGTAGCACTGAATTAGCTCACTTAATGATACTACACTAATACAGCTTTGATGAAGTTGGTGTGGAAGTTGGAAATGATCTTTTTTGTATTGAACATATTCATGGTTTCAGATTCTTTCACTTCCATGACTTTGACACACTATCTTAAAAAAAGAAAATATGAAAAAGGAAAAAAAAGCATGCTTCAGACTTAATTCAGGTCAGTAATTTTTTTCAGTGATACAGATGAATATTCCACGATATTAAGGCCACGTTGTTTCAGATTTAGGTTTTGTAATGCTGCAAGATGAAGCATGTGTTGACAAATTTCCCCCTTCATGTCAGTGTGTCCCTCTTGTAGGCTGAATATGCCATGAAGTACAAGGCAGGCGTTGCTCCAACTCGACCATCACGCAAGCAGTCAGAGTACCAGCGGGAGTTTGAGTGGAAGAACAGAGTGGGCTCATCTCCAATGTTAGCAGCAGAACAGGTAATGAAGGAGTGAGAATTAGTTCAATGGATCTAAATAGTTGTTGTCACTTGCCACGGTGATGCAGTATCGTAGAGTTAGGGTCAGACAGTGCTGGTGAGGAAGAGCAATGACACTCCAGAAGTGCCTGTTTTTACTTCTCTTACTGTCATGGTACTACCCCTGACTGAAAGACAAGTTGCTGTCACTCCTTCAAATCACAGAAGTATCAATCTGGCTGATTTTTGGAATCAAGTAATTGAAGAGTAGTCTTCATGGTTTTGTTATTGGGTATATACAGGACTTTGACTGGTACTCTTTCAATTTGCAATAGCTTGTGGCGATTGCCTTGGTATCTCTCCAGCTTTTGTACAATTGCAAATGGTAAGTGTCAGCTTCATGCTATCCTGTGTATGCATACTGTGTATACTGTCAAGAGCACCAAGAATGTATTCATTCTTAGCAGCTTGTTAATCACCTCTGTTCTTAATTACAATTTACACTTGTGGTATGTTTTTATGGCCACCTTTGCCATTTGCTAGCTTACCACACTCTCAGCAAAATGAACATTGGTCATGAGAGATGCAACACCTTCCTGCAACTTGATCCTATGTCAGGAGAAAATTTGTAAACAGCTGATTACTATATCCAGCTCTTTTTAGGCAAATAATCTCTGCTTGTAAAACATATTCAGGAATTCAGCTCACATATACTCAATTTGTAAATTATTATACCCAGTAATATTTTATTGCAGATTTCTTATTGTCATTGATCAGCCCAGAGACTATACAGTGAAATCATATTTAAATTGATTATGTGGTCTCTTAGCAGCCTGACAAGCTAAAAGAAACATGAGATGTGTTGTCGAGTGGAATGCATGCAAGGGGAAGTAACTGCAAGCTATGCCAGATCTTGTTGCTCTGTGTATCGCAACCCTTGACTGCCATGGTGATTTGAACAAGAGGTGGCGTGTTTATCAGTCACTGGGTTTATGTAAAACAGGAATCATGTAGTGGACTAATGATAATGTGACTATGATTGATAACCAAGGCTGTTTCTTTTTTTTACCTAACCTATGATATGTTTTAGGTATATTTTAGATGAAAAAACCCCAAACATTTTTGCCAACTCAAAAACAATAAATTGTGTCTGACATTTGTCTGAGTTTGAACTTTGATGAACTTGAGTCAGTAATTGTAGCTACAATGTATCTCATTAATTTTAGTTCTCTCACTGTGATGGAGTTCCGCACTTCTTGCCCAGTTTTGTCACATGAATCAGTTCATACATCAGACTGTTAGCCTGAAGTTCAGTTCCTAAATCTCCTGGTGCAGATGGATTTTGAATATTCAGTACCACTCATACACTCTCATGTTACTCTGTCATGATTTGGAAATGGTTAACTTGTTTGCCAGACATGATAATGTCAGCAAGAAAATCCATGAACCATAATTTTGCAAAAAATTTAATAAATATTGTTTCATCGACTCGTGCAAGCCATGAAAGTCAAGTAGTTTCATGGGTTTAAAGCTGATTCAGTCTTATTATCATCCTTGGTTTTCTGCATCACGAAACCTCATAACTGTCAGTAATTCTGCTAGCATGGTTGGATTGTTTGAAGTTACAGTTTTATCATGTGTTACTGCAACCCAGTCTGTAACTGTACTGGATCAGTTATTTCCTGTATTAGATGTTTTATAAGGTGTTATGTCCTTCAGGATGTTGATGTTGGTATTTTCATGTAACTGGGACTGATGCCAGTGTTTGTTGTAGGTTGTCTACAACAGTAAGGTAGGGCCTGTGAAGACATCAGGCTTCCCCAAGACATCTGAGTACAAGGCCCAGTTCAAGAAGTGGAGGGCAGTGGAGAACGAGCCAGTCCCTGCAGTGAAACGAGCAGTGCAGCAGATGGCCGCCGTCAAACAGAAGGTAGGGACAGTGATGACTGAAGGTCCAGTGATTGAAGCACCCTGTGTCAATATGTGTAGTTAGGTGTGTGTTGAAAAATATCAGGGGTGAGTGAGTGAGTTAAGTTCTATGCCACTTTTAGCAATATTCCAGCTATATCATGGTGGTGGACACAAGAAATGGGCTTCACATATAGTGCACATGTGGAGAATAAAACTCATGTCTTCAGCGTGAAGAGTGAACACTTTAACCACTAGGCTGAAAATGTCAGGACAGAGGATGTTCCCTTGGGATGTACTGAATCCTGTTTAAGGCAATTCTGACATATAATATGAATAGGGTTAACAAAATGAAATCTTTGATAATGAATGCAGTAACAAATCAGAGGCAGATGTATTGTTTATTATATTCAGTAACAACTAATCCTTGGATGTGTTTTGACCATGTTGACAGTGATAGTCCATCACAACAATGACATTGATTTGATAGATCATTTCACAAATGGCAGGGTGAATAATCGTTTCAGTTCTAATGTTCACTTTCCTTATATCTTTTGAAAACTGATCATTGTACCATGGATATACTGCTGTAAAATCTTTCTACGGGAAGTTATTTAATTGTATTTTCATCAGGTTTATGTTTGAGCAGTAGAAATAAGATGATACTTTAAAAGATTTCCAGATTATTACTAAAACATTTTGAGCTTAGTGTTAAAATGTAAATGCATGTGGGTTCACTAACAAGTTGGTGAAAGTGATTGTGGGGTGAGTTGAGGTAACTCTGGGTGTCCCCACAGGTTGTGCAGCAAGCTGTGGGTTTTAGTGTTTAGGAGTCAAATAAAGAAAATTTGGAATGTGTTGCCTCAGGATTGCTATATATTTTTAAACTTATCCTACCTCACGATTTGCACTTCTGTCTCTTTCTAGTGTACCTGGAGCACAAATTGTTGGGAATGTACTCCCTTACCTAAGACATTTTAGAGCATATAGATGTACTTGCTTGTCTCTGCAAAGACTGTGTTGTCCAGATTTTTGTCACTGTTGCACAGGGGGTAACATTTGCAAAAGGTGTACTACTGTTTGTTTACCGGAAATTTTGATGACTATTCTGTTTTCTACTCAAGCACTGACTTCAGAGGTAACTACAGTTACCGGCGGTCACCAGGCAGCGATCTATTGTTTTTATTATTCCCCAGTGAACCATAATTTTGTTTGGCCAATCAACAATTCATGAGATTGCCAATCGCACAAATGTCATTTCGTTTACAATGGGAATGTTTCAGTAGATCATGTAGATTGACTGACAATCTCGATGTAGGGAATCATTTCGTTTACAATGGGAGTGTTCCTGTAGATCATGTAGACTGACTGACAATCTCCATGCAGGGAATCTACTACATTCAGCAATCCATTAGTACTGTCACGTAGCTCTGATAATTCCTATCTCTGGAGGTATCCCTTTGTCAGAGGCAAGAGTTGCTTGACCTTTTGTATTTCCCTCGACCTGCTAGACGCCTACCTTCATATTCTGATGCATACAGTCCAACGTATCTTTGAGTCACTTTCAAGAGGCATCATTACCAGTAGAGAGCCCTGCCACTGGCATATTAATGGCCCTGTTGCTTTTCACTCTGGCAACCAAACCAACAACTTTATAAGCTACCTGCAATGTCTAGGTGTGACATTCGAGATCTATATCGACGACTGAGTTGCTTGACCTTTTGTATTTCCCTCGACCTGCTAGACGCCTACCTTCATATTCTGATGCATACAGTCCAACGTATCTTTGAGTCACTTTCAAGAGGCATCATTACCAGTAGAGAGCCCTGCCACTGGCATATTAATGGCCCTGTTGCTTTTCACTCTGGCAACCAAACCAACAACTTTATAAGCTACCTGCAATGTCTAGGTGTGACATTCGAGATCTATATCGACGACTGAGTTGCTTGACCTTTTGTAATTCCCTTGACCTGCTAGACGCCTGCCTTCATATTCTGATGCATACAGTCCAACGTATCTTTGAGTCACTTTCAAGAGGCATCATTACCAGTAGAGAGCCCTGCCACTGGCATATTAATGGCCCTGTTGCTTTTCACTCTGGCAACCAAACCAACAACTTTATAAGCTACCTGCAATGTCTAGGTGTGACATTCGAGATCTATATCGATGACTGTGTTCAAGCCCAGCAGGAACCAGTCGTCCATCAGCTTCACAGGCAGTTCACCATCAAGTTGGCAAGACAATTAAGGTGGCTTCTGAATTACGAGAAGTCAGAGTTAATACCGACTCGGAGGTTACAGTTCATAAGGGCAATGTTTGATACACAACAGGCCATGTTGTTTGTACCCCACATACAAAATTCGGTGCAGTCTACCTTCATCATTGGATTTGCCCAGAACTCTGTGCCAGTGACACAAGGCATGGGGCATCCACTTTCTTCATCATCAAGTGGCCGGAACAATGTCATCGGCAGAAGGCCCTTCACAGTTTTTCCTCACATAATCTGATGGTCTTATCGGTCACCGATGTCCAGGGTTTGCACCAGTTTGGACTCCTTGTCCTGGCACAGCAGCTGTCATCATCCCATCAACAAAGATGAGTACAGTGCTCCTATGCATTCCTCTCTTGCACATGATGAATAAAATTTGGATTTCATTTTTGAATTTTGTTCCCCATTTTTCTGGGATTAGAACTCTTAACTCAGTTTTGTTGAGTTATTGCAATTACAGTCGAGCCCCGTTTATCCGAACCTCAGATATCCGGAAAACTCGCCTTCCGAACGAAAATTCCTTAAAATGAATTCATAATTTTGTAAAATTACTTACCTATCCGGAAATCCAGTTTCCGTAACCATACGGTCATTTTTACATGCAAAACACTAAATTATGTACATTTTTGTCTCGTATATCCAGGTGGCTGAGCACCTATATGTTTACACACGCGATTACTGAGGGTCTCGCATGACGTAACAAAGAAGTCGGCAGTCTTTGAAGCGTGAGAAGATTACACTACCTCTAAGTCACAAGGTGACACTGAGTTAATTTTTGAGGCGTGTCAATTTGTGGGTCACTATAATTAATTAATCCGGATGATCAAGCAAACTTGGACAGCTGTGAGCGAGAAGACAATTGCTAACTGCTTTCGTCATGTGGATATTATCCAATCAAATGAGGACATGGCCTTGTCGGAACTTCGTGATGCACTACGACCTTATGCACAAGTTGCAACTGTGACTGTTACTGACGATGATCTTGTGAATGTGGACAGTGACGAACTGACCAGGGAAAGTCCTTGCTTTTCAACACAGCCAGTGCAAAAAGCTATGACTGATTTCTTCAAGCGAGCATTACTGCAAGAGCAGTTATGAGACATTTTATGTATGCACTGATATTTGTTTATGTGTAATCAACAAAGATTATGTCTGATGCCTACTATGTTCGTTTCTTTGTACGTTTCTTTGTACATATGACCCGTGATTCAGATATCTGAAAATTCGCTTATCCAGACAATTTCAACATAAGCACAAGTGTTCGAATAAACGGGAAACGACTTTAGTTTCTATACAGATCTACAGTGGTTGGTTCTTGTATTTGCAATGTTGGATTCGACGTTCTCGCTTGCTGACCTCTACACCACACAGACTTCCCGATTTCCTTTGATTATTTCGTAGCGCTCGAGCTCCTAAGTATCCTAGCACACCGTTATGGTCTTACTTTGGTAAGTAGTGGAAGCCATGTGGTGGTACTGAACGTTAAACTTGTGAGCTTTCCTGATTCAGTTTCCTTTTCCCTTCTTCGCGATGGGGTCTGGAGGACTGTCTCAAAGCAGGTGCATGCCCAATTACTAGGGCTAAGACTTTAATCACTGTGGTACTCAGATAAATCGTGACAAAGTGAAGTGAATGGCCTAGTTGTGTACTCTTGCATATGCAAGGGCTGCAGCCAAGCACCAAATTGCTTTGGAGCACCCATTCTCTGGGAGCGATTGTACGTAGTAAGGCAAGGGGATCAGGAGAACCCATCACTAACATAGGTTCTATGCTAGTTGGATCCAGCCTCCGTTGTTCATTGCTATCTGTGGTTGTCATTAGCCTATACAGTGTATACTGTCAGTGCTCTTTGACCTAGGGTAATCTGCGACCAGATCCAAGTGGAATATCATGAGATAGAACAAGTTTTTGAAATTTGGCAATTTCAACTGTGTATTTATATACTTATCATATCTCACATGATGTATGCCCACCGAGCCTCCCTACTACACAGATTACAGTGGTGGCTCCAAGAAGGGAATTATCACTCTGAGGTAGCCACGTGGGTAGATAGGGACGCATGCTGCATGCTCAGCATGGGACTGGGGACCCGTCTTGTAACGAGAGCAGTCTGGGGAACACGAGCGTATGGACAAGAGAGGCCTACAGGGAAAGTTCTCATTCATTCCATTTAGTGTCAAAGCTAGAGAGACAAGTGCAAATCATGAGATAGGATAAGTATATAAATACACAATTCATAGTTAAAATTTCCAATAATGTGTATTATATGTCAGAACTCCAGATAAGATGCAGCTCATGTGGGTACTTTGGAGTGGGTTTTATGAATATTGAGTGGGTATCTCATTTTTCTGCTTTGAAATATGTGGGTATTTCAGTCATTTTACTCACCTAGCTATATGTCACTAAACATGTATGTCCTACGTTATGTCATACCTAATCAAAACCAGCTTAAATATAACGGAAATGATTTCATGAAGGATCACTCATCCCATACTGACACTATGAAACTAGTCCAAGACTAACAGTGCAGATTCATGGCAATGTATGTCTTCTTCTTCATTATGCAGGTGATTTGTATAAGTACATTCCGTACACATGTTTTAAACTTTTAGTGTTCGTAACATTTTCATTGTGTAATTGGTACACAACAATTAATTTTCTGTGTGTTAGTGGAAATTTTCTATGCATGTTTTTTCTGGCTACACAGCTTATCTAGGGCTCTGACCTATAATATATTTTAGATTCTATTTTCTGTTATTTTCAGGCTCTGAAGAGGAGTAAGAGTGTTGGTGGTGAGTAAAGTTTAGTTACAGCTGTTATACACATACCGTGCTTGATACAGCTGTTATACACATACCGTGCTTGATACAGCTGTTATACACATAACATGCTAGTTATAGCCGTTCTACACATAATGTTCTTCATACTGAAAGTTGGAATGGATTTCATGTTTCATACCAGTGAGGGACAAAGTATGGACAGCCATGCAGTCTGATTATTCAGAGTGATATCTCTGTCTGTGTTGAGAGGATGAAATGTTAATGGTCACATGCAACACAAAACAACTTTGCAGATTCTGATACCTTTCAGTATGGACTTACAGAAACAGAAATAAATTGTCAAAACTCCAAAGTCTACTTATAAAGTTGAAAATAATGCGATGAAAAAATGCCTACGAAGTTGCAGTTCAAACAATTCATTAATTTTCCCCCAGCGCTAGGGAAAAAGTTATTCCATCTGTGCTGTGCTGCACCCATAGCGCATGCGCATTGCACAGCTTGAACTATGAAGGCGACTCGTACAAACACAGCAAGTGAGAGGTGCAATAATTATTGCTACAGTCAAAGTTGGAGAACAAGAGGTGTTTTTTCTTTTGTGGTTGCAAGCTTTTTGGGTGTGCAGTAATAAATATACACTGGCTCCATGCAGATTTGCAAACCAAGTATTCAAGAAAGTGTAGTATTAGAAATACTGATTTCATTGCTAAACATTGCTCAGCTTGAAACCTGAAATGTTTTAATACGTGTCTCTGGAAACATAGAAAAATATGCTGATTGTGAAAAGCTGTCTCTGTCACCGACAAAACTCAATGTCTGTGTTATTGACACCTATGTGTCTGCCTGCTGTCTGCTGACGGCAATATGCAATGCACAACGTCAATCACTGACCACATGCAATTTGAACTTTACACCTGTCAGGCTATACACCATAAACAGAATACATTGATTTATGACTCGTGCACCTGGGTTCTGTCTCTCTCACATTACAGAGACGAGCAGGTGTGATCTATTTTTCCTGATGACTTAATCAGACGGATACCGGTGCAAACTGACATTGCCAGTTTCAAGTTCTGCTGTGTACTTGGGCGAACGACAGTTTACAGCCACGCAGTAGTTCACCATCTAAGTATTTGCATATTGGATCAAACAGAAATGCAGAGAGCATGTATTTACAAAACCCAATATCTCTATGTACGTTTTTTGTGGATAACAACTTTTCTGTCGTATATGATGCAGCCCTTCGGTATGGATTCTTATCCATCTGTCACTTTGCTTGACAGTGTATATGAATCCATACCGAAATGTCATATCATATACAGAAACGTTTTTATCCATAAAAAGCTTACTTTCTTATTAGTCACCATACTTCTGAAATACCAATCAAACAGATCATCGCTATATACACAAAATGAGCCTTCTGTATATCTACAAATGAACCAGCCAATGAAAAGTCTTCGTTATACTTGAGTGCACACCCACCCGATCCGACTGGGTTCGGTCTCCCAGGTGCTTCGTTTTTAGGAAAGTAAACCCAAGTACAAAATATTGCACTTTTGATTCACAATTGCATGCTTATAATGTTGTTTATTTATTGGTTTATTTTTTCACATTCAGCAATGTATGTTATATGTTATGAATAAGTGATGATTGTGTTTTAATTATCTTTGGGTTTTTATTTTGTTGCATGTGACCTTTGATGGGGAATCTTCAAGGGTAGACACTACTGTCAGTTTCCCTGAAAACTAAACATGTAAAACCTTCAGAACTTTAGAACAACAAACTTGTTGATTGTGGTAAGCAGTCTCTGTCACAGAGAAAGCTCAGTGTCTGGTTTATTCACACCTCTATGTCTGTCTGCCTGTCTGCTAAGGACAACATGCAATACACAACTTCAATCATTGACCACGTGCAATTTGAACTTAACACCTATCAGACTATACGACATAAAGAAAATAAGTTGATTTATGACCTGTGCACCCGAGTCCCGTGTCTGCCACATTATGTAATTAGGCATGTGTGATACACATGACATGTTTTTATGTCTGTTGGTTGCAAACAAACTACATTCATTTTTTTCGGATGACCGGATCTGACGGAAACTGGTGCAAACTCTTGTCAGTTTCAAGTCCTGCTTTGTACTTGGACGAATGACAGATTCCAACCACGCAGTAGTTTACCATCTCTACTGACATGATTTTTGATTGGATCGAGCGCAGATTCAGAGAACATGTATTTACCAAACCCAACATCTCTATATACATTCTTCATGGATAACGACTTCTTTTCGTGTATATGATTTTGTTTGACAACCGTATATGAATCCATACTGAAAACGACGCATCAAGTACACAAAAAGAAGTTGTTATCCATAAAGAATCTTACTTTCTTGTGACAGGCTATACTTCTAAAATGCCCATCAAACAGATCATCTTTCTGTACACATAATGAACCCTCAGCATATCAGCAAATGAAACAGTCAATCGGAAGCCGTCGTTACACTTAAGTGCATATCCACCAGCTATGACTGGGTTCGGTCTCCTGAGGGCTTCCTTTCGGGGGAAGTAAGCCCAAGTACAAAATATTGCACTTTTGAATTGCGATTGTACGCTTATAATTGTGTTTATTTGTTTTTTTACAAGCAGCAGTGTATATTATATGTCATGAATAAGTGATAAATGTGTTTTAATTATGTTTGATTTTTTGGTTGCATTTGACCTTTAACATTGTCAATGTTTTATGTGTCAGTGTGTCAGTTGTATAGTGGCATATCCCGTGGCTTCCTTTTTCTATGGACCTGTGAAGGTCCCGGGGTAGAATAGGCCTTCAGCAAAACATGCTTGCCATAACAGGCGACTATGCTTGTCATAAGAGGCGACTAACGGGATCAGGTGGTCAGGCTTGCTGACTTGGTTGGCATATGTCATCGGTTCCCAAATGCGCAGATCGATGCTCATGTTGTTGATCACTGGATTGTCTGGTCCAGACTTGATTATTTACAGACTGCTGCCATATAGCTGTAATATTGCTGAGTGCAGCGTAAAACTAAACTCACCACTCACTCACTCCTTTTTCTATGTACGTTTTTAGCATGTGTAGTAATGTTGTGGTGGGTCTTATTTTAGTTCAGCTGGGTTCGGCTTTATTCTTACATTATCTCTCACATGTGTGTTTTAGTTACGTCAGCGTTGTTATGAATGTTATTTATATATGTACATGTATATATGCTACAGGGAAGGGCCTACCTCCTTTTCAAAACAATGCCTCCATGCGTAAGGCCATACAGTGCTCGTTTGAGGAGACTTACCAGTGTGCAGCACAGCAATTGGATGTGGATGTCCACTCAGCTTACTAGTCAGCCTTACAAGGCCAGCTGGTGGACCAAGGCCCAGATGGTGATGACTTATTATCATCACTGCTGGCATGCCAACTTACTGGGGTGTTAATCCCACCACCTGCTCCCGTTCTTCCCCTCACACAAGCAAGCAGAGTCTTGCCGACTATGGGAGTGCTCTCAAAGACACATACCTCCATGTTCCTATGCACCCTGATGTGAAGAAATACCTTTGGTTCTCCTTCGATGGGATGTGCTACCTGTTTCATTTGCTCCCCTTTGGCATCTCTACAGATGGTTTACACCAAACTTATGTTGGTTCCAGCTCAGTTAGCCAGCTCTCAGAGCAGGTGTTGTTACCCATAACCGGACCGGTGCTCGGCCAGCAGTTGAGCAGGGATTCCACACATCAAGTGATGGATGTCGTAGTGACACTGTGATGGATTATCAACCTCAAGAAATTAGAGCTTGTTCGAATGCAGAATCTGGTGTTCTTGGGGGCACATTTCAATATAGAACGGGAATGACTCTAGGGTGACAAACCAGACACTGGTGTTTTGCTCCTAGATTCCAGATCCATGGGCAGTAGCCAATGACACCTCGGTTGAATGGACAAGGTGCTGTGGGAGTTCGCACCAATGCCGCTGAGTCCTGTTGCTGCTGGCCGCACAACCAGCTTGACTGCTTGTGCTTCGTGCACTGGTTTGGTTGGCACAAAGCTGGGTTCCAGAACTTTTCAGCTTTCTAGTACAACCTCCTTTACTGTTAATTTTTTTGACAGACTTACTATCCCAGAATGGAGTGCCACATTCAAATCCCAGGATTCAGTGGGTGGCCTGGCCACTTTTCTGAATCACCTCCAAGCGAGCTGAATTTTTGCACCAGTTGTAGCCACAATTCTGGCTTCAGGGGGTGATTCAACAAACGTTCAATATAAGGATAGATGGACCTGTTATGCATGCTGGTGTGTCAGCAGAGGGATTCTCAATCCCTTTTCTGCAGATTTGGTCTCTGTTTTAGAATTTCTACAATCCGGGCTCAAAGCCAGTGTAGCGGCTTCAGCTATTAGTGGATATTGTATGGCTATCTACATGCCTACTGATGGTGCACTTTTGGGGCAGCACCCTCTTATTCAGCACTTTCTAACAGGTGTGAACAGACTCTATCCAGTTGTCTGATGGACCAGTCCCCTATGGGATCTGTCAGTTGTTCTGCATTGGCTGTTCGGTCCCTTTTTTCATAATCTATTTGGGCTATCGCTCCATCTATTGACATGGAAGACTGCTTTCCTTGTGGCGGTAACCTCTAGCAGGCAGGTAGGCGACATTCACACAATGTCTGCAGATCCTGCCCTAACTGTTTTCCCTAAAGACAAAAGTTACACTTTCCGTCTTTAGAGGTATTGTACTTTCCATGTTTCGGTGTCTATTGAGCTTTCTGCTTTCAGGCAACCATCGCCGCCTTGTACCCCTTTACAGCATAGCCATGTTCTAGATGTACCCAAACGCTTAAGTCCTATATCAGGTGAACAGTTGATATCTGTGGGGATAATCAGTTGGTTAAGACAGGTCTCCCTGCAAACAAACAAACTATTTCCCAGTGGATTGTTTCGACTGTTTGTATGGTTTACAGTCATAATGGTTGTGTACCACTTGTGGGTTTTAGGGCTCATTTAGTGAGGGCGGCTGCTACATCAAAGGCATATGCTGCGGTCCTGCCTCTTGAGGAGATCTGCTCCAGTGCTCTTTGGACGTTCTGTTCCGTTCATCCGTCATTACCAACTTGGCAGACACTCAAGCGAGTGTGCTCAGTTCAGTTCGTCAGTTCTCTCTAGTGGGCAAGCTTCCAGCTCTCTAGCTGATTGAGCTTTCAAGGTTTTTTGAGAAGTGAACGATTACTAGTATCTGCTGATTTAACTGGTGTCAGGTATAAGAAACCTTTCTAGCTATACCCTTGGTGTTGGGCTCTATGTTGGTTCTTTTTATCCAATGTACTTTACATTCCTCTGTACTGTTCTATGGCCTTGATAGCCTTGCCTGGGTTCTATGGCAAATTTTTTGCTTGGATTTATTGCTAGAGTCTCCTATCTTTGCTTCTGACTTGTGACAGGAGGGAGTGGATGGAGGGGAGATTATCGGAGCAGTTTACATTATGGAGGTTTCTCATTCTAAACAATATGTTCGACCCCTTATCCTGGCTCATGACCCCTGCCTGATTGGCAGAGGTGGACAAGTGACCATGTAAGTGAGCTTTTCCACTATTTTTAGCTAGGGAATTCCTCTTATTGTCAGGTTTTTTGATACAGACAGAATACCGCTCCCTAGATCAGTCTTTGTCTGTCTTATGCTTATATGTACCCCAAGGAGGAATATATGAAAAAGAATCAAACTAATCTGTAGACGCTCAAGATTCTTTGAATATAGTCCTCCTTGGGATACAGCCACCCGCCTCCCCACATGCTGATTATGTTCAGCATGGAAAGTGAGGTACCAGGTTATAGTCTAGAGTTACCTGCACTTGGTTGTATGGGCCTGTGGGGCCCTATGGGGTGGTCTCACAAGATGGAAACACAGTTTTTTGTTTTGAAAATATTTTGTTCAAATATTTAGATAACTGCCATAAGGATTTAAAATGAACATTTATATGCCTGTATGGTAATTTGTCATGTCTGCATATATTGTAGCCTGCTTCCTACTACTTATCATCAACGAGTACCTTTACACATCACACTGTATTCCATACTGCTAATCATTAACAAGTACCTTTACTCATCACAGTGTATTCCATACTGCTAATCATCATCAAGTACCTTTACACATCACAGTGTATTCCATACTGCTAATCATTAACAAGTACCTTTACACATCACAGTGTATTCCATACTGCTAGTCATTAACAAGTACCTTTACACATCACAGTGTATTCCATACTGCTAATCATTAACAAGTACCTTTACACATCACAGTGTATTCCATACTGCTAATCATTAACAAGTACCTTTAGACATCACAGTGTATTCCATACTGCTAATCATTAACAAGTACCTTTAGACATCACAGTGTATTCCATACTGCTAATCATCATCAAGTACCTTTAGACATCACAATGTATTCCATACTTCTAATCATCATCAAGTACCTTTACACATCACAGTGTATTCCATACTTCTAATCATCAAGTACCTTTACACATCACAGTGTATTCCATACTGCTAATCATTAACAAGTACCTTTAGACATCACAGTGTATTCCATACTTCTAATCATCATCAAGTACCTTTACACATCACAGTGTATTCCATACTTCTAATCATCAAGTACCTTTACACATCACAGTGTATTCCATACTGCTAATCATTAACAAGTACCTTTAGACATCACAGTGTATTCCATACTGCTAATCATTAACAAGTACCTTTAGACATCACAGTGTATTCCATACTTCTAATCATCATCAAGTACCTTTACACATCACAGTGTATTCCATACTGCTAATCATTAACAAGTACCTTTAGACATCACAGTGTATTCCATACTTCTAATCATCATCAAGTACCTTTAGACATCACAGTGTATTCCATACTTCTAATCATCATCAAGTACCTTTAGACATCACAGTGTATTCCATACTGCTAATCATTAACAAGTACCTTTAGACATCACAGTGTATTCCATACTTCTAATCATCATCAAGTACCTTTATACATCACAGTGTATTCCATACTGCTAATCATTAACAAGTACCTTTACACATCACAGTGTATTCCATACTTCTAATCATCAAGTACCTTTACACATCACAGTGTATTCCATACTGCTAATCATTAACAAGTACCTTTAGACATCACAGTGTATTCCATACTTCTAATCATCATCAAGTACCTTTACACATCACAGTGTATTCCATACTTCTAATCATCAAGTACCTTTACACATCACAGTGTATTCCATACTGCTAATCATTAACAAGTACCTTTAGACATCACAGTGTATTCCATACTTCTAATCATCATCAAGTACCTTTACACATCACAGTGTATTCCATACTGCTAATCATTAACAAGTACCTTTAGACATCACAGTGTATTCCATACTTCTAATCATCATCAAGTACCTTTAGACATCACAGTGTATTCCATACTTCTAATCATCATCAAGTACCTTTAGACATCACAGTGTATTCCATACTGCTAATCATTAACAAGTACCTTTAGACATCACAGTGTATTCCATACTTCTAATCATCATCAAGTACCTTTAGACATCACAGTGTATTCCATACTGCTAATCATTAACAAGTACCTTTACACATCACAGTGTATTCCATACTTCTAATCATCATCAAGTACCTTTACACATCACAGTGTATTCCATACTGCTTATCATAATGAAACAGAGCTACTCTAGCCACCTGTACAATAATGAGTATTTCACGTTTGCTCCCCTTCTTTTGAAAGAGTGTATGATGGGCATGGGGAATTGTCCTTATGGGGTAATGTCCAAATTCTGATTAAATATGTGTTTGAATATTTGTCAGCTGTTGATGGCCGAGGTGCTGCCCGGCATGCTTCATCTGTGGATCAAGACAGAGAGGTGGGGCAGGAGGAGCAAGAGGAGGAGGAGGTGACGAAGGCAGAGGTGCCTAAAGCCCAGCCTCACCATGGCAAACTCAGGTGGGACATTGATGTTGATCATCCCAACTCACTTTTGTAATTGTCACATTGTCTTTTTGGCCACTGGTGACCTGCTGTACCAACAGGAAGTGTCCTTTCTCACAGCTTTACAGCTCATTAGGTATAGAATTGTTTGTGACTAAGTCTGTGCCACCGCTTTTACTGACAACATGCCCTGTACACTACATCAGTGCATTTCAAGCCATTCTCATTTGTGACAACTTTTGTTACTGAGCAAAAAGTTTCTGAGTGGGGAGAATAACGTTTTGTCTTGTTTAGCAGATACATATCTAAGTATTCAGCAAATCCACAGAGTCAGTTGTAGCTTGTAACTCCCAAGTTTTACAAAAATATCCATTTAAAATACTCCTTCAAGACATATTAAAGAAACAAAAATGACTTGCTTCCCATTTCCAGGAGAGTGGTCACAGAGTATGCTGCCAACTTCAAGAGCCCACAGAAGTTCAGCTATGACAAGGGAGCCTGGAAAGGGGCCGATCCTCCTCAACTGTATGCCCAGAAGGTTGGTTCATGGAATCTGTGGATTGTAAATCATTCTTACGTTGGTCTGCTATTATTTGGAGGCCTGTGTGATATTTACAGGACAAAATGATTTTATGAAATGTTATGGTGAAAACAACCCTCCCTCACTAGTTACATACAAGGGATGTTGTTGTGAACAACATTCATTCACTTGCTCGTTTTCTCACTCAATATTCTCGACTTGAAGCATTTATGCATGCCACAAACTTCCTTGTCAGCCTGAAGTCAGTTCTGAAGACCCACCACTGAAGAGCTGGTTTGCAGAGGTCTTGGAGCTGAGACGTAAGGCCAATGAGTACAAGAAGAGAGCTCAGGGCACTCACTTCTCCCGTGAACACCTGGTGCAGCTCATGGCTAAACAGGCCGGCTTCTGGGACATTCCGACAGCACGTAGCAGCAGCAGTAGCACCTTGTCAGCGCTGTCTCTCGAAGCCGGCAACCTTGTACACAAGTAGGTCCTTCGCTAATCACACTCTAGGCTCATAGCTACCATGTACATGTGTGGATACACGGCCAGAGATTGGACTCACCAACTTTATGCTTAAGTGTATACTGAACCCCCAAAGAAATGTCACCCTACCAGAAAATTTGCCAGATATGTTTCATCTTAATTTTGATTATTTTTTTTTCACTTTTTTATATGTTAGCTAGACCTGGTTCGTAGCCAATGTTCAATACAAAAGCTGGTATTGCATCTTGACGTTTGATGGCAGAGTGAAAGTGTGGTGACGACACAGGGAATGTTTCGCAGATGATTGTGTCCTGGAAAGAGAGTCATTGGGAGATTGAAGCATAATGGTGTGGGAGGCTATTGCTCTCAATAACCAACTAGGCCCTATAGTATTCCAGAATATTAGTCCTGGTAGAAAAAATGGCACTGCATGCAAACTCGTCAGTGGCCTGCCCTCAGTCCAGTCTTAAACCTGATGGAACGCATGTCGGGTGAGATTCAGAAGAGGCTCAATGACATTGGACCAAGGCTGAGAACTACAGCTAAACTTTCCCAGGTGCATCAAAGAGTCCTAAGGCCTTCATCAGCTGTCTTATCCACTCCATGTACTGCTGTCAATGCTCAAGGAGTGCATACACATTATTGAATTTCTGATGGCACTGTCCGACCACCTGTCTTCATTTTGACTTGTAATTGTCTGAAATCCATCTTTAAGTATTGCTGATAAAACTGGTAATTTTGAAAACTTTCTGATGATTTTTATGTTATTTACGAGTGTTTGAATTAAACTGTTTACCAATTTCCAAAAGGGAGTGACTTTTTTATGGTTTGTTACAAGGGTGTGTTTTTTTTAATTTGTATGATCACTGATTAGTTGATAGTTATCATGGGTCACATTTTGCATCATATACGATCAATGGCAACAGCAATTTAGAGGCATGCCTTTGTAGATAGCGCTTCAGAGTTGCCTCCCTTGAGGCAATCATTTTATATAATTATCTGTTTTGACTGGTGGTAAACATAAGGCCAATCGAGAAGATTCTGAGAGAACACCGATGCAGCCATGCTTTCCTGGAATGTTCAAGCATGTGTGTCAATGTATGTAAAGACTGGTTGTTGTGTTGTTTACTGGTTCAAAGGGGACTTTTGTCATGGCAATTTATTAGCTGTAACAGGTTCAGTGTAAATCGAGATACTCGGTTCAAACAACTTTGTATGTAAGTACCATGTTTTTTTTGCAGAACAAAGAAACAGTTAAGATCAAAGAAAGAGTCTGAGAAAAATCTCGTAGACTTTGAGTCCTGCAAGGCCACCATTGCTGACTCTGAGACGCCATCAGAGCTGGAGGAGGGTTTATTTGAGGAAAGGCAGGCAGCAGGGAAGAAGAACCGGAAGATGGCTTGGAGTGATGAGAACATGGATCAAAATCAGTGAGTTGTATGCAGCTGAGGTCATTTAAAGGCCAATATTGTCAGACATACATATAGGAGATAAACAATATGTGTTGGCCAATTTTCAGCTGTTATTGAGTATTTGAAGCACAGGAATGCATTTGGAAGCAATGGCGTCAGCCGGAGGTTTCAAATGAAATATTCATGTGCTTCAAATACTCAATAGCACCCAGAAATTGGCCATCACATGATGTTTTTCGACATTGTAAACCAAAGGGTTTTACTGTCTGCACTTGTTTATATCGAGTACATGTACAGCGGTAAAGCCGCTGCAGCTGGCAGCTGGCCGTTTCAGCTGGTTCCCATGGTAGCATCTTGAGTTGCTCAATACGCGGTGAATAGTCTAGTCGTTTGATCATGTTTTTCAACCAATCAGATTGCAGAACACAGTGAGTTTTGGTTTACAATGCAGAATATGTAGCAGTATAGTTTAAATGACAAACTTGAAACTTTGAAGGTCAGCTGGACATGTCAAACATAACTAAGGCTCAGAGTATTTGCAGGAAAATAGGTTTCAGTGTTCCTGCAGGTGTTATCTTGGATCTGATAAAAACTAAACTTTAGGAGATTTTTCTGTGTTTTGAAAGAAAATAATGAAAGAATATATTGGGAGCTGGAGCTGAAGATTTGTGTATGCCTGCTGTTTGTAAATAATGCAAAATGTGACTGAAGTTAAAATGATTGTCTGGATTTTTTGTTTTCACAAGGTCTGGGATTTTACAGTCCCCATGCTATAGTCAAACATGTCACATGACATCTGGATGTTTACTTGTGAGGACTATAGTTAATCAAGCGTGATATGTGTGGACTGCTTGAATAAAGTCGATAACGTTCCCTGATGATATGTATGATGTTGCAGAGTGGAAGATGATGCAGCAGAGAGTGTCATCTCCCCATCACCATCTGATGCTACTCCCCAAGGCAGGATCCCCACCCCTCAGTGGAGGCAACCTGGTAAAACCCCAAAGAAGACCAGGCACCATTTGGATCGTACCACTCCAGCTGTTGGGGGTGCCATCCTCACCTCTCCCCCTCATCCAGTTGCCCAGTCAAGGTCATCAAGATCAGGTAACTGCAGTAATTGACTGAAACTAGAATCAGTGGAGGACTTTGTTGTAGTCCGTTTTATCAAGACGTAACATTTGACTGACTGACCCTGAATCTTAACAGCAGTGTGTCATTTAAAGTTGACTGTACATCAATTATCCAGTACTGTATGGATCCATGGTGTAGTGTCTGGATACTGTGAAACACTACCTAAAAACCCAAACATATTATAGTATATGATGTATTATGTGTGATATAATTTGTAATTGTGCATGGTCCTGTGCATAGAGCTGTGGGCTTACTTGCACAAAGCGATCTTAGCGGTATGATGATTGTAACTTCCATTCTCTTAGCGCTAACATCACTTTGTACAAGTGAGCCCAAATCACTAATGAGTTGAAGTTAAGCAGTGTTAGTGGCCATGTCTTGTGGCTTGACTGCTTAGAGTTTCTGTGACCCACAATAAAGTGAGTTTGTTCAAGAATGTGACTGTTCACCCAGCAGTGAATGGATACCTGGTGGGATAAGTGATATGAGTGTTAACTTTCTAGCACCTCACATGCAAGGTTTGATAGCACATTGGGCAAGTGTGTGGGGACACGAACCACAAGAATAGTCATTATTATTTTATTTTCCCATGGACCCATTCACCACCACACATGAATGATATCACTGTTACTTATATAACACATATCTGGCAGTCAAGAAAGTTCACTAGTGAATATGATGAGTAATTGGACAAAAAGACTTGATAGTATTGATTACATTGACTGAATTGAATCACACAGTTAAATTATTGTGACTACTCCATAGCCTGTGTTGACTCAGTTGTCTCACAGTGTTTTGCGTCTCTTGGGCAGGCAGCAGTCAGGATACTTTGGAGGATGAATCCGAGAGAAAACAATTTGGAAAGGTAAGTTTTTGCTCATCTTTATCTCTTTTGTGCACATCATATTTATAAGGACCAGAAAGATGACCATTTACATGGAGGGAACTGTTTCTTGAACATACCATTCAACATATTCTTGATTCTATTTGTTTTTGTTTCATGGAAAGTGGTTTTGCCTCCATTGACTTATACAGTAAACAGGATAAATGCTATCTCCAGAGAGTTCATCATAATTAGTTTGTAGAAGGCTAAAGTCAATGTTTCCTTCAGACATATAATCTGAACCGACTGCTGACAACCCCCACGTTTGGCCAGCCATCACACGACACACACATGTTGAGAGACGATGACGCCTCCGTGGATCAGCCGCTGAAGACCACTTACATGTTTACCCCAGCAGGGTATCAGTCTGACGTGGAGCAGCAGGGTGTAGAAGGTAGGAACATGTTACCTTATATCTTCTACTGATGCCTCAGCCAATATCTAACCTTCTGTGGGATGGAGCCTGACTGAACATTTTCATTAGACTTTGTGAAATTCAGATCTTCATGTGCATGACATTAGCTGAGATCTGTTGAAATATTTTGGGAAACCTTTCTGTCACATGTCAGGATATTTTCAACATATGACAGTATTTGCCCTTTTTAATGGATGGATTGACAGAAAGTTATGTCAGTGTATGAATTCTATTTCTGATTGATAGCTTGAGGTACATGCATTGTAAAATGAAAGAGGGGGCATTCCTGTAAAGGGTTGAGAGGTATTGAGATTTCAAGACTTTTTTGTGGTATGGATTAAAAACATGTGTTTTGAACTAAACAGAATGTATGAACACTCTCCTTTAGACAGGTATCAAATCTGTAGCAAACTGACCATCTTGACAAACCTCAGATCTCTGTCAAAAAGAAAACAGCTTGCATGAGATCACTGGAGACATTTTTTGTGATCTTCTGTCTTGTTGATATAATAATCATGCTCATAGCTCATCACATCTTGATACAATGTATTCTAGAGAGTTGGGTTCCTGAAAAACAAATGGAATGCAGCACTAAATATTTTGCTTATCTTAACACTGCACTATTCCCCTGCTCAGAACCAGTAGCTGTAGCCCCAGTACGTCGACAGTCTCGAAGGAAGGAGAGAATGCGGCCAGCAGGTGTCCCTTCCACCCTACATGAGCAGATGGGTGAGACCTACACTAAGCCCATCCTCAACTTGCCTCCAGGTACGTGCTGCCATTTGTCATAGTTACAACAACAAAGTGCTAATAATTATGTCAATCACTGGTTTTCTGGTCAGACTGCATTGAATGTAGGCCATTCACTTAGAATATTGCTGACAATAGTTATCAGTTATGAGACTCTCATTTCTTCATCGATTATTACTTCAATAATTTCTTATTTGTTGGACAGACTCTGAACCTGCAGAAGACAATGATGACAATGTGTCTCTCTCACTGTCTGTTCGCTCAATCGCGTCCAGCTGCTCATTGGTGTCGGACATCTACGAGCGAGCCAAGAACCGAAGGGACAACTTCTGGAGAAAGGGAGAGATTGCTTCCAGATGAATACCTGTGTAGTTAGATGTTGACTGACTGCTGTGTTTTTCTACCATCATCAACAGTTCTCTGTATGTGGATCTGATGCTGTGTTATATGCTGTGATCATGGTATATCAGTTCGAGTGACAGTTCGAGTGAAAAGTGCTGTACCATCATTATTGTACACTTGTTACTAGACTTTGTTTACTAGGACAGATTTTATGATTTGTTGTTTTGTTTTCGACTCTACAAATCATGCAGAATCTGTTTTCAAGTTACAGAGTACCACAGTGACATCACTGACCATTTTGTTGAGAAACATTTTGATGTAAACCTAATGTTCTATTTACTTAGACATGACCTGGCCTGGCCTGGCCTGACCTGACCTGACCTGACCTGACCTGACCTTGTCTGACGGTACACTATTCTGTTAGATCATTTCACATTGAGATCCCACATGCATGGGGTTATTTTAGAGTATTATTCATACTCCTGTGATATGCTGTTATCTTGATTTGTTTATTGAAATCATATTTTTCAGTTACTTTTTGTTTAACTTGATGCAAAGCTATGTTATTTTAATTATCATTTTACTGCAACCGTTTTATGTAGGATTGTATGATAAGCACGATGCAGATGCAAAATCAAAATCAATTCAACTCTTTGATGATTTGGATAATATGTATAGTTTATTTTATTTTGTGCATGCTAGAATAGATGTATTTCTCACTTTGACCAAAGTTCTGTGGGATACTTTTAAATAGTAAATCATTATTTGTGGAATCTTTTTGTTTTTAGAGACTCTTGCAGTGTTTTAAGAAACGACACCTTCTATATTGTAATGTTCAACATAATTTTGGTATTGTCCATACTGAATGAATGTTGAACTGCTTTGAGCTAGAAATATGCCAAGAATTTGAACAAGCAAGGAAAGATTTACTGGAGACGGTGCCATAGGTGGTGTCATGCTAGGGTTATCAATGCAGGAATTGGCAGTTATCTCTCCATTGTTTTATTCTATTACATTTCAGGTAGGTACACGTAGAGATCAGGAAATGGCATATTTAATTGTTGTCATTTTTATTGAAAGTGGTTGTGATGGGAGTACAAATAGTTTCCCTTCTTTCAAAACCCAGGAATTGACACAAAAATGAGATAGGTTTGAAATCCTCTTTGCGTTATCTGCCCATATGATAGCTTATATACCTAATCATGACTCATCTCACAAAGCTCACTGTGATACTGACAAGTTTTTTACAGGGCTGCTGCTTGCACTGAAATGACATACTCAACATTTTTATGTCAGCTCTGTTAATATGCAATGTATTAGATGTTTGAATGAAATATTCTCTTTACATTAGCTGTAACTAATACATTCTAGTAGCGAGTGAACACAATAAAACATATATCATTGCAAGTTTTGATTTCTTTGAAATTATGAAAGGTTTACCTCTCAGAGAAGGTACTGTGGAAGCATCAGAGTGTTTGTCTTGACTGTATACCACAACAGAGTGGTGGACATAAGGACAGAACAACAGTCACAATTATAGAAATCACTTTTGATCAGTGTTGACACCAGGTGTTTGCATGAAGTGGGTAAACATGTTGTTCCCTACCTGTAATACATCAGACTTAAGTGTTTTCTTGTTGCCATGGCAATACACAACAGTACTCCTGTCAAACTAGCTTCTTTCATAGTTAGTCAGTCTGTTACCTCTGAACCTTACTGAAAATACAACAGTCATAGAAATATACAGGAAATGCTTATATATATTTCTCTGAAGTATTCAGAGGGTGTTTATCAGATCATTCATCTACTTTGAAATAAGGTTTCATTATCAAACCAATCATCACACATATAGAATGTGTCCCTGTAAAATGTTTGCACAGTAAAGTGTAAACACAACCACGCCCTTATTATCATATATTCTGTAGGTGCAATGTATTTGTCAAGATACATCAAACTATGGCGTTTGATAAAAGTACAAATGCCCTGGATACCCATTGAACAGCTGTCATCAGAGAGTGGTGTGTGCAGTGTGAATGGAAAGGATGCAAGTGCAGGGTTGTCAGACAACCATCATGAGTAATTGACCTGACCTGAAACATTTACAATTGTCAGTGGAGTTTGATAGGCATGTGTTAATAGGATTGTTTCCCAGGAAAGATATCAAGATAGTTTCATAAACAGTTGGTAAGAAAAACGTTGGTGTCGACATCATTTATTGAAAGCACAAATATGGCCAGAGTAGCCTGTTGTTGCCTGCACTGTCATGTAAACCACAGCAGGAAAGATACTGGCTTTACCAGTGCATGAACCCTCTATTGAGGAGATAGTTGGGGCTACATTCAGCTGGAGTGTGGACTACTATGAAAGTTGGAGACCAAGTTACGTCCAGACCTGATAATAGATGGTGTTAACGTCATAAACGGGATGTCTGTTAGTAAAGCGGAGAGGTTGATAACAGATGTCATGTTAGCACAGATCATAACGTGTGGGATTAGATGACCTGTATGGAAAGTAGCATCATCTATACAAAACATTTCCCAAATATTTTATGAAGCTATTTTCAGACTGTGCGAATTTTTCGATTCATATCTTAGTGAACCGTGGAAAGAACAGTGGTAGTCCTCAGACATGTAGATACTGGAATGAAACAGTTTGGTACCTATGAAACTAAGCGGATCGTGTTGTCAGGCTTGGTGAACTGCTTCCGTGTAATAGTGCCAATACCGCAGGACACTCGTATTTTGCTTTACACGTTTGTAGGGCAGACAGTGTTTTCGTAGACTGAGCCAGTTCGTAGACGCGGTGATTTCGTAACCCAGACTGTTTCGTAGACGGTGATTTAGTAGACGTGTATAACTAATTGAATAATATTATTCTGCAAGCATATAATTTACATAAACCACTAGGCTTATGTATGTGAAGATTTTTTGGATATGTTTTTCAGTGATGCAAAGCTATGCTCCCTTTTCAGCGGTATGAAACTCGGAACAAAGGAACTGAAGACATGAAAAATGTAATTGAAGAAGGACCGAATATGGACCGTAAAATATGAAAGACAGACTGAGTTTTGACAAGGAGAGATAATGTAATATTCTTATGCGCAAGAGAGATAATTTAATATATTTGTAAACAATAACAATAAGACTTTGATAACAGCACAATTCCATAGATCACAACCAAGCAGATATCACATTTTCTTCAATCCGTTAGCATGGGCCCATTAAGCTTCGAAGCCGCCCTCAAAACTTAGGAGACGGTCAGTTTGATGATTGGAATTCCTTCCATAACTTGACAAATTTTTCTGTCTAAAGCTCTGGCTGGCGTGTTGCCTCCGTTCAAGATGCTCGTCGGTGACAAGTCGGGATCTGAAGTGGCAGAAGGTCAGCTTCCTTGAACAGGAGGGGGATAAATCTGCGAAAAGGCAAGTGTCTCCCTCCGGAGCGCTGATTCAGCCGCTTGTGCCAGCTTTCCAAATCATTTGTCCTGATAGCTGTTCCGAAAATGGTCCAGTTCGAGACAGACCAAATGCTACTATCGATCCAAGTGGTCTCGAAGTAGTCGCAGAGGGCGACTAGACCCGGCGTCACAGCCTGCTGTTTTACTTTCTGGAACGCGGGTTTGATATGAGCAGCGTCTAAAAACTGAAGACCCATCAACGTCTTGACGAATCTAGAAAACAAATAGATTATAATATTATAAATAGAGGATACTAAACGACCTTCCGTGTAATACCATTTTTATTAAACGAGTTAATGATTTGGTATCAAACGAGCGAAAGCGAGTTTATATTTAATTTCACGGAAGCGAGTTTAGTTTTCTGTTTATTACTCGCCAACATAAATTGACAGAAACTGCGGCGAAATTGCCTATAGTGTGAGGACACTCAGCTTTCAAGTCGAGCAAGGTCTAGTAAAATCGCGACATCAACATTAGCATTGTGACGTCACAACATTGAACCATTTTGACGTCATACGTCAAGCGGTATTACACTATTAGGAGATAAACATCCTGTGTTGGCCAATTTCCGGGTGTTATTGAGTATTCGAAGCACGGGAATGCATTTGGAACCGACGGCGTCAGCCGGAGGTTTCAAATGAAATATTCCCGTGCTTCAAATACTCAATAACTCCCCGAAATTGGCCAACAAATGATGTTTATCGACATTGTAAACAAAAAAGTAAACCAAAGGGGTTTTACTGTCTGCACTCGTTTACATCGAGTATGAGTACAGCAGTAAAGTGTCATCAGCTGGCCGTTTCAGCTGGTTCCCATGGTAACGTCTGGAGTTGCTCATTTGTGACGTCATTCTAACTTTACGTCACAATATGATTTGAATGACGTCACCACTGTTGATGACACAACAAAACAATTGTTTACGTGTAAATACGCAGTGAATAGTCTTCCAGTTTCCGGGAATCTAATACCATTTGATCATGTTTTCAACCAATCAGATTACAGAACACAGTGACTTTTGGTTTACAAGTAGGGAATAGACTAGTGGTTTCTGACATGGTGGTAGAGTGAACTGTATTTCTTTTCTAAGATGCCGTATTCAATAACTTCTAAGCCTAATTTCGATTAATCTATGGCAGAAAACAAACGACGGCGTCTGTGACCTAAATTAAGAATCCTCGCACAGGGCTTTTGACGCGTCAGCCCCCTACGTTATGACAAAGGTTACTAGAAAAACAAATGATGAACAGTTTGATGATGGTTTATGTTCGGGTTAAATATCTTCTCTAGATCATTTCAATTACATCCGCGATTCTCTTAAACCATACAAGGCAATATGACCACCTCGTTTCTACTACCAACGAAAGTTTAGATCAGTACTTTCAGAGGAAGCTGACAAGTCAAGCGCCATTCCACGATTGCATTATGGGAATGTAAACATTGCCAAATTTGCGCGTCTCTGTGAGATTTTGAGTCGAACTATGAGACATTTTATCTGTCGGAAAACATAAACATAATGTTTCCACAGTGATGTTGGCTGCGTGGTGCAACTGCAAACCAAGAAACGGGATGCGACGAAGCAGTTCACTGTGGGAGGCTGTACGAAGCGATGGCAACTGACATCCATCGTGACGTCGGTTACATTGTGACGTAATGCAAAAAGTGCACATTATCGTCTGATAAAGTATTGTCGGCGCCTTTGCTCTTTCGCCGGAGCATCTTGGAATAGAGAATAATTAAGAAGTTTAAACCCACATGGATGGCTCTGAGTCACTGATTGGCTAAAACCAGTCACGTGACACAATGACGTCACAATCCACAATCTAATGATAGCATCATTAATAGCTACCACCTGTGTCTACAAGATGTGTCATGAATGGGAAATGGGTATTGTCTTTATGTCAACAATGAATGGAAATTCCACCGTGACTACTTCTAGTACTTAAGTATGGCAGCCTCTCTCAAGCGAACTTCGACTGAAGTCCTAGATGACGCCAGTGACAAGAAAATGTACAAGCCTAGGGTTGTCAACTTGTCTGAAAAAGATCTAATGAAGAAAGTTGACCAAGATGGCCATTTTAAGGAACATTCTACTAGGTGTAAGGTGAGCGACCTACTCAAGAATCTGTTGCTCCACATTACCTCAGTTGATGAGATGAAGTTTAAGGGAGAAAGCTTGTGGAAGGTTGAACTAACACCGGCTGTAAAGAAAGGGGAGGATGTCATCTGTCACATCTTACTGAATGATCACTACACAGAGGTGCTGGAGTGATGTACACACCTATTCTCCATGGGTCAGGGCCTCTCCAAGAGCAACAGAACGTTTAACAAACTGCAGTTCTTCTGTTGCTTCGATGACAAAAGTGACAAAGTGGATGATGAAGAACCAATGACCCAGACGTTGTCATAGGTGAGTAATAATTATTTTACTTTTATGGTGTCAGTATCAGATTTTGAGCAATCGTACTTCAAATAAGGTAGTCTAAATAAAAGAAATCCAAAGTGGTTTCATGTATTTAATTTCAAACCACCTCAGTGTAACGTTATTAAACAAGGTTCGATTTAACACATGTTAAGCCTCTTGCGAATGAGGCAACCTAAGATATAAGCACCTGCCAAATTCAGATGTGTTAAAATGTCAGAGGTTTCGATGCACATAACCACATTTCCATGATGTAGTATTCATGAAAACCGTAGCAACAAAAGACACACTGCTGATCCCTGTTTTCAAGCGCGATCATAGCTGAAGCAGGTCTATATAAAAAATTCAGTGCCTCAGCTATTCAAAGTTTACACCAAAACTAAGCTGACATACTCATGCTCATAGTGTTAGACTTATTGTTGATTTAAACAACGCCCCTTACTCCATGGGGAAAGTTTGAGAAATATAAAGGTTGCACTTCTGTAACATTGGGTTGCACCGGTGCAAGTAACAAAGTCCTAAATCGACCCCTTACATATGTGTATATTTTTTTCACAAGATATTCTATGTGTAAAATAGATCTCTTATATCCAAGAAACTATGTAATAGCTTTTGGTAACTGGTGATATAAGTACAAAAAAATAATAAATTCTGTTGTGAAATCTACTTCTTGTTATTATGAAAATGTGATATATTTTATCTATATATGACTAATGTTATTCTTCGTTATTTCAGTTCAACGTCCAGAGACAACAGATTGTCGTGTTCCCGTTGCACTGAACCTCCAAAACTAGGCAGTTGAACGAAGTGATTAGACTGACAGTCAAATCGTGTGTCATCATGGGAAGTGTTCCAATGAAAGTGTGATCTCTCGATGTGAACTTTGTAAAATATGTTATCAAAGGAGTGTTAATAAAAAAATGTGGAACACGGAACGAATTTTCTTGGTCTTTCTTCACAAAGCAAATCTCGAGTTAAGTTCATGCTTGTACCTAATATTAACTTAAGGTATATATTTAACTCGAGAGATCTCATGTGAACCCTATCTAGCCTTGCAGTATGTTCGGAGTAACCTATTCAAGAAAAATTGAATAGATCAGTATGTAAAGCTATCGAGTGCCTGTCTGCATCTCGTGGACCGCCTTACCACTTCCTCAGTTAGTTAAGACTGTAGTGGTGGGTTTAGAGGGGTCTAGAAATGACAGGTTCAACCTACACACGTTGACGCTTTGACCCGTGTATGTCAATACTACACTCGTGTTTGCTTTGGATCTACTCGTGTATGTATAAAAATATACCACCCGAAAGTCTCTTCACATAACCTACATACTGGACAATGATTAATCGCGGCTGTGAAGAGAATCTCTAGAGTGCATGTTCATTCTGCACGTTCACAATGTTTTTTGTCCTGCTGTGTTTGTCAGGAGGAGATCCAAAGCAAACATACAGCGTAGTACATGTTATAAATGAGAGTCTCTGTACAACGTTCAAATATGTTCAGCGCAAATACAAACAGGGTCACTGCTCGCAAACTACCGTATGTCCCCCAATACAACCCTGATTCAGTTTTCTTGAGTCCCCTGTACGATCGTAAAACGATATTTCAGGTTGTATTGAAAGAAATACGGCATCATCACTCTCCGATTGGGTCGCTTATCCTGGAAATAAACACAACCACAGATGGATACATTAGCAGAGGAATTTATTTCCTCTTCACCACAGTTCTTCACCACAGTATAGAAAGCACCTTTTATCAGTTATAAGTCTCATATTGTAGCGACAGATTATTTACAGATTTAATCTGCTTGGGGGACGTCTCGCTCGTGTAGGTCTCCCCACAAGCCGCAGTTGACCATCCTCAAGTGATGGAGTGTTCTCCATCAGATTTCGCACAAGTACAGCGGGGTCACCTTGTAGGAGCGCTTGATCATGGCGACAGGCGGCGATCTCTGAGGACATGGGCGGTGGGTCAGGAGGGCGAGAGGTGCCGAGAGTAGACACTGACTCTTGGGTGGTGGTGGTAATGGTGATGGTGATGGTGATGGTGATGGTGATGGTGATGGTGATGGTGATGGTGATGGTGATGGTGATGGTGATGGTGGTGAGTGGTGAGTGATGAGACACCAGCTGACATGGGGGTCATAAGGGTGGTGGTGGTGGTGTGTGGTGAGGAGTCTGAAGTGTGTGTGTGTGTGTGTGTGTGTGTGTGTGTGTGTGTGTTGGGGGGGGGGGGTGTGTGTTAGGGGTTGGGCTAAACAGAAAAGCATCAGTGGCAAGGTCCAGAAGGGATGGAACGTGTCTGGCCTGGGTGAGTGAGTGAATGGCCTGGCCTGGGCGAGAGGATGAGGAGGACGAGGCGGGCGTTTGGCTGACCAGAGTGAGTGAGTGAGCCAGATCCGACACTGGGTCAGGTCAGCTTTCATCCGAAAACATCTTCATCACCAAATGTTTAAAGAGTGTCTTTTCGATCACAAACAAACTTTGGCCATTTTTCATCAACTTAGATCCATACTGAACACCCTTTACACGTCCACAGTGACCAAACTGGCTTTGACTCCACAGGATGATAAACGATATCTTTTGACAGATAGCATGATTGAATCTCGACCCTATGGGTTTAATCGTCTGCAGAAATGAAAAAGAAAATTTCAAAGCAAACAGTAATTGTCTAGCAAACAATGTAACTCCACTGTGGGAAAAAATGCAACCTAACACATCTTCCTGAAATAAAGAAAGGTATTTATTTCATCTCTTTTTTAAAAAAGACTCAGGTTAAAAGTGACATTGCCATTTTTTTTCTAAAATTGTTTCATCCATTGGAAAGAATTTAAATATTTGCTAAAAACAAATATTGATTTTTTTGTCAGTTTGAAAAAACAAACATTAAAAACATGAAATTTCAAGATTAAAAAAAATGATGTACACTAGATATATTTATTTTATTTTTTGTTTTTTTGTTTTTGTTTTACAGAAATAACAGAAACATTATGTCGACACGATACCACTACAGGTTGAGTGGGAGAACTCAGCTGATCACCTATCTTGCTGGAGCTCGATGTCTAGAAAGAATTCTTCAATGTTAGCTGATGTCAACAGGAGCAGAAACAGGCGTGGACCCAGGACCTTTTTCCCTATCCATCCTTGCAGTCATTGTTCCAGAACACGGAACATTAAGAAATCGTGATCGTCGTCAAAATAGATTACAATTTGAGTGCATTTTGGAAGCAGTGTATATTGATGAACTCCGAGGTAGAGTAAATGAATTGTGTCAAAATAACTGTTATGGTTGTGAAACAGATCATCCCTCTCAACGGCTACATCCGTGTCTTATGATGTCAGAGGACGAACGAGTTGACTTGTACTTCGATGATGCCTTGATGTCTGTATCTCATGCTAACATCCTGGACTGAGACAGAGAACAGAGAACGTCTACTAACCTTCAATTCTCTGACAGAGACATACAGCGATACCAGGATGAAGACTACCTGATCCATTGGTTCTTTACTTCCATTCGAAAAGAACGAATGGAAGAAAAGTTGAGAGAGAAAATGAAAGAACAATAATTGAAGTGTACATTGTATTAGTAGGACTGGAAACCATTTTTAGTTGAATCATTACTATTGATAAATGTATATTAAACATGACATCATCCAGCCAATGAAATGATATTACCCATTTAAAACAGCCAATGAATTGATGACATAGTACATGTATGCATGTTATATATATATATATATATATATATATATATATTATACACACTCGCATAGACTATCATTTGAGCATTTCTTATAAGATTCAACACACATTCATTGCTTGCTTTGGTGTTCAAATCATGACAAATAGAGCTACCTTCTACAGCTGGAAGCAAGTGATTGGTGCCTCTCAGAGCCTCCATGATGCAGTGGTCCAGGAATCAAATGACTGGTTTCAACGTCGAGATGTGTGTGTCATGGATGCCAAACACAAATGTCCTGATCATGAAAATCGTCCATCGGTCAAACGAGTGATCATCAAAAAGTCAAAGCAAGTTCCCAGGTGTGTCGATGAAGTGGAAGCAACAAATACACTGAAACACGTCGAGAAACGTCTCACTTTCTGTTACTGTTTGGAAGTCACTAAGATCATTTGACGCCTTTCAAGCGAGTTATGTTTTGGTTGCATGTTCGACACAGAGGGGGAACCAGTTCATACCTGTTATGATGTGACGGAACAGGATCAGGCCGATAAATACTTTAACATAGCCATGAACGAAGTCGATGACGATCGGGTGTTGGATCACTGGATGAAACTGATAGCTGATGATTCATCATTGAAGCACGTGACTACCTTCCACCTGCTTCCATATCGATGTAAGGACTATCTTGAATCACAGTTCAAATCACTGGAGTGGCTTAGTGATTTGAAACAGCGTGTCATTAAAATGCTGTTTCTGGAAAGGAAACTTTCAAAGTGACCTATGAGATTGGACATTGTCGTATTTGACAGTGACTACAGAGAATTTGACTTTAAACGGAAACGATTAGGGTTCTGTCCTTGAACAAGTTTCACAAAAGTGCACACAACCTGATGCTTGTAATTATGTATGTGTGAATACATGTATTATTTACAAATGTATGTGAAATGTTTGTGTATTGTCAGTAAAAAATATCACATTCAGCTCATGTTGACTTTGTGTTCTATTATATAATTGTAAGCTTACCATGCTATGAGTCAGTGTGCATCATGAATCTTCCCAAGAATGACAAAGAGTTTCACAAACACGAGAAAGCTCTAGAGCAGTATTATTTTGACCCCAGCAAACCAGGAGCTTACTATGGCCCATCCAAACTCTGTGAGGAGTTACGGTTGAATAAACAACCCAACATTTTGCTGAGGAAGGTCAAAGCGTTTGTCAGAAACCAAGACGCTTACAGCTTACATCGACCTCCAACATATCACTTCAAAAGAATGAAAGTCAGAGTGCATTCTCTCGATGAAATGTTTGACATGGTTTTAGCAGATATGTCTAGGTACACGAAATAGAATGATGGTGTTAGATACCTCCTGTTGACCTTGGACATTCTTTCACGGTATGCATTCGTTTCACTTTTGGTCAGCAAGAGACCCGAGACCGTGTTGAAGGCTTTCAAAGAAATCATTCGAGAAAGGAAACCTCAAAAAGTGAGAACAGATGCAGGGAGCGAATTCAAAGGGGCTTTTAAGGTATTTCTAGAAAAGGAAAACATAACCCACACCTTTGCGCGCAATGAAAACATCAAAAGCAATTACTTGGAACGGTTCAACAGGACCCTGAAATCCTTGATCACTCGATACATGACACACAAAAACACCAAACGCTACGTGGACGTTCTCCCCAAACTGGTGTACAACTACAACCACACGTTGCATTCTTCGCTGCCACAACTGTCTCCTGCACAAGTGACCAAGGAGAATCTGGTCAAAGTGTGGGATCACGTCTACCTCAAACCATTGAGGGAGAAAGTCAGCAGTACTAGCAGCAAACCTCGAGTCAAGAGATACCTATTTAAAGTAGGCAACCTCGTTCGCATCTCTTATCTGAGAAGAGCCTTCAGCACAGTGCTCGATCTCAAGTGGACGGGGGAGCTTTTCAAAGTATCTCAACGCTACAGAAAGCAGGGGTTTGCTCAATACAAACTGAAAGATTTTCACAAGGAGCCTCTGACTGGATCTTTCTACGCCAACGAGCTAAAGAAGGTCCACTAAGCAGATGACATGCTCTGGCAAGTAGAGAAGGTCTTGAAAAGGAAAAAGGTGAGGGGGAAGACTTACGCCCTGGTGCGCTGGCTTGGTTGGCCCCAAAAAATTGACTCCTACGTGCCGGAAAGTGACCTGAAAGAAGCGAAAAGTAAGTGTTTCTCAAAAGCTCAGACTCCAAAACCACACCCTTCACGGGGAACACGCCCTATCATTTTCGTGTGCAACTTAACCTGGGACAGACATTTGAAGGATTCTGGGTGGTGTCCTTGATGGAGTTGAACTTTGGATCCATAGACATGAGTAAGGTCAAAGATCCGTACGTTGATATTTTGTGTAATCTTTGCGAAACTTCATTGGTGGGAGAGACTCAGCTGAACTTACTGAGAAGGATCGATTTGAGATAGGGTCTCACTTACAGCTTTAGCACTGAAATGTGCATGCACGTCAAATTGAAAGAAACGAACAACATTGAACTGTATTTAAGGAGTAAAAACATCGGCGCTGCCTCATTCTTGTCGGAGGAGACCCACGCCACACTTCACTTGAGACGATATCCTTTCGTGGAGTAATTTACTGCCATATTGCCACCAGGGGCTCTCGTCCGCTGTACGTTCCAGATTATGCCAAGTTCAAACACTACTTTGACTACAAACACGTGAGGAAGACTTCCAATCTACTTTACAGAAAAGCCCAAAAGATAGTGATTCCAGTTCAACGTCAGACAGCAGGAGCAGCGCAACCGAAAACGACCACTGACGTCACCATGCAAGTGGAATCTCAAAGCAAGGTAGACAGAGCCGAAGACAAAGACAAGAGAGCCAAGGCTATAAAACGCAAAGCAGGTGAGAGATGCGTCACAACGAAGAAAATTCGTCGGATCGAAAACACTGCCACCATCGTCCCTTCGAAGACTGCCAAAGCGCTCAAGTGCACTCCCGTGCGAGAAGACGACATCTTCAGTTAAAAGAAAATATACCATCATGTCTCTCATCAATGACGGTGACTTTGAGGAACTGGTTCCAGAAGCGTTGAACTTGTTTTCACTTCCGCCCTATCAAAGTTCGGTGCAGAAGCATTATTTCGTTAATGTGAGACCTCTGAGTCAAATCAGCGACACAGGCCCAGTGGAGTTTCTCATCTCCAATGCGGGAGCCGACTTCATCGATATGAAACGGACACGTCTGCATGTCAAGGTCAAGGTCACTCAAGTGGACGGCACCACGCCATTGGCAGAAGATGAAAACGTGGCCCCTATAAACCTGTTCATGCAGGCGTTGTTTTTGCAGGTGGCTGTCTACCTACAGAATCAGCTGGTGTCTTCAACAACCACTATGCCTACAAGAGCATGATGAAAGCCCTGCTCGGATATGGCCTCACAGCTGTTCTACAACAAATACGCTGTGACCAATGCGGACATGGAAAGCAGTGACGTCACCGGATCGGTCAACAACGGAATGATGACACGTGCCTCTTTCATCGCCAATAGCAAGGAACTGACCATGTCGGGTCCCATCTTCGAAGACATCTTGGAAATGAACCGTCACCTGATCAACAAAGTGGACATGACCGCGAAAATGTATAGATCAGAACCCAAATTCTCTCTGATCACCAGCGTGACCAGCCACGAATTCAAAGTGCATCTCCTGGATGCTTATCTGCAGGTCTGCAAAGTCAAAGTCAACCCTGCTCTGATCTTGGCTCACAACTTCCTTTTCGAAAAGTCGAACGCCCTCTACCCATACACGAAAAGCGCGTCAAGGTCACCAGCATCCCAACATCGCAGCTGAGTCATTCCATCGACAACATGTCCAACCCCATGGCGAGCCATTATATCGTTGCTTTGATCGAATCGGCCTCTCTGAATGGTTCATACTCTCGCAACCCTTATAATTTGTTATCCTCGATGGTGAAAAAGATTACCCTCTACGTCGATGGTGCCAGTGTGCCGGGTCAGCCGACCAAAGCGGACAATGTCACCACTTACATCAGCATGCTCGATGGTATGGGTTTGTGGGCGGAAGGCAAGAGCAACGGTATCAGCAGAAGCGAGTTTCTCCTGGGAAGTGCCCTCTACGTCTTTGACCTGGACAAGATTTGTGCCGATTCGGAATACCTCAATTTGGTGAAGACTGGAGACGTGAGGCTGAAGTGGAGTTTAAATCAGCCCTCGCTACACCGCTGAGCTGCATTGTCTTCACTCAGAGAAACTCTCTGACTGAGATCGATAGAACGCGGAACGTGTTTGTTAAGTAGGAAAAACTGCCAGAAGAAAGCTTCGGAGCTTTGGTGCACTGTCCAGTGTCCAGTGTGATCCCAGCTTACGGAGACACGTGTTGGGCATGTACGCCAAAAAAACCCTACCGCTTTCTATGACAGCATGCTTGCCCGAGGTGTGGGTCTTATCGTCAATATGGAGCAAAGGCAAAGCAAAGGTCGTCATTGGATCGCCATGGTCATCCAAGGGAAGAAAGCAGAACTTTTTGACAGTCTCGGAGATCCAGTGGATGCGGACATTGATTGTTATTTAAAAACATGTCAATTCTTACATACATAACAGTCAGCAGTTGCAATCCATAGAGTCAGACAACTGTGGTTTGTATTGTTTGTATTATCTGCTGTGCAAATTCAAAGATCATTTAAGTTTGAACCAGATTGTCCATCCATTTCATCCTCACGACATGCTGTGGAATGATGCTTTTGTATCGAGAACCATGTGTCAATATTTCAGATATTGCACTCATTGTATATCATCTGCTATCTGTTCTTGAACTCGTGTGTACATATTCTTTGTATATTGACATCTGAACGTTTGTATGGTGTAGCTTGATATTTTTTGTTCTCTCTAGATAAGTAAATAAAAAAATGTAGATTACTTTTCATGTTTTTGTTGTGTGTAAATCATCATGTTGATGACTGTCAGCATCAGTGAGCAAAGCGAACGCGTGAGAGTCAACAACAACAACAGCAACACATCATGGAAGAGACCCAATGCCTGTTGCCTTTCAAAACACCGACCAAGATCGCTGTCATCTAGGTGGGTTTCCAGACTATTGCTCGAGGCTGCAAACATGTTCGATCCACCACCTAGCTTGATCATTTACTGTTATGCCGTGTGGCAGGAGCTGTATGGTGACATGGAGAGAAGCATTACAAATATACGATTTCAAAATGCGCTACCCACGGAAGACGAACTGAAATCCTATTCCTCAGAGTCAGACAAAATGTGCTTACTCATACTCGAAGAGGTGTGCAAGAATCAGTTGTTTTTTACATCTTTACACAATGCTGTCCCACCGTCTCGGGATTTTGGTCATCAACATACAACAGTCAGCCTATCCCAAAGGCGAATTCAACCGAACCATGTCGTTAAACACCCATCACTTTGTTCTGTTATCGAACCCACGCGCGAAATAAAAGTTTTGTAATTGAAAAAAAAGAATATTTCTGTGTGTTGTATTTTCGCCAAGATCAAACCTGATGCAAATTCCATTATTCATTAACATGTTGGGTTAAGATGATGATCTTGATCTTGATATTACAATATTATGAAAAAATGGTACATGGTTTCATAAAGATGTATAATGTTAAGTGAAATATTAATTTAGAATTTAGAGTGCACCAGTGGAGAGCCTTACATGACCGAGAACGATAGTCTACTGCCTCCCGCCATATTGAGACACTCGTATAGAGCCTCAGGTTAACTGTTGAGGACGGAGTTCGCGGTGTTGACACAGGAGGCACAGATACTCAATGTATTGCCAAAACACAGAGTTCTGACAGAGTGTTCTAAATTATCGACACCCATAACGGCAAGAGTCCTTATTTGGTGATGCACTTGATATGAATTAAAACGTTACATATTGATGTGTCGGTCTGTAGGTTCATTCCTCAAGAAACCTCTCGATATAGATACTGTCTACATATTAATCCAATTTATTGGCGTGGAGGCTTTTGCAGCATGTACAGAAATGTGAGGGTTGTTAGCATCAAATAAACAACACATTTCGCACATGTCCCCGTGTCTCCTTATAATTGATCAAAGGCTCTCGATGAACTTTGAAATCAATGTAGATACGTGGGAACAATATAAACCTAAACTCTTCTGAACCGAACGCGAAAACGCAACAATGGGCGGGCTATGAACCGTTTCATATTTTCATCATGAAATTCAATGGATATATTTAGTGAAGGGCTGACAAAACAGAGTTTAATTTGTTTAGGCAAACCACTGGAGATATAATTGTCCGTGAAATAATGGTATGGAAACACTTCTAATACATAACTGTATGGTTTGATCCAACCTCTGACATACTTGTGCCTTACATAAAGTTTATGTAAACACAAGGGAGATGGTTTATAAACAATAAATCTAAAACGCAATTTCTTTCCTTTTTTTCTTTTTCACACCTTCATCACTGTACTTTCACGAAGTTGCACCTGATGTCGTGAGAATATAAACATATTTTTTCTCCTTGCAAAAAATGTAAACAGAGTTTATACACTTCAAAAAGTTTAACATGGGGGTTGCGTGAGTGAATTCGTATATCCAATAGATAGAATGTTTATAAAGTAAATATTAGTCATGGGTGGATTTGTTTATCAATTTACTGGAGAAAAGATTCTCAAATAATAGAATGCGTAGAGTGAATTTTTGTGTGAGACAAGTAAATTAAACATTGAAGTTTGACAGTAAAAAGGGTTTCTACTGAGAGTTTCATCTCTTATCTCGTCAGACTGACCATGAGCTATCTGCTACTTTTTAATTCTTCCACAACAGAATTCCGATTCCTGTTTGGGGATAACATTCTAACTGTCCAGATATTAGGGAAGCGTGTTTCTTCCCAACTAACATCTATTTTCTCATATTTCCGGGACGAATTGTGTCTGTACCAAAGTACACCAAGAAACTTGGATTACCGTGGTCTTGTGACTTTGATCATTGATGATCACCTCTTTAGCTTGGATAGACGTCAAAAAACCCTATCGACACAAACAAAAAACTTTCCCGTCATATCGATTCTTGACATTAATGACATCAAGGAAGCTGTAGCCCTTCTCCACAAGGGTGAAGTAGAAGTGGCTGCAGCAAAAGCGACCAAAAGCTTTCAACACCAGATATCATCATATAAACTATTGTAAGTATGAAGACATTTATGATATATCAGACAAGTAAAATTTCAAGAGCCTCACCAAACTTGTTTACTTATCAGTTATTTACTTATCCAAACTTATGAAAATATTTGGAAGTAATATGGCATGTTGTATACTATAACATTTCAATGAAGTAAGTAATACATTGCTAACACATGTCGGTAATTAAAAACACATACTGTCAAGTTGTAAATGAGATGTTTCTTCAGTGGGAGACGGACACCTGCAAATGACGTCAAATTAGATGTTTTTATGGTGACTGCTGATTAGTTTAGTGGATTTTTTTTCAGTCGAATTTGTGACGTAATTTAATCACTTCTGGGAACCATGAGAAAACGTTTACTGAAGCAGTATTGATTACTTTATCCGAGTGAGGTTAACAAAAGTAAAAATGATTATAATTATTGAAAGAATTTGCCAGGCCTATAGAAATGTGTTTTACTTGTCATATGTGCTTGGTTTTAGAGGTCTTTACATCTGCAGTTTACACTGTATATATTCCAAATGTTTGCGTTCCCGAATAATATCATATTTCATTTTCTGATATGGACTATAGGGAGTAGAGCGGGAGAGGTTTATCACGTGAGTGCACACGGTAGCATTGAGAAGTCCACAGTGGAACAGTTATAGTCTATTTCACGCTCCCATCGTCAGAGGGTTTTACTGTACAGATAAATGAATACAGTGGGCTGTGAACTATCCTACACTTATGGGAGCGGATCTACATTACAGTCTTAAACAGACATTATATGAATCCGAGGTTGGAGGTGTCATGTTGAGAGATTAAATTATCACATTAGTTTCAGATGCCAAACAATAATTCATGTCTACATTACCACACATGGTGTTGACAAGAACATGATTACAAAGAAGAAAAATTTGCACCCCCCCCCCCCCCCCACTACAATGTTTTTTACCTACGCTCGATAAATTAAATTGGTAATGACATTTATGTCAACATAGATAGAATGTATAGGACTGTTGGATAGAAACAATGTATTTACAAGTTTATGGGGGCAGGTGTCATGTGAAGAATAATGTTAAAAATTATGAAATGATCAACTTGGTATTAGAAATAAAAATTGATAATATTTCAGCACATTCAAGGGGAAGGTGCACGATGTCAGGACCTTCAAGGAGACGTGGGGAGGGTCACAGTCAATGGCCACAATGGTCAATGTGAAGGTAAAAATAAAGTACATGCAGTACATGATAATTATGTGTCAACGCGTGCGTCTACTGTTTATTCGAAGAGTAATTCGCACGTTATCGGTGTATGAAATATACCACCCTTGGTATACCACCATTGTTAGGTCTTAACTAGTTTAATCAAAGTAGAATATAACACAATTGCATTTTACGAAAAAAAAATGTTCATTGATTACAGTACCATTTCATTTTCGTGTTAGTCGTTTTACATCTTTAATCGTGGACAGTGTGAGAGCAACACAAGTAATGTTATTCTGTGATTATAAACAATATGCGATGTACCTATGATACGAATGCAGTAAATTTCATGAACATTTTTCAGAAAGTAGACGTTCGACCAAAACAACATCATCATCGACAACACCAACAACGTCAAAACACCAACACCAACATCAACAACAACATCAACGACATCAACAACGTCAACAACACCAACGCCAACAACATCAACAACAAAAACAACATCAACAACACCAACGCTAACAACTCTCACTACTTACAACAACACTTCTACTGCTTCTACTGCAAAATCTACTGCTAGTACTGCTGTTGTAACAATAACAACAACTACTACCGTTGCTGCTAGTGCTACTAATACATCTACCGCAGCGACTACTACCACACCAAAACCTAGCATATTCACTAAAATCACTACTTCTCCTATTCAGTCCGCTGCTGCTAGTACTACTGTAAATTCCGCTGCTTCTGATGCTACCATTGGTGAATATACTATCGCTTTTTCTAATGCTTCTGGTACTTTTACAGCCTCTAACTCTCCTCAACATGATGATGATGATGATGGCAATGACGATGGTGATAAAGTAAATAGACTTTCGGGAGGTATGATAAGTTTGGCTGTTATAGGTATTGACGTAACAACATTCTTCTTATATAAGAAATGGAAAAGATATAGGCAAACTCATGTTAATGACTGTCGGATTGAAAGTCCAATTTATTTAAAAACTACGGAAAGCAGTAATGTCTAAATTTGTAAACTGTAGTTTTCTAAAAAGAGAAGAAAAAAAACCCAAATTGCTAGCTGCTTTACCTGGTTATACAACCTTTTCAAATGATACATGGTACCAAAAATATAAATATATTTTGAAACAAAACTCTTTTGTGCCGCGGCCTTAGAAATAAGTTCAAACTAGATCTCGTCACTGCATGGCTGGAATAATGTCGATGTGACGTAAAGCCCAACTCAACTCAACTCAACTCAACTCAGCTCAACTATTCTTTCTTTCTCTCTTTTAATTTCAGATGTGGAGTCTCTTAGAATAGGTTTAATTTCATTAACTGTATTTGGTGTCGTCGCGACAGCGTCTGGTGTTGCCTTCCGATTTAGGAAGGTAATCCTCAGATGCTGTCGTAGACGTCACCAACACAACGTACACGAACTTGTGGAGCGTGCTCCAATCCCTCCTCCTCCTCGACCACCCTTCTGTAGACCTATCCCTCCCCAATCCCTGCTTCTCTCTGCAACAAACCCTCTCGCTTTTGAAATGTCTCATTCTCCCGTACCCTCTCTTTTCCCCTCATATGATCGCCCCACCCCAATCACTCTTGCTCAACCCACATTCACTACTTCTGTTCTCTCACCTGACCCCTCCCATAATACAGACCTTTCCCATCTGCAATCCCCGCTCCTGCCACCCCCCCTTCGGATTCCCTCTTTCCCGTCAATGCTAGATACCATCTCACTCACTCCCATCAGCCACACATCAGTGTCAACAACCGCCTCCTCCGCTCGCCCTGACCCAGTGTTGGGCCTGGCTCACTCACTCACTCCCATCAGCCACACATCAGTATCAACAACCGCCTCCTCCGCTCGCCCTGACCCAGTGTTGGGCCTGGCTCACTCACTCACTCCCATCAGCCACACATCAGTATCAACAACCGCCTCCTCCGCTCGCCCTGACCCAGTGTTGGACCTGGCTCACTCACTCACTCCCATCAGCCACACATCAGTGTCAACAACCGCCTCCTCCGCTCGCCCTGACCCAGTGTTGGGCCTGGCTCACTCACTCACTCCCATCAGCCACACATCAGTGTCAACACCCGCCTCCTCCGCTCGCCCTGACCCAGTGTCGGACCTGGCTCACTCACTCACTCTGGTCAGCCAAACGCCCGCCTCGTCCTCCTCATCCTCTCACCCAGGCCAGGCCACTCACTCACTCACTCACCCAGGCCAGACAAGTTCCATCCCTTCTGGACCTTGCCACTGATGCTTTTCTTTTTAGCCCAACCCCTAACACCCCCCCCCCCCCACCCCAACACACACACACACACACACACACACACACACACACTTCAGACTCCTCACCACACACCACCACCACCACCCTTACGACCCCCATGTCAGCTGGTGTCTCCCCACTCACCACTCACCCAAGCGTCAGTGTCTACTCTCGGCACCTCTCGCCCTCCTGACCCACCGCCCATGTCCTCAGAGATCGCCGCCTGTCGCCATGTGCAAGCGCTCCTACAAGATGACCCCGCTGTACTTGGGCGAAATCTGATGGAGAACACTCCACCACTTGAGGATGGTCAACTGCGGTTTGTGGGGAGACCTACACGAGCGAGACGTCCCCAAAACAGATTAAATCTGTAAATGATCTGTCGCTACAATATGAGACTTATAATTGATAAAAGGTGCTTTCTATACTGTGGTGAAGAGGGAATAAATTTGTCTGCTAATGTATCCATCTGTGGTTGTGTTTATTTCCAAGATAAGCGACCCAATCGGAGAGTGATGATGCCGTATTTCTTTCAATACAACCTGAAATATCGTTTTACGATCGTACAGGGGACCAAGAAAACTGAATCAGGGTTGTATTGGGGGACATACGGGAGTTTGCGAGCTGTGAAACTGTTGGTATTTGCGCTGAACGTATTTGAATGTTGTACAGAGACTCTCATGTATAACATGTACTACGCTGTATGTTTGCTTTGGATCTCCTCCTGACAAACACAGCAGGACAAAAAACAATGTGAACGTGCAGAATGAACATGCACTCTAGAGATTCTCGACACATCCGCGATTAATCATTGTTCAATATGTGGGCTATGTGAAGAGACTTTCGGGTGGTATATTTTTATACATACACGAGTAGATCCAAAGCAAACACGAGTGTAGTATTGACATACACGGGACAAAGCGTCAACGTGTGTAGGTTGAACCTGTCATTTCTAGACCCCTCTAAACCCACCACTACAGTCTTAACTAACTGAGGAAGTGGTAAGGCGGACCACGAGATGCAGACAGGCACTCGATAGCTTTACATAATGATCTATTCAATGTTTCTTGAATAGGTTACTCTGAAGATACTGCAAGGCTAGATAGGGTTCACAAAAGATCTCTCGAGTTAAATATATACCTTAAGTAAATATTAGGTACATGTATAAACTTAACTCGAGATTTGCTTTGTGAAGAAAGACCAAGAAAATTCGTTCCGTGTTCCACATTTTTTATTAACACTCCCTTGATAACATATTTTACAAAGTTCACGTCGAGAGATCACACTTTCCTTGGAACACTTCCCATGATGACACACGATTTGACTGTCAGTCTAATCACTTCGTTCAACTGCCTAGTTTTGGAGTGAGGTTCAGTGCAACTGGAACACGACTGATGTCAATTCGTTGTCTCTTGACGTTGAACTGAAATAACGAAGAATAACATTAGTCATATATAGATAAAATATATCACATTTTCATAATAACAAGAAGTAGATTTCACAACAGAATTTATTATTATTTTGTATTATATCACCAGTTACCAAAAGCTATTACATAGTTTCTTGGATATAAGAGATCTATTTTACACATAGAATACTTTGTGAAAAAAATATACACATATGTAAGGAGTCGATTTAGGACTTTGTTTCTTGCACCGGTGCAACCCAATGTTACAAAGGTGCATCCTATATATTTCTCAAACTTTCCCCATGGAGTAAGGGGTATTGTTTAAATCAACAATAAGTCTAACACTATGAGCGTGAGTATGTCAGCTTAGTTTTGGTGTAAACTTTGAATAGCTGAGGCACTGAATTTTTTATATAGACCTGCTTGAGCTATGATCGCGCTTGAAAACAGGGATCAGCAGTGTGTCTTTTGTTGCTACGGTTTTCATGAATACTACATCATGGAAATGTGGTTATTTGCATCGAAACCTCTGACATTTTAACACATTTGAATTTGGCTGGTCCACTTATATCTTAGGTTGCCTCGTTCGCAAGAGGCTTAACATGTGTTAAATCGAACCTTGTTTAATAACGTTACACTGAGGTGGCTTGAAATTAAATACATGAAACCACTTTGGATTTCTTTTATTTAGACTACCTTATTTGAAGTACGATTGCTCAAAATCTGATACTGACACCATAAAAGTAAAATAATTATTACTCACATATGACAACGTCTGGGTCATTGGTTCTTCATCATCCACTTTGTCACTTTTGTCATCGAAGCAACAGAAGAACTGCAGTTTGTTAAACGTTCTGTTGCTCTTGGAGAGGCCCTGACCCATGAAGAGTAGGTGTGTACATCACTCCAGCACCTCTGTGTAGTGATCATTCAGTAAGATGTGACAGATGACATCCTCCCCTTTCTTTATAGCCGGTGTTAGTTCAACCTTCCACAAGCTTTCTCCCTTAAACTTCATCTCATCAACTGAGGTAATGTGGAGCAACAGATTCTTGGGTAGGTCGCTCACCTTACACCTGGTAGAATGTTCCTTAAAATGGCCATCTTGGTCAACTTTCTTCATTAGATCTTTTTCAGACAAGTTGACAACCCTAGGCTTGTACATTTTCTTGTCACTGGCGTCATCTAGGACTTCAGTCGAAGTTCGCTTGAGAGAGGCTGCCATACTTAAGTACTAGAAGTAGTCACGGTGGAATTTCCATTCATTGTTGACATAAAGACAATACCCATTTCCCATTCATGACACATCTTGTAGACACAGGTGGTAGCTATTAATGATGCTATCATTAGATTGTCGATTGTGACGTCATTGTGTCACGTGACTGGTTTTAGCCAATCAGTGACTCAGACCCACCTATGGGTTGATGACGTCATTGTCACGTGACTTGTGTTATCCAATCAGTGACTCAGAGCCATCCATGTGGGTTTAAACTTCTTAATTATTCCCTACTTACACTAGTGTAATATTGAAAAAGTGAAAATATTACACTGCAGTACCTTCAACGGGCGAGTAATAAATACAAATATTGATGGTTACTTTCTTTTAACAGTAGATCAGTTGATTGATTGTGAAAAAACCTAATCACACGTGGGTTCCAACATCGTCTTCAAGTCTTTTGGTTCACTAGGGCGATGGGCTTGCCTATGGTAATTTATCTTATGGGCGGCTTGGCTCAGAGGTGGTAGGGTGGGGCATGGGCGGTTGGTTCACTTTCTGCCTTGTAGATCTCTTCGGCCATCACACCAGACGACTTGTAATATTCGCCGGACTTGGAGACATCCCTGATCTAAATAAGTAGTTCACTATTAATATTAATTTTACTATCTAAAGGGGATATTTATATGTGGCTTTAGTACGCTAATTGTTTATTTAATAAATGCGATAAAATACCTTCATGTTGATGGAGGCCTTGGTCAGCAGCCCTGTCGTTGGCTCGTGATTGTGGTCCGCTTCTCTCCGGACGAAGTCTTCCCCTCTCTATCATACAGTGGCAGTACACCGACCCTCCTTTGGCCGCACAGAGAACCACCAATACACAGCATAGGATCTTGACTTCTGTTACAGAAATAAAAAACATGCATCAGTGCAATTCATCATTTCGTGTGACTATATACCCAACAGAAAAATACAAAACACTCTATTCAATTAAAATGCACGATTCCTTACCTGGATGGTGTAGGAAAATCCTTTATTATCAACCAGTCAAAGGTTTGCCACGCTTACTGCCAGTTGGAAGAACTGTCATTCAGATTGAGGTTGATGATCATCGGGCAGTGGTTTGGGATCCGGGTCAGCGATAGATCTGAAATAATTAAATATGAAATAATAAATAATGACATAATAATGACGTAAATCTTTATCTCACTCGATCACGCAAGGCAAGAAATTAATGTTACTCCTCTAGTACGTCATCTGGTGCGAGTATGGTTGCTGCTGTTAATTTAAACGATGAGTCCACGGGTGATGTTGGAGACGTCGGATACGGCGAGGAAGGTGGAGATAGTGGCAAGGTCGGATCGGCCGGGAACAGAGGTGTCGGAGAACGTGGAGAGGGCGGGGGCAGTGAACGTCGCTTACACACGAAGTCATCTGCCGATAAGTTGAGATGTCGATACCGGTGTCACAACTGGTCACAGTTGTCACACTGGATAGCATGTTGTCTTGGTCTAACTTCTTTCACACATACAAGTACTATAAATGTATTTAGGGCTAGTATACTCACCCACTCACTCACTCACGCACACGTACTTATGTAAGTGAATTTAAAATAATATATATTCTGCCTGAAGAAAGTAAAAGTGTTTCTCTGAGATCATTTAGCAGGCGCTCCCCGAGATCTCAAAATTTTGAAGCTGGTAATTTTACTATTGGTGGAGAAACATGACCGGAACGGCTTTAGAATTGATCTTCAGCGTGTTTTTCGAGAATGACGATCTACAAACTCTGGTGATCATGACTTGGCTGATGCATGTCATCATATCCCAACTGGGTGGATCGATACCCATGATATCAGTCTTTGGATTGTCTCATCTACAGACCACCGTCGGGAAGCTGGACAAATGCTGAGAGCAGCCTTAAACAACAATCGAATATTTCAAAGAAATAATATCAATCAGCTCTTCCCCATTGTAGTGACGTGGTCTTGCTTGGAATCGACACTGGCCGAGTAACAGGTTGTCCTGACATTCGAACGTGTAAAACGTCAGTTTACACGTAAATCGCCAGTTTACAGGTTTGCCAGAAATAACAGTCAACGAAACATACATAATGAGGCTGAAGACAGGGACCAGCAGACCTTTTTAGTTTTTAGTGGCTGTGTGCTGGAGACAGTTGATGAAGCGCCCTAGAAATACTTGTAACTATCGTGGCACCAGTACCAAACATGCACTTTCATTCAACCCAAGCGTGCTGATTGTCGACGTGTTAATCTTCACTGCATGAAACGTCCGTTATGTTATGAAACCCGTACAACCAAATGCTGTGCTGTAATGAGGACTTCAAATCTGTTCACTTAACTGGGTCTTATTGCTGTTGAGTTCGTGCTTTTATTTATTTATTTTTATTTTTTTATATTTTTTTTTATTTTTTTTTTTGACGTTACTGTAGTGTTGTCACTCATATAACTTTGCCAACACGGGACACAACACCTTGAAGCCTTCGTCGTTTCTTATCAGTCACAAGACGTGGCTACAATACAAAGGCTAGTGCGCCACACGCATGAACTGCACGGTCTGTTAACGCATACGGGGACGCGGTGGCCAGGCTGCTACAACAAAACATGGTTGACAGCAGATATATATAAAACAAACGAAAGGTACATTCTACAGTTACCAACAATGATCTTGAAAGCCTAATCTTGAGATATAACCCAGTTGTAACCATGGTTGATTTGTACACGAGTGTCCGGATGTCTGTGAGTCACTCCGTGTCAGTGCACGTGACTGTATCTGTCCAGGTATCTATCGCACTGTGTATTTGTATGTGAGTGGTGGTCTGGTTTGAAAATGCATCGTAAGGATACACAATACAAAGAATACTTTAGGTGAAATCCTAAACATACCACATGCCTCATGTATAGTGAGGGACAGAGTCCAAAGTGACTTCACATTCAAGTACAATACGTTATTACAAAACAATGCAGACAACAAGCCATGCCTGGGGTTTAGTGTTGGGTGCTACATGGATTTGCTGTGTTGTGTTTGATAAGAACAATTCACGTTCCTCACAATAACCCGGAAAATGAGCATCGCACGAGCTCATTTTTGTTATTCAGTGAGCTCTCAGAGATAAGGAATGGGAGTTTTTTTCCTTTCACGGTAATATGCATTGCTTTCTTGCGTGAAATATGTTGAACTTGCTTTTAAAGTAAAAACGAATGCTACGAGATGTTTGCAATGCTCCTATTTCTGCTACCTGAGTTAATTAAAATGTGTTGACGGTTTTGCAATGGAGACGCACGTGGCAAATGCATTGTCGTTTCGGGAAACTTCTTCAGTCCGAACACGTGTACGCCCAGGGCGTCCTGACCTATGGTTGTTCACTAATGTCTGCATTTCGACTGGCTTTGTGAATCAAATGTATATTAACAATATTTCATTTTTCTCGATGAATAGGTCCAGGTAGTGCCTTCTCTGTTGTTTCCAGCGATGTTAATAAAATAGTTAGTAGGTTGTTGTGTCCCTACCTGGTGCTTGGCGTTCAGGAGGGAAGACATGGGCTGTTTTAGAAGTGTTAATGTATTAATGTAAAACTACTTTAAACCCAGCTCACCTTTACAACACCAACCCGGAGAAGGTGTAAAAAGTCGAAAACACTGACAGGTGATAGAGGAGTATGTTCTGATACTGCCCAAACCTACTTTCCATGAGGTTTGACAAACTTTCCCTGTTTTGTAATGTTCTTAAGGTGACGTACATATGCAATGCGCATAGATGGACAACGTTAATCATATGTAATCGTGTAATCGTATGCTCGGTACATATTGCAATTTATTCCTTTTATAGCATGACACCTCGTTTTGTCCAGACAAATCAAATTTCCACTATTACATAATCGATCACCACACAAAGAAGATTACCAAGCCAACATCATACTTTAAAGAGAAATCCAAGGAAGCAATAAATATAATGACGATTGGAAATGTGATAAATTAGCTATTGTATTCTCAGAATTCTAGTTTACAAATCAACTCATTTCAAAAGTACTGTCTTGTCAGTTGACATAGAATCAAATGGTAGTTAATTCAAACGCAACACTCGAGCAATATGGCAAGAACAAGTTGTAAAAATCGCGGTTGTAGCAATAAACATGGTATTCATCCACCCGTAACAGGATACAGGCTTCCAAGGTAGGCATGTTGGGAATCCAGGGTGAAAAACAATCGTAACCAAAATGCGTGTTTTCGAGTAATGTGAGACTAGAAAGATGGCGCGTACCTTCACCGAATAGTATTTACATCTTTTGGAACACTCTGTGGCATGTTTGTTTTGACTATTCTGGAACATTCCCAGTACTTCTAATGGAATGTATGGTGATTAGTTTGGGGCAGATAGTATTTATAATATTGTAACAGTACCACGCTGAAAAGCATGTCATACATTAACTCTATAAGCTGACCTCAAATCGCTTGACCCCTCGGCGTCAACCGAGTGACGGCTACAAATATGCCAAATATTGTATCAAATTAAACATGATATCAGAAAAAGATATCTTGCTCTCCTAAATCGTCTCGTTTACATGTTTGATTTAAGTTATGCCCGGTTCATATACTAGCATACTCTTAAAAAAATAGGAAATCTTCATTATTTCTTATTTACGATTAAAAATAGTTAGGTTTGTCGGAGTCAATGTTCATATGATGTTATTGAATGTTTTGGGAGTGCATCACCATTTGCACTTCCTTACAATCATAGCTATTTGGAACGTAGTCGCTTTTGAAAGATTGGTTTATGGCATGTAATTTGTACGCATACGATTTTCATGTTACAACAAACGACTAGAACAAACACTAATACATGTGTGATGCAAAATGAGTGCCAAAATCAATGTTCTAAGTGATTCCTTGACCTTCTTGAAAAAAACGTTAAAATCAAGAATGGAACCCTATGGGGCTACTGCGTTGTGCACGTGCATATCATGCGTTGTGTATAGGGTGGTAATAGAGGGAAATGATGGTGCGTTCATTAGATGTCTGTCCTTGAAAAGTTTGTCAACGTTTACACTTCCTAATTGAAAGTTCATTACCCCTACATGTTTTGAAGAGTATATTTTGAATATTCAGTTGGCAATGCATAAAAAGCCAATGGTATTCACAATCTTGTTTCGACAAATTTATAATATGTTATCACTGAACCCTGCTAAAATTTACTAAGTTCAGACTGATATGCCGTTTTTAACGGAACTTCCGAGAATGCGAAAATACACATCCCTGCTTTATCAGCCATCTTGGGTTTTCATCAGCTTGGTTTGTATGCTTACAATGTACACATTCAACGAAAGACGAGAGTTTAATGTTCCTTTTGACAGGGCCACCAGTAGAGAATGTGTGCAATACAGAAGGATTAATGAGAAAAGCTATATGGGACATCAAGACAAAATTGTTATCATTGTTTGTGACAGAGTAGGTTTTGCGAATGCATTCAAAAGAAGGAAAGCATAATTCTCGAACTGCTACACAAGCGAGTCTGACGGCACACGTGTTTCTCAGTGTCACAACTATGGCGAAGTTGTCATCGTTCACGAGATAGAAATTTCTAAAGGGCAATAGGGGCAACTGTGACGCTGATGTTGCTACGATTAAAATTAGCTGAATATTATACAGCCTGTTAATCGTTTTGTCACAACACTGACAGACATAATGTCCTCTAACAGGTTCACAATCAGCTTGAGAATGCCCATATATTTTTTCAATTCATAAATTGTTTGCAAAAGACTTGCTTTTACAATATCACTTGAAATAAACAGGAACCGTAATACCAACATGTCAAAACGTGTGCTCTAGAAGGTCACCTCTCTTTGATTTCATCACATTTTGAAACGCGAGGCGGAATGTTCCTTGTATCAGAAATACAAGGACTGATAACTGACTTGATTCCACTTCTGTGTCATCTAGCCACAAGGTCACAGAGGCAATCGATCATGGGGATGTTGCAGAATGCTGTCATCCAATACCACGTTTTACAAAGTGAGCATTCAAATGTGACATTTTATCCAACTAAACTGACATTTACTCTTTGCATGGCAGTTAGAAAAGATATACATTAAAGGTTACGTGGAACGTAAAACACACAACTTTGCAGATTCTGATACCTTTTGGTATGCTCTTACCAAAACAAATCATCAAAATTCAATTCAACCTATAAAGTTGAAAAAACGCTATGAAAAGAAGCCGGCGAAATAGGAGTTCAAACGATTCACTAATTTTCCAGTCGCGTTATAGGAAAAAGTCGTTTCAACAGCGGAGCTTGAAACAGTATGGTTGTCCGGAGTATGAGGTCGTGAGTAGTAGTCTTATCTTGGTTGTGTACACAAACAAGTAAATAATCTACTCTTTACACCGAAAAAGAAAGAAAGAAAAAGAAAGAAAAAGAAAAAAAACATGTTGAATGTGACAAGCAGACTCTGTCACAGAGAAAACTCAATGTCTGGTTTACTTTATTTACTATTTGTCTGCCTACCTGTCTGCTAAGGGCAATATGCAATGTACATCTTCGATCACTGATCACTGCGAAACGAACGCTTGCTCCTTCATCAGGTACCAATCACGATGAAGGAGTTGGCATCCACAACTCTTGTTCCTTCATCCAATGAATGAAAGAATTAGGATACACGTGGACATATATGCACAGTACACGTGCAGACAACAACAGTACGAGATAACAGTACGAGATAACAGTACGAGATAACACTGACATTGAAGTTTCCAGGAATCTGTGTTCGTGTTTTGGAGTTAATCAAAGAACACTCACGTCCACATCATTATATTTTATGGTGTATATGATAAATATGAAAAGAAAACAATTGTTTAAGAAAAAACAAGATTTGTGGATGCCGATTATTTTATTGTGAATAACACGACGTTTCGGAGTGTACACTTGCTCCTTCGTCAGGTGCCATTCACCATGATGAAGTTGGCATCCGTACATCTTGCTTTTCTCGTGCATTCTACGACGGAAAGTGCTACAATCATTTGAAAACAATTGTTGAATTATGATTCCTGGTTTGGTAATAGTACCGACAGCATAATGACACTCAGATGATCATCTTATGTAACGTGGGGAGACAAAATCCCTGGTCAGATGAAAATGGTTGCTGGTGACATGACGGCGTTTTGAAGAGAAAAAAAAGTATTCTGAACAATTTGGCTGTGTAGAGCTATGTACAGCCTTTATTATGATTTATCCCGTCACGATACTGTTAATGATGTTATATGTCTTGATGTATTACGGTAGATTCCACGATACAAGCTGCAAGAAAATACAGTAATATTCCTTTATAACGAACTCAAAGGGACTGTTGATTTCAGTTCGTTGTAAGCGATTCGGGAATGTTCGTGAATATTCGGAAATTACCAAGAATCGTCACCACGCCACTGGTTGCAGACAAGATCATGTTCACACAGAAAATAAAATAAGACAAAACCAACGAACATATAATTGTCATGGATCATTCACTTCATCATCGATCATGTATTTTATTATGCTTCTTTAACAAAATCGGTAATTTTGTGCTTCTGTGACGTCAGCCAATCTGACCTGCTGTCAACAGACGAACTTTCTCCGTGTGTCATGGCTGAACATATCCCTCGTCGCTTCTTAAATCTCTCTAACCACGACTGATTGTGTAATGTCCAACTGGCCGTCCAGACCAATGGCATTCGCCGATCTGTCAACTGCCATGACTGTAGACAAAACACACGATATAATTACCATATAATCAGGTTAACTCCGATAACACCCGCAGGAAGATATTTAACATGAACTGAATTCTTACATCAAAATTTTACACGTCGGGTCTGACAACTGGCGTCAGACATTCTACTCCTTATCCTTTTCTATTAACATGTTATAAATTTTCCGTGTTGATAGGTAACATGATTGACACATAATTTACAATGTTAACGTTCAGAAGTCTCTATCCTGTCAGGATAGAGTATGTGCCATGTTCCTTAAGGCGTACCGTACCATCTACAGGAGAGGTTACCATATCGCCCAGACAGGAAGTCTAAGATCTGATAATTGAGATTTTCAAAAATACAGGTCGTCATGTTTCAAGTGCTTAACCCGCACCCGCATATTCCTTGTCTCGACAGAAAACACACACCCTATGTGTTGAGCTTGTATATAATATCTTATGATGATATTTATCAATTATCTTCAACAAATAGGGGATTCACATTTATGACTGGTTCATGATTGACGGATCTCCGGTGTCTTATATACATGGAGTTAACGCCTTTTTACCGAGGCCTACGAAAGTTGATTGTTTCCTCGGAAAACATCAGAATTAAATGCCGATTAAATTGGTGTGTTCACATTTATTTGTTTCCTAAATTGTGTTCAGTGTCATAAGGGTCAAGGATGAAGGTCAGGACTGATATTGTACCTGACGGGGCGGGGTGGACGTCCTCGTGTTGCCTGTACCACACAACAAACAAGTCCGATCTACTTGTAATTTATCCAACATTTACAATAATGTTTGGGAGAAGCTGCATGGCAGATTACATACAGAATCACTTTCTGAATACGCCTTACACGGAGCCGAGACGGGACCTCCCACGGAGGAGTCATACAACCGGGCTGAACCATTGGTGTACTCGCCACTGCGACGGATCAGTTTAATGTCTTCCTCGAAAAGGGTCACGACAGTTTGCCGAACAACGAACGAGGTAGCACAATGAACCTGTTCTTAGACTGTCAGTTTTTTGTAAAGAAAGTTTGGATAGGTCTTTGGAAGGATTTTGGTATCGACATATTTTAGAGAGGGGGTAAGGTGGGTATTATTCAAAGCTCCATGGAAGTGAGGCAAAGCGGGGTTTCATATCGCCTTTGAACTGACATTCAGTTGAAAGCTGCGTGTGCGTGTGTGCCCTTGAGTAATCACAGTGACGTCATTCAGTAGGATCGAACCTTCAACCCCTCGCTCCTCTAGCACCCAGCTGTTCTTCTTTGCCACTGAATGTCAATGTAACAGTGTCTGAAAGTGAAAAACGTGATAGACGGGCATAGGCGGATCCAGAAGTGGGATGCAGGAGTTAAAGCCTGGATTCTGAATATCTTGTCTGCCGTGGCCAGCGTTTCCAGTTTAAATGAGTTTGTTTGTAACAATCAAAATGGTGGATTGAGATACTAAGCCGACTAGCTACCGTACATCACAGCAAATGGGCTATGTACATGTTATGCCACAGATGTTGAGTAGACTCATCATCCCCATGTTCAAAGATGCCTAGTGGTTGGTTGCTGTTGCATTGGAACCTTTAGAACTTTCTTTGAGGATGATTTAACGGCTGAAATATGTTCCCTAAGTGGGCAAGTTTCACAGAAGCTACATGCAAGATGCATATACGCTATACGATATCAACACAACATTTTTGCATTCCCCAGCTGTACTGTATTCGACAAAGTATGGAACATTCTTTATGAATATACACTCTGACCTTAACAACAAATAGTACTGGAGTACTATTTTCACCTGGTGCGCTGCGCACTTTTGCAGTTAATTTTGTAAAGTTTTTGTTGATTGTATTACAAAGACATCTAGTGCCCCTGTAATTTTAAGAAGTACTATAGTATGCAAAGATATGTCGGATTTTTCAGCCTGAACCACTATCACACGACAAACGTACGAGAAAGTATTTGACATACATATTTGAGTGTTTAGCACTACCTTGGTATTCCTTGTTAAAGTGTTTTTTTGGTTTTTAGTGGAAACCTGACAAGCGTTTACATTCGTTTGTCACGGTTGCCACCAGTATTGCAGGATACACATACCTTGTCTGGAGAATATGGTCGAATCACTGTTTGGTACCACACATTCTTATGGTACTGTCTTTCAGAATCCTTTTATGGATTTGAATCGTGCTTTAGCAGAGTTTGTTATAGAAAGGCTTTGGAAAGTCATTTTCATTACACGACTATCGAGATGTCTTTTCATTACATTCAACACAATAATGGAGTATTCTTAATCATAGTGATAGAGATTAACTTGAGTGGAATATTCTTCCCACAGTGCTATGAAACCGACGAGATTCCTGGGATTCTTCCATAGTTTGAAGTATTGCGTTTGTCCTAATATTATTAGTATCTGTAACACGGGTTGTGGTATGTTTTCATCAATTGCGTTCAAGAGTACTAGTGTGTATCAAAATCAGGATCGTGACTATTTGACATTAGATGTCCTTGCGGTAAGAAAGAAAATAGAGAGAAAAAAATTATGAAATGTTGTAGAGGTATCATGAAGGAAAGTTTATTTCCTTTCCACAACACTGGAAGAGAATTTTAGACACGTGACATTCTGACTGTTTAGATGTGTCCAAGTGTAGCATTTTAGTAATGCACCGAGATGTTAGCGATACATGACACCGTTAAATATTCTGCAGTTGGACAAACATTGGCGAGAGTGTTCGTCTTACGTCCCTAGGGCGGAAGACCTCCGTGGAAACACACTATTACGGTCTGCTGTTGATTTCAGACTGGAGACAGAATTTACACAAAATACACAGACAAAACGCATAGCCCTGGTGTTAATTTATCACTGGAGACATCATTTGACGTTCTGACATGTTATACGTATCATGAGCAAAATCTACACAGGCGTGGTATTCCTGGCAGTTTCTGTAAATTGTGTCACAAGGAACTTTCATACATGCGATAACCTCACCGTGAGAACACACTACAATATTAAAATGTAGGTATGGATTCTATAATTTGGATGTTTCCATAAATAAAGCCACAGTTGTTATGCACGTCCATTTCAGGAAGACATTGTTCATTCAAAACATGAAATTGATAACGACTTCACCTGATTCGTTTATGTTGTTTGTCAATGCTAGCTGCATGTCCCGTGAATGATTGTGCATGCATATGGAACAGTTTAATTAGTTGTCATACAACCAGTTGCCAGTTGCCAGCTGGATGACATCGGAGTGTTCTTGAAGAAGTTCGATGGTGTCGTTGCAGTCTGGTGATTGTTAGGATATAATGACCTATTATAGAAGGGTAACCTATGTATAACAGCTATGTCCATTAACTGACCCTACCCGTTGACATCTTACATTTTCACCATAACTGGCCTCTATTATCACTGGTAGACTGGCATGGCTATCATGGCATCTCACTGTCTGTTTCTATACGTCTCTTTACGTCTTCAGAATATGTCTGTGACAGTACGCCGATCTCACCAGTGGCCTGGGGATCTCTACACTATCTATCATTGTTGTCCTGAGACCACTTGTGAATACCATGGAACCTACTGTGCTGCTCGCATCCCACCAACCAGATATGCCCATGTGTCAACACATGGGAAGTCCACAGAATTCATGACTTTTTTTTAAAAAATACAAACAAACGTATCAAAAAGAAACTTCAAGGGATAATGCTATCTTCGTTTATACAAATCATAACATCACTTCGATGGAGACATACTATCAAGATATCGCGATGAAAAAGTGCAATTTGTTATATACTGCTTTGACGTCGGGGCAGAGGATAAAATTGGTTTGATTCTGATAACATTGTCTTGGACAAACACACAAACATAGACACTCCACTCAGCAGATTCCAGCTGCAGGTATTGATATGACAGCTGTGGCCACGGTAAGATGTTGGAAAAATATCATAATGAATGTGATAATCTTTTACTCGAGATTGCCACCTGGTTTGACGAAAATAAATTTCATCTTTAACGAGCTTATAAAAACTGTGCTTTTATCAGTTCCAGGAAGGTATGTCCTTCACAGTGTCTTCATTCTTGGTGTTCAGATATATTGTTGGTGAAGTGGTAAGAATGTGTTTACAAACTGTCATATACAATTCAAAGTACGTTTTTTGGTAAAGACTACATTTTCTGAGATAACACTGTCTCCAGAGATGACATCAATTAACCTGTCTGAGCATTTCGTTAAAGACACACAACCCACTCATATGTTTTTTTTTCTCTAGAACAATAATGTATAAAGGTACTTATTCGCCGAATTAAACACCAACCCCACAGAGAAATACCTTTGTGTCATATACATACATACCTGTAATTCTTGGAAACTATATCAGTAACAAACAAGCCTTGTAGCAGGTTGATATCAGACTACATCAGTGACTAGCTTCAATGCATACAAGGCAAAACGTATGATAGATTTGTGGAAACAAAGAAGTCTGCATTTAGAACTTTTGAGCGTCCGAGGAATCAAGACAATCTTGAATGTGAATCGAAGGGAGATGTATTTGTAATGGTAAGCAACTCCTGATACGCGTGGTTTACGAGTGGACACTTTTTCTGCCTTTGCGTTTATTTATGATGTGTATTTGTGACAGCAGCGCATTCTTCTCTTTCTCCTAACACCAGGTATAATGTCTAGTCTAGTGTGATTCACGCGGTTCATGACATAGTAATGGTCATAAAAATGAGTTTGAGATGACCATGGGAATAATTTTATCTTGTTACTTGTCTCAACATGCAATTAGATAAAATTGACTAATTCTTTTTAGTTGTCAGTTAATGCAGGCGTACGATTTGAGCACAGGGAAGCAATCGGGTAGAAGGGACACAAATGACATTTCGTGTTATCACGTTCAAGGGACATAAACTGTCACTACAGGCCTACCATACACACGGTGAACAAATCATCAAAACTGAACTCATGAACAAACATCACCAAAATAGGAAAATAAACTTCCAAACTCCCTCAAAAACCGAAACAAACGCTCTGTAACGGAAACCTAATCGTTTGAAATGGAAACGAAACTCAGCGTATCAGCTACAACAGTGCCCGAGAACGGTCACTGAGCCCACTAAATGGCAGTCATAGCATCCCGAAACGGCATATATATCGTCAAAGACGAACAGGCTTTGTTCAATAATGTTTTTCGTCACCATGAGTCTAATCTAGAAAATTTGATGTCGGGATGTAGCGCATCAACCCTCTATTACATTAAGCTTGAAACCAATGTTCATACTTCTCAGTGTCAGGCTTGCGACTCTGCACAATATCGCATGTTGATTATCACCATTCATCGACAGTGATGGACAGGATGGCACTAACTGATATGTAACTCCAATTAACAACTTGTTATCGTGAGTTGATTGCCATCAGTCGTCAACGGTGATAGACAGGATGACTTCACTGGTTAAATTCTAATGACCTGTGGCTGATACGTGATCCGGATGTTAGGGACTAGGGATAAAAGTACCCCAACAGATGGACAGAACAGAACAGAGTTCCTCGGCAGACAGAACTGAGTTTCTCGGCAGTGAGAACGGTGCGTGCTTTTCGGCAGTCAGACCAGTACATGGCCTCGATGTACCTCGATGTAGTTTTACGACACACTCAGCAATATTACAGCTATACGGCGGCGGTCTTTAAATAATCGAGTCTTGACCAGACAATCCAGTGATCAACAACATGAGCATCGATCTGCGCAATTGGGAACCGATGACATTTGTGAACCAAGTCAGCGAGGCTGACCACCCGATCTCGTTAGTCACCTCTTACGACAAGCATGGGTTGTCGAAGGCATATTCTACCCCGGGACCTTCACGGGTCAGATCGCCATTGAAAGAATGCATGCTGGAGATTCTTACTGCCTGAATGTTAGTCTTAGCAAGATATCATGGCTTGGAGCTCATTGCAACCAAACAGGTATAACAAATGACCGTCCCTGAACAGGCAGACCTCGAGTTACTACTGCAGCACAAGATCATTACATCCGGGTACTACAAAAGCTATCCATGTGGACATGGTCTGTAACTCCGACAGCTATCCATGTGGACATGGTCTGTAACTCCGACAGCTATCCATGTGGACATGGCCTGTAACTCCGACATCTATCCATGTGGACATGGTCTGACATTAGATGTCCTTGCGGTAAGAAAGAAAATAGAGAGAAAAAAATTATGAAATGTTGTAGAGGTATCATGAAGGATGTTTATGGCACAGTCTCCAGAGTTTATTTCCTTTCCACAACACTGGAAGAGAATTTTAGACACGTGACATTCTGACTGTTTAGATGTGTCCAAGTGTAGCATTTTAGTAATGCACCGAGATGTTAGCGATACATGACACCGTTAAATATTCTGCAGTTGGACAAACATTGGCGAGAGTGTTCGTCTTACGTCCCTAGGGCGGAAGACCTCCGTGGAAACACACTATTACGGTCTGCTGTTGATTTCAGACTGGAGACAGAATTTACACAAAATACACAGACAAAACGCATAGCCCTGGTGTTAATTTATCACTGGAGACATCATTTGACGTTCTGACATGTTATACGTATCATGAGCAAAATCTACACATGCGTGGTATTCCTGGCAGTTTCTGTAAATTGTGTCACAAGGAACTTTCATACATGCGATAACCTCACCGTGAGAACACACTACAATATTAAAATGTAGGTATGGATTCTATAATTTGGATGTTTCCATAAATAAAGCCACAGTTGTTATGCACGTCCATTTCAGGAAGACATTGTTCATTCAAAACATGAAATTGATAACGACTTCACCTGATTCGTTTATGTTGTTTGTCAATGCTAGCTGCATGTCCCGTGAATGATTGTGCATGCATATGGAACAGTTTAATTAGTTGTCATACAACCAGTTGCCAGTTGCCAGCTGGATGACATCGGAGTGTTCTTGAAGAAGTTCGATGGTGTCGTTGCAGCCTGGTGATTGTTAGGATATAATGACCTATTATAGAAGGGTAACCTATGTATAACAGCTATGTCCATTAACTGACCCTACCCGTTGACATCTTACATTTTCACCATAACTGGCCTCTATTATCACTGGTAGACTGGCATGGCTATCACGGCATCTCACTGTCTGTTTCTATACGTCTCTTTACGTCTTCAGAATATGTCTGTAACAGTATACCGATCTCACCAGTGGCCTGGGGATCTCTACACTATCTATCATTGTTGTCCTGAGACCACTTGTGAATACCATGGAACCTACTGTGCTGCTCGCATCCCACCAACCAGATATGCCCATGTGTCAACACATGGGAAGTCCACAGAATTCATGACTTTTTTTTAAAAAATACAAACAAACGTATCAAAAAGAAACTTCAAGGGATAATGCTATCTTCGTTTATACAAATCATAACATCACTTCGATGGAGACATACTATCAAGATATCGCGATGAAAAAGTGCAATTTGTTATATACTGCTTTGACGTCGGGGCAGAGGATAAAATTGGTTTGATTCTGATAACATTGTCTTGGACAAACACACAAACATAGACACTCCACTCAGCAGATTCCAGCTGCAGGTATTGATATGACAGCTGTGGCCACGGTAGGATGTTGGAAAAATATCATAATGAATGTGATAATCTTTTACTCGAGATTGCCACTTGGTTTGACGAAAATAAATTTCATCTTTAACGAGCTTATAAAAACTGTGCTTTTATCAGTTCCAGGAAGATATGTCCTTCACAGTGTCTTCATTCTTGGTGTTCAGATATATTGTTGGTGAAGTGGTAAGAATGTGTTTACAAACTGTCATATACAATTCAAAGTACGTTTTTTGGTAAAGACTACATTTTCTGAGATAACACTGTCTCCAGAGATGACATCAATTAACCTGTCTGAGCATTTCGTTAAAGACACACAACCCACTCATATGTTTTTTTTTCTCTAGAACAATAATGTATAAAGGTACTTATTCGCCGAATTAAACACCAACCCCACAGAGAAATACCTTTGTGTCATATACATACATACCTGTAATTCTTGGAAACTATATCAATAACAAACAAGCCTTGTAGCAGGTTGATATCAGACTACATCAGTGACTAGCTTCAATGCATACAAGGCAAAACGTATGATAGATTTGTGGAAACAAAGAAGTCTGCATTTAGAACTTTTGAGCGTCCGAGGAATCAAGACAATCTTGAATGTGAATCGAAGGGAGATGTATTTGTAATGGTAAGCAACTCCTGATACGCGTGGTTTACGAGTGGACACTTTTTCTGCCTTTGCGTTTATTTATGATGTGTATTTGTGACAGCAGCACATTCTTCTCTTTCTCCTAACACCAGGTATAATGTCTAGTCTAGTGTGATTCACGCGGTTCATGACATAGTAATGGTCATAAAAAGGAGTTTGAGGTGACGATGGGAATATTTTTATCTTGTTACTTGTCTCAACATGCAATTAGATAAAATTGACTAATTCTTTTTAGTTGTCAGTTAATGCAGGCGTACGATTTGAGCACAGGGAAGCAATCGGGTAGAAGGGGCACAAATGACATTTCGTGTTATCACGTTCAAGGGACATAAACTGTCACTACAGGCCTACCATACAAACGGTGAACAAATCATCAAAACTGAACTCATGAACAAGCATCACCAAAATAGGAAAATAAACTTCCAAACTCCCTCAAAAACCGAAACAAACGCTCTGTAACGGAAACCTAATCGTTTGAAATGGAAACGAAACTCAGCGTATCAGCTACAACAGTGCCCGAGAACGGTCACTGAGCCCACTAAATGGCAGTCATAGCATCCCGAAACGGCATATATATCGTCAAAGACGAACAGGCTTTGTTCAATAATGTTTTTCGTCACCATGAGTCTAATCTAGAAAATTTGATGTCGGGATGTAGCGCATCAACCCTCCATTACATTAAGCTTGAAACCGATGTTCATACTTCTCAGTGTCAGGCTTGCGACTCTGCACAATATCGCATGTTGATTATCACCATTCATCGACAGTGATGGACAGGATGGCACTAACTGATATGTAACTCCAATTAACAACTTGTTATCGTGAGTTGATTACCATCAGTCGTCAATGGTGATAGACAGGATGACTTCACTGGTTAAATTCTAATGACCTGTGGCTGATACGTGATCCGGATGTTAGGGACTAGGGATAAAAGTACCCCAACAGATGGACAGAACAGAACAGAGTTCCTCGGCAGACAGAACTGAGTTTCTCGGCAGTGAGAACGGTGCGTGCTTTTCGGCAGTCAGACCAGTACATGGCCTCGATGTACTAGGGACTCTTGTCGACTGTTTAGTAACGTAAAAAACGTCCTGTAATTAATAAATTGTCCCTACTCAAGAAATCGCCTTGAGAGTTCCGTCATTACTTGTGAAGAAAACCCGGAAGAACCTTTCTTGTGTGTAGTCTTACACAAGCCACAAGTAAATTCCATTTTACCAGAAAATATTGATTTCGATACTTTTAAAGATTCCCTAGGATTAGAATGACATCGCAACAGCACAACAGAAAACATCTTCCAGTTGAAATTGTGCAGCATTCACTGTCTGGCAATAAAAATTCAGAGTACTTTCACGAAAGATCGCCATTGAAGTGAGTGAGTTTAGTTTGAAAGAGATTGGTCTGAGAGCCAGAAAAGCCGACGTCGGGGTCGTGCTACGTCGTCACCATCGCGCTCAACGTCTCCGTTATCTAAAAGTTTCCACTTGGTTGTATAGACATAACCTTCTTTTAATATGGTGTAAAATGTCATGCAGTATAGTCTATTTAGTTATACATATTTGAAAATGCAACATTTTCGCAACAGATTTCTCGTCTTTTTGGGGGGATAGTATATATCCCTATCCACTCACCCATTTGCCTCTTGGTTCATTGTACAAACCCTCGGTGGTTGTGTGACCTGTCTCTGTTCTTATCTCATGTCCCACACTGACGGAAATCCACGGTCTATTTTATCTCATTTTTGTACTTTGAGGAAATTACTTCTTCCTTTGCTGATACAAGCACTAATTACGGAAGAATAGACACATTATATCTCACTGCAGATGGGGACAGTGTTACACCGGATGTTTAATGCACATTGCTCTCTGCTGATGCAGCAAGATGCACATGTGATAACTGCCATAGATTCATTTACGTAAGCATTTGAAATTAATATATACACAACAAAGTGTTAATGCATTCATTTTCTAAAGTGAACCATAAATCAGCAATGCTCAAAGAAAGTCGTGCGTCAGAACATATTCTCGAGTATATATCACGGCAATATCTGCGTAGACGTTGAGATAATCACCTTGATTGGACATGGTCTTGGTGGTATGATGCATATTGAATACACTGATACAGACTGACTACCGCGTAAATACACTTGACAAAGAAACATCTGTCAATGCGATTCCGATAAAGAAACATCCGGATTGGAATGGTATCCTCATCCGATATGACTATCCGATATAGTAATCAACTATCCGTTCTATAATCTAAAAGGGCTGTACATGCGTACCTTGTACCTTAAAATGATAGATTATAGATCTTTCTACTCCTGATCAGTTGTGTACTTACGCCCGTCCCTGAAAGTGACTATTAAATATTCATGATACGTGTTTATCATTCAAAAATGTATAAATATATGGTGGTTCCAAGATGTATGGTTTTGTGAGGTCATAAATACAATACCAGAGACACGTGCTCTCAATTCTCAGTACAAAGAGGGAAATGGAGTAGGGATTTGTACAGACGGGCAGAACCTTCATTAACCTGATCCTACAAGTATTCAGGATAAACCAGCCTCGTTGACTGACGGTCATTGTACAAATCTGTCGGGTTACCATCTATATTCACCAACCACGACGTAGCCTACTGTAAGGTATGTGTTATTGACACATGGTAACAATTGGGTGTTTAACATGGCAAACAATCAGCTGTATCCATTTCACATAGAGTTTGGTAGTTCGTTCACAGGTAAACTGAATTCCCGTGACCGTTGCTCGTGCATCAATAGTGTTTGTGGAAGTACCAGCTGAACTATGCAAGGACCTCTTTTTTACAACCTTGTATGGCAGTGTATTCATTATCATCTGCCATCTAAGATAGCACTAGGGGCTAAAATAGTTAGTTAAGAGAATAATGCGGCTACAGCACCGTTATCCTGTATTGACAACAGAACTCCTACAGCTATCCATGTATACATGGTCTGTAACTCCGACAGCTGTCCATGTAGACATGGTCTCTAACTCCGACAGCTGTCCATGTAGACATGGTCTCTAACTCCAAAAGCTATCCATGTAGACATGGTCTGTAACTCCAAAAGCTGTCCACGTAGACATGATCTGTAACTCCAACAGCTGTCCATGTAGACATGGCCTGTAACTCCAACAGCTGTCCATGTAGACATGGTCTGTAACTCCAACAGCTGTCCACGTAGACATGATCTGTAACTCCAACAGCTGTCCATGTAGACATGGTCTCTACCTCCGACAGCTGTCCATGTAGACATGGTCTCTAACTCCAACAGCTGTCCATGTAGACATGGTCTGTAACTCCAACAGCTGTCCATGTAGACATGGTCTGTAACTCCAACAGCTGTCCATGTAGACATGGTCTGTAACTCCAACAGCTATCCATGTAGACATGGTTTGTAACTCCTACAGCTATCCGTGTAGACGTGGTATGTAACACCAACAGCTGTCCATGTAGACGTGGTTTGTAACTCCTACAGCTATCCATGTAGACATGGTCTGTAACTCCAACAGCTGTCCATGTAGACATGGTCTGTAACTCCTTCAGCTATCCATGTGGACATTGTATGTAACTCCAACAGCTATCCATGGAGACGTGTCTTCAAAGAGATCTTCGGTCAGAGGCTGATTACTTTACTTCTTTGACAGAAGATCTCCATGCCGTCAAATTAAAGAAGATCATGTGATCAGGCGCAACGGGTATTGTTGAGGAAATCAAATGTTGGATCTAATATTTGAGAAGAGAAGATGGGTTTTGAAGACAGAATTTATGAGCGATTTAATAGAGTCAACACTATTATTAAGTTCCGTGAGACTTGATAAACGCAGCGTTTACTCCTAATACAAGCTATCCTCAAACACTCTCGCGATTGAAGCTGTATTTAACACGTGTATGTATAAAAAGTGTACTTAAAATGCAGAGGATGTTGTTACTCAGTCAAAAAAGAAACTTCACATTCTTTCTTCAGGGCACAATAAAAGGACAAGATGTTGTAAGATCTTTACATTGTTATTATTTCATTGCTGAGATCAGTGTGATGTACTCGATGCACTGACTGTGCCACACTCAGTTCCATTAGGCTACACCGCCGTTCCAAAACATGGATATACAGAATGTCAAGTCACAAGAATAAAAAATCGAAACTGCTCAGGTCAATATTGTGTATGGCCGCCCCGGGCATTCACCACTGCCAAACACCGTCTCCTCATCGACTGCCTGATACTTGTGAACACGTGGTTGGGGATTCTGTGTCATTGCTCTTGCAAGGTAGCGCCAAGCTCTTGCAAATTTTGAGGTAGGTTCCTAAGACCACGAAGCTTTCTCCCAAGTGCATCCCACACGTGCTCTATTGGATTAAGGTCGGGGGACCTCAATGGCCAGTCCTTGACGTTGATTCCAACATTTTGATAGAAACTTCGTGTCAACATCGGGGTATGCGGCCGAGCATTATCATGCTGAAACTGCAGACCTGGTCCATGAGCCGCCATGAAAGGAACGAGTTCAGGGGTGAGCACCTGTTCTCGGTAAGCAGCAGCTGTGTGATTTCCACGCATGACCGGAAGTCGGGAACGGTTGTTCCCACAGAAAACACCCCACACCATGCAACTTTCGCTCCCGAATCCGTCGACTTCCTGTACATAATATTGGGCATACCGTTCACGACGTCGTCTCCAGACTCTGTGCCTGCCGTCTGCGAATCTGAGGGTAAACCTGGATTCATAGCTAAAGACGACTCGATTCCAGTCTCTCTGGGTCCATCGGAGGTAACGTTGGGCCCACAGCAGACTTTGACGTTGATGAAACTGCGTCAATATTGGCCCACGATATGAACGTCGAGAATGGAGATTGCTTACCCGCAACCAATTTCGAATGGTTTGTGAGGACAGTCGACCTCTAAACATCTCAGCCCTGGTCCGTGTAGCTGGCAGAAATCTTATTATTATCATTCATTATTTTTAAAAATTACATTTTGTGAAGTTTCTTTTTTGACTCAGTATATAAGACAAACATGGAATCCTGTTTTGATTGATTAACAGTGAATAACAGAAATTGTCTTACATAATGCAGGCCATGACAAAACTTTTTAAACTACCAACAAATTGGGAAATAAAAGTCAAATGTTTTGTACGTATTCTGATGGGTTATTTTTAACTATGCACTTCTTCTCATATCTGTCTCATCTGGGTATGCAATTAGTGATGTACGTTGTAACAACAGAACTGCACCTGCTTCCTTTCTGATAGTTAACGCTATGCGGTTGTCATTTCTCATGTTGTGTGTCTTGGTCTGTGTCGAGCCTTTGTAACCATTACTTGTGTTGATCCACTGATGGTGTTCTCGAGGAGATTCTCATCCAGTTCCATCACTCCCAAGCGAATGATAACAGGTAAGCGGTGTTTCATTACGCTTCAATGGCGGCGACTCTGTGAAGTTGTAGAAAGCACGCCGATTCCCGCGGTAGGTTGAATCTGTGGCCGACGTCGGTGATCAGGTTAGACGGAATCATTGGCTCTGTACTGCAGGTGACGTTGTTTTACGTTACAGATAGGATACATATACACCTGTGATTACCCGGTCAGACAACACCTGTAAAAATGTATGGAAAACCACGTCAACACTGTAATACTCGTCAAGAAATACCAAAGACATTTACTGGAAACACCAGCACCGTGGTTATCTGTGTCGGTATGTGATCATGATAACACAAAGTGCAGATCGAATATATTGGAAGCGGATCAAATGCAAGCATTTGGTAGGCTTATTTTATTGTTTCAATGTACCCAATGTTTTTGCTGATTAGTTACGTAAGGCAGCATGCATCGGCTGGCAATGACAGCGTCTGGTATGGAACAGAACATGAAGGAAACGTGTATCAAAGGGAAATGCAAACAGATTGTAGTGGACTGAAAGCTTTGAAGAATCACATACTGTTTCACTTAATATGAATTAAATATGCATCAAATGTCCTCCAAAACATAGTTAATCTTTTTCTGCGTAAATATGACAAATAGTGATGAACTTCTGTATGACGGCAGCCTGTAAACATGCGAGTCTCGACCAGATCATCCAATGATACGACACTGTAGTGTCAAGGTTCAGTTACCTCACGTGCGTACAAGTGCAGAGAGAGTGCATATTGATAAATTCAAGATGAGGTAGCTCGATTAATTTAATACCACAATTTAGCAGGTAGAAGACATATTTCTGCAATGAAAAGGCTCTTCTGATATCTTCTAGGATACACAAAACCAAATGTTTTCCCATAGACATCTATAGTAAACTTATATTTTTAAAAAAATATCCAGGCTATCACCACCCAATCCATGTAGATAGAGATACAGTCTGGCCTTTAAACTACAGTAAAACACAAATTCTGTTCAACTTGTCCACCTACTTTTCCCAGCACAGGAAGCGGAACACATCAGCCCTCCATTCCGCACCAAATGTCACCTACTTGAAAATATCGGTGCACACATAAGCATAAGTCATGGTGATAAAAATGACAGAACTGAATACTTAAAATTGTGGTCCATTTTAATTACTGGTTGGATGTGCTTTTGAAACACATAAAGATCTGACAATAGTTCATCCAATCACAGCTGTCACAGGCCTCTGTCCGTTTGAGTTGTTTCCATACGGTCCTAACTTGGGGAGCATGTGATTTTGATTTAGTGCAGTAGAACCTTTAGAAAATATGGTCTGCATCTGCACTAGACCAATCTGTGATTTATGTACTGTATATACATGGAACTTCTCGGAAAAAAAAATTGCACGAAAATTCAATACTTTCTCCTGTCCAACATATATATTATGGCAAAAGAATAAAGAGATTTGCTGCACTGACAGAGGTGTAAGAGTTACTATTTCACCAAAGCTTTTCGAAAATGCATTTCTGCTTTCATAAAGTTTTCAAATCATGCCTACACCTTGGGAGTTTGCTCCTATTTCACAAAAGAAGGGGGTCATGGCTTCATTCCATGCATGACTGGGGCTGCCTAGATCATATCAACCCAGAATATATTTTGACGGAAACAAATCATGGAATGCAGTCCAGCTATTGGAGAGATTTCACATTAAGCAGTTTAACATCTTGACATACGTACGGCTGGTTGATGAAGTTTGTCAGAAAGTATTAAGTGAGGAGACGCATTATGCCTAGCAGTCTGAAACACTGATCAGTGTACCCTGTCGCCTGTTCGTCAATCAAGGCAAATGACCCATTAAACAGATGAAATCCCTTTTGGACCACGGCATGATAGGAACTTATGCTTGAATCTATTGATTCATCAAGCTAAGACTTTAAAATACTTCCAGGAAATCAAAAGTATTTACTGTGTATTGTTTTGAGGTTGTTAGACTTGACAGTTTCATGTAAGCCAGTTTCGAAACTATCCTCATAATTTTGGAAATGTATTGGTTACCATGCCCTAAAGTGAATATTTCTAATCACAGTTAACAGTATTTGATGGGAGGGAGTTGTCAGTCAGACTTTGTGGTGTTTTAACTGGACGGGACACTTAAATATGCCACATGTACCTAAAGGTATAATTACTGCAAAAGAAAAGGACGTGTGCTAGATTAGACGCGGTCAACAAGAGACTTCAGACCGACTTGTCAAAATACCACATTAGATGTGGAGGCGTCTGTTTCAGCTATATGTGTGCATATACACCTCCCCATTCACCAATAGGTATTCTGCAAGCTGAAAATAATGTTGAGATTATAATAAATGTCAAATCAAAAAATCCAAAACGGCAACGACAGTTGTAGACAAAACAAAATGTAATTTTCAATGTCACATGTGTGAAAAAAGGGGTATTTTTTAAAAAAGGAAAGAAAATTAAGTTGATTCACATGCAAAATGGGTCAGACAGAAACAAATTCACCACATGCTAAAATGTCTACATTTAAAACAAGGGTTTGTGACATGTTGTGCTGTCAATTTTATGATTTTCTTGTCATTCTATTTGCATTTGACCCTCAGGAGATTAACTCAGACACTCACATTGTTATAACAGTGTTGATTTTGGTATACTTTGTTGTCAAATTCATCAGCTCCAACAACTTTAGAAGCGGGTAACCATTAATTAAGGGTAGAACTCACCATAAGGGTATATTACCACTGTTGGGCCACAACACGAAGCAACGTTCATATTCAGGACACTAAAACAATCTATTCCAATCAAAACAGCCCCATCTTTACTCCCATTACCTTTACATTTGCCTCTGCATTAATGGATTTGCTTCCATTTTGAAATAAAGACTGGGAAACATATAAAGTATGAATTACTGAAATGTGCTCCAGCATGACTTTCACTAGAGACATGGTGTACATAGTGTGCTTGCAGCAGTGTAGTGGTTTCGACATGGGCACTCAAGTCTGACTGCGTGTGATCGGATTGGAATATAAAGGTCAAAACGGAAGAGCACAAGATGTTGACATGCAGCCATGTATTATTTTGTTTTTCAGTGTGTTTCTATGAAAAGATGTGCTGTAAAAATATGAAAGGTTGTTACTATGACAAAACAATGCACATGGAAACGATATGCAGATAACAAATCTGCACACCTCACCATACTGTGTATATTTTGTACATAGTTACTAATAATGCAAAGGGACAACGTCTGAGAACACCAGTCTCCATTGTCTGCCAAAACGGATTCCGCGGTGACAATTGTACGAAGTCTGCTCTCGGATGTGAATGTAACTTTCATTCCCACCCAGTCATTCTAATTCTTCCTGACACTTCATGCGACACAGACATTGATCTGTAGAGACTGGGGTACATTGTGCACCGTCTGCACATACTGATTGTGCGTTCTTGTAATGTTTCTCGGTAAAGGAATACGAATTCAGAGAGCTCAAGAGCGATTCAAGAGTCAAACATAATTTACTCCTTCCAAGGGATACTCGTCTGAAGGCTGACAATTCACAGTGCAGCGCATGTATTAAACGTTAAAAGAGTCTTGACTTGCCAGGATCCTTCTGGTGCCGGAGAATCTCGACCAAGTGAACTGTTGAATATCCACTCGTTTTCCTCCAAATTAACATACACGACATGTCATGACACATGTATACATAACTCGCAGGCTACATTCAATTCCTCGTGTTGATGCAGTTGTAAACCATATTTCTGGTGTCTAGCTGTGTCTAGCCGTGTCACTTCACTTTGTGAAGTCATTTACTTCACATGAGAATTATTTCATAGAATTAGACGGAAAATGCAAATGAGCCATATATTTAAATATCGTATAGTAGCCATCAAAAGTTTAGACTCACTATTGTAAATATAGCCACTTACTTCAGGCAACTGTTGTAAACTAAATTTTGCAAAGTGTTCAAGGCACTGTTTACAAATAAACTCATATATTGCAAAACAAATTCGTAACGTTGAAAAGGTTATTGTCATGAGTTGAATTAATCGTGAATTTACACGCAAACGAGGCTGTTAACATGCACGACATTTGCACATGCTTTACGGAAAATTGATGCACGATCCTCGTGCTGTTAATCTGCATAAGGCCTAGAGTTGGTTCCCGCTAGTGAGTGGAGAAATTCATCTTCATTTATGCATTAATGAAAGATGGAACTGTGGAACACCTGTGCTCCAATGTTCACACACGCACGTGTATACACACGAGCACATACATGTACACATACACACACGCACATGTATACACACGAGCACATACATGTACACATACCCACTTACATACCCACACGCATATGTACACACACGAGCACATGCATGTACTCATACATATTTACATTCACACACGCATATGTACACACACGAGTACATACACGTACACATACCATTTTAAAGTTTCAGGCTATGAGATTAGCTTCCGATGACGAAGAATAACAGTAATTGCCGAGACCAAGAACAATATACTGAAATACAGTTACGCGGTAGATTGTTACGGACAAGTTGATGCCCAACTACCACACACATGTCCTAAATAACTGTAATAACCCTGGCGATATGAGTGAGTGTAAACGCGTGTGCCTAATAACATAACGAATGCCAGGCTCCTCAGTGTTGTTTCTAAGTGATTTCTGTTAGAGGCGCTCGCCGTGGTTGATGTAGCATCTCCAAATCGTACACAGAACATACAGAGCTCCGTTGGTGCTTCTTATCATTGCTCTAATGTATGGCATACATTCAAAGGCAACATTGTACTTGCTGACGACCAGCCAGATGACAGAATAATACTTAATACAGTAGAATCTGTCCTAACCGGCACTCATTGGGACTGAAGAAATAATCCGGTTTAAACAATGTGCTGGATTGTTGAGCTGATGATAAATGTACAAGCCACGGGGGGCCTGAGATTTTATGCCAGTGTTGACATCTTGCCGGATTGGACAGATGCCGGTTTTGCCAGCTTCCGCTGTATCTTCAACTGGTATGGCAGTTTAAAGGTCACCTAGTTGCTGTCTGTTAGAACACTCAAGAAGACAAAACCACCTGTTAAGTGGTTAATAGTTCTACATGGGCTGGAGTGTCTGTCAAGCACTGCAAGTCAGTTCTGATTACCAGATGATACCAGGCTAATGAGTACACAACGTTCTGGTCTGATTTGCTAGAAACCCTGGAGGATTAGAATTAGTCTTCAGTAAGCTATGCTCGTCGTGAGAGGACGCTAATGTGAACAGGTTGTCAGACTCGCTGACTGACACATTGCATCCCATTTGTGTAGATCGATGCTCATGATGTTTGTCACTAGATTGTCTCCTCCAGGCTCCATTATTTACAGACCGCTGTCGTATAGTTGGAATATTGCTAAGAGCAGCGTGAAACGACCAGCCAATCAACCAACTTACTACCACCCCAAATTCAGGAAAAGTATTTTGGTGGGAAATTACTATATATGATGTGAATGCCAGAATGCATTGGTCTTAAACAATACTTGTTTTCAAATTCTTAAAGTCGTACCATTAGGGTTGTATTCGGACATTCTATCTCGCTTCTGTTAAGGAATTACGTTGTTCCAGTTAGCGAAGCACTTTACCAATCGATCATGAATATTGCCATGGTTATCAGAGGGTTCTTGAGAAACGAAAAAATATATCAAGCATGAAAGATATGTTTCAAGTAATGCGTTATTTGTCAAATCCTTGAACCGTATACGAAGTATATTAATCGAAATGAATATTAATGTGATTTGTCACATTTGTCTCGCAGTGCTTGTCATAGAAGTTCGCAGTGCTTGTCATAGAAGTGTTTGGCTTCTCGTTACACTTTAACAGCAAACTAATGTTACTTACATATGGTACATAGCATGTGGTGTGTCACTCGGTACACACATACAAGGTGCCTCTCATGGGTTTCTGTCTATCTACTGGACTATCACTGACACATCACTGTGCATGGAAGATCCGTATACGTCAGCGCCTTCTTATCTCCTGTCTCAACACCTCGTTAACAGCTTTCTGGGGAATGGACACCACTGATAATACAATTTTCTTCGTCTGATAATTAATGATTTCAAATCAAAGCGAAATCGCCCATCTGCACTGAAACGATGCTGTGAGCCTGCTATGTCAGTAATGTGATTTGATTAGTATTCTTTACTATAAAAACGATACATTCCTTAAGTTCAAGTGGTATATGAGGAACGGAGGGTGTCAGTACATAATAACGAAAACATCCTTCACCAATTACGGAATTATTAAAAAAGACGTGTAACTGAAATTGTCCAGCTAATCGATGCCATCAAACTATATGTACCTTGTAACAAGCATGTTGCTTATGTCATACAAGACACACTGCACACATCATGCACATCAGTTGAAGACAACAAGCCGGATACAGGCTGTTTATTATGACTGGACTATCGCTGCTAAAAATAGAAACACTTTATCAAGGAACACACACCATCAATCGCAGTCTGAACCATATTCCATATAGTGTATCAATATTTCTTATGGGAATGGGCAACTGACACCTGGTGTTCCTGGAAAACTTGAGAAGTACATCCAGTCGAGCAACTGCCTCACCTTCCTCATGCGAAGTTGATCTGCTGTATGTCACAGCATACCCTGCACAATGCTTCTCGTTATTTGGTTGTATTCACATTTAGCTTGATGACGATGTAAGAATCTACATCGAAACGTCGCTAAACGGTATAAACAAGACGTTGTAATCCATAAACCTCTATGTTTCATTTTTAACTCATCAACTTCTAGAATGCCCATCAAACAACTAGCATATAATGGGACAATACCAGTGTGAGGTTTGACACTACATTGCCTCAGTACGCTCGGCATGAACCAGCAAGGCAGGCCATCCCTAGTAAAACCATCGACACCAAACATAATTAAATTCCTCTCCTAGAAAGTCAAAAATGATGGTATACGCTTTGTGAAGCTGCACGATAGAATGAATGATTTCGAATTTATCTTGAATCATATTCTCTTTAAATGTCTCTTAACACATCACCATCAGTCCAAGGTTAAGGCGCCTCCTTTACCTATTTGCTTGGGAACTCAACACCATGAAGACATTCTCAATTCATAGAAGGACACGTTTTATGTACAATATCTCCTTGATTTATTGAGTATTGGATTGTCATGCCACACGTGCACTAGGGCGTAACCAATGTCGCGTTGAGCTATATTTCGACACCAGGGGGTATGTTAAGTTATGTTCATGTTTTGGGTTTTTCACCGCAATCCTTCTGTCAGCGTCCATGATCTGGAACGTATGTGGGCTTTCCCCCAACAGCATGCTGACATCTTGATCATGTAAATAACTTTCAAAGCACCACTATACTCAGCTCACTATACTCAGTATTTACAAATTACAGTCTTCGTGAAATATCAATTCTTGAATTCAGTAGAAATCAAACATGTGCTGAACTATCTCAGTATATTGATTATACAATTACTTCATTGTTGCTACCTGCTGACAAAACTAATATAGCAAGGTAAAGCACTGTCTGGTCTCACTTTAACTTAATGTTTCTGTTCGAAAAAAAATAATGATAATTAAATCGTGAACGACCTGTCTCACCAGTACAGTATTCACGTGTGTCTTTGCAATTATTATTAACTTACAGATGACTGTTTCATACTGTGTGTTTGACTTTTAAAAAGTAATCAGTTTGCCATGATGTCAAGATATGCATCAAACGTAATTTCTTCATGCTGCCTCTGTGTATCATGTTTTTCATTTCATGGTATTTTTTTTCAGCTTAGTACAGCTAAAATGTTCAAATAAACAGTGGTTGTCCTAACGCATCAGACAGTATGTCTCCATTTCCATAAATGACCTACTGTGATAATAAGCCATTGGTATAAAAACGCCAATTCAAATTCTAAAATATATTCTCTGTTGTAATAAAAGATTCAAGATATAACAGACCTGTATTGTTGGGAGTTTCATTCTTGACACCTACAATGACATAATTGAGTTTGTTTCATTCGCCTAGACCTCAATGTCCATATTGCCAAAATCTGCATTTTGATATTGTCAACGCATGAGTACTGTTAGAGACTTTCTACTGCCATTCTAGTTAATACTGCCTTCGTTATTCCGTTGAAGTGATCTGCTCTGACCAACTGTGTGTCACGTTTATCTGTTGTGCGTGATTTCTTTGATTTTCTGCCAATATATAGTTTCAGCTTGCAAATCGACACGTACCATCGATATCTTCGAATCTGAACAATAGCGCTTTTGATCAGTTCACTTAGGAAGACCCGGCATTAACACATTGTGCCAAATTCCAAATATCTACAATGTTTAATCACGGACTTCATCTAACTGCTATAACCAAACAAAATATTCATGAATTACATGGGCATGTTTGACGGCTGCTCAACACAGAAGTGGAGGTACCTCGCAAGTTGATACTGACTATACTTTAAACTTTGGGGCAAAAATCATGATGGTATTTTGCTTACCAGATGCCGGGATGAAATCTTCAAAGGAACATAATATTGCATACAAACATTATGCAAAGGACGAACCATATGCACAATGTGGTCTTGTTTAAACAACCTGGTCCCTTAGCGTATCCGTTGCACTAGAAAACGCCGGAGGTTCTTATGAAGGAAGTGTGGCTGGTGTTAATAGGTGTTTACGTTTTGAGATGTAAGATGTCGATGTAGTATTCCTCAAAGAACGAGTCACCCAGTGTATCGACAGGCCACGACACTGCAAGTTAAACAGCACCAGCGTCATTACACAGCGGATTGCCACACACTGAGTAGGTCGTCATTTCTGTGTTACTTCATCAGAGATTGGCTTGATTAGTGCACTATGACCTAGAGATAGACGATGATTGTCCATAAACTAACACATTACGGATCCTTTAGGTGTGAACGGGATAAGCATGTAACATAAATTCGGGATCCCTTGGGTGTGATTTTAATCATGTTGTGTTATTTACTGGTATGAAAGTAGACGATTACACATGGAGTACGACCAGCTACATGTCCAAGACATGTATCAAAACTGTGTAGACACATAACGATTTAAACCTTACCCTAACCGTAACCCTAACCGTAACCCTAACCCTAACCCTTGCTATGAAATGTTTGCAACACAACAACGTTGACTTACTGCCTTGGCCTGCAAATTCACCGGATCTCTCATCGATAGAGCATGTTTGGGAAGAGATGGATCGACGTCTACGCCGTCTTCCTCATCCGCCACATAAAACGTCCTTGACTTTGCAGCAGAACTTCAGAGAATCTATCATAAGACTTCCTTGCACGTTTGATATGCTCTATGCATCGTCGATGCACTGGTGTTCTCAATGCCGAAGGTGGACATGCCCGTTATTGAACTTGTGACATGGTCGTTTGACCCCTCTCGCGCTTGTGGACTCGTGACGTCATTGTGATTGACTTTTCAATTAAAATTCTCCCGACTTGTTATGGTCTCATGATCCCTCCATTAAGGTTTATGTGTACCTTTGACACTGTTATCGTACTTATCAAGTGGGATCACATTTTGACATTACACAGTTTCTTTGTGTGGCTAGTATAGATGTACTTACATGTCCTTGATATATTTAATACCTGCGCAACACATGACATAAACCACATTATTGTTTAATGCTTTTTAAGCAAATGTCTGCATAATGTGTCTTTCTAGTTACATAGATCTGTGTCAATGTATTTTCGGTGTGGTTGAAATATATATTTATAGAACGAGTAGAAGGGTTGATATTAACACAGGGATGGTGACAACTGCTTTCAGTAATGATGCATTTGTCACTAGATTGTTCTATGGTCACAGTACTTGCCGTAAATGTTTCATATCGTTGTGGCCTTGGTCTCTTAGTATAGATTCGTTATAGCAAGAACAGTTACTTAAATTCTGTAGTTACTTAAACTTTTAATTGTTGTTAAGAACAGTATATTCCATCTTTAGCAATGTGCTACAACATTGGCGAGAAGAGGTACAAGTAAGTTGCATTGCATAGGCAAAACGGTGGTAACAAGTGAGTACAGTGAATAAAGTGTGTTTCCACTTCAGTTATGTTTTAAAGTCTTCTCTAAGTCGAAGAATGTTCGACATATCCTCATTAGTTGTAGTACGTCATTGGGCGCTGTATGTAAAGTCCGTCTCTGTGTTTAGAGAAATTATTATAACACGTGTTGCTGTCCTAGATGTAGCTTGCAGCACACTAACGGGAGGAAACTTAAGCTAACTGTACTATCTTCTAGCTGTAAAGAAAATAATTTTACCGAATTCTATAAAGAGATTATTGCCATAATAATACGATAAAGGCAGAGAAGCACTTATCGACTACTTCATAACGCAGTTGGGGGTGATAAAGAGTGTTTACACTTTGATAACATTTTCTTTTACAAACATGCTTACACAAACACACGACACGGGAGGTAATATTCGCCCTGTGTAGTGAGGCATCTGTTGCCGCCCGACCCTCACTGACCTCAACTTGCCGTTCATAGAAACACCCTGAGTCTGATGAATAATATGGGTGTTGTAGTAACTGTTATACTTATATTGTGTGGCTTTAAATGCATTGTACCTTTCCTTATGTTTGTCTCTGTATGTGTGTCAGATCTCCTCATGTTATTTATCTCCATATGTGTTGCAGATGGCCCCATGTTATTTATCTCCATAATTGTTGCAGATCTCCTTATGTTAATTGCCTGTATATGTGCTGTAGCCCTCCTTATGTGTTGTAGTTCTCCTCATGTTGAGTGTGTGTGCGTTTCTCTCTCTCTCTCTCTCTCTGTATCTCTGTATCTCTCTCTCTCTCTCTCTCTCTCTCTGTGTGTGTGTGTGTGTGCAGCTCTACGTATGTTGTGTGTGGCTACATGTGTATATGTGTAGTTTATATTGCACAGGTGTTCTTTGACCGATTCCTTCTGTGTATTCAGGCCACACGCTAAAAACGTAGAATGAACTATTGTTCATAGTTATTTAGATTAACGCTCTTACAGTACTGGAATATAAATACTGCATTCAACCTACGTTTCAAAGCACAAGTATATGTGGAAGGTTGTTGGTCTTCGATCAGCTAGGAGACAAGTACGCGGTATCACTGGGGGTAGCGAGAAGTCATTAAAAGACTAATTGTAGGCCAACATCTAAGCACATTCTACAATTCAAATGAAAATAAATACATTTTTGTCCAAAAAAGCAAACTATAGACCCATTATTCAATGTAGCAGTGCTGATTGCCCAGCAAATGCTGAGGTGTAGCGTTTCGCTCGTCTGGAGAAGATCGAGCGTTTCTTTACACGTGTAACCTCTGACACAGAGCGGATCTCATTCATCAATCTTCGCGTAATTACACAAAAAATAACAGGCATTGTGACTGATGATCGGTTGTTTTTTCGCCTCTTTAAGGACTACCGCACCTTTCCCCTTTCTTTGGCACCAGCTATTTTCTTCTTGAAACTAGCACAGTTTAGAGATTCGACCCTGCCTGGAGACAAGCGGGATATGTATTCGTGGTAAATATCACACAACATATGCGTGTAGATTATGAACTTATCCCTCCCGAGAAGTTGCCTCGTGTATTCTTATCGCTGCATGTTAAAAGAACAGGGACATATCGTTGACAATGTTAAACATGCTGCGGTTTCGCCTCGTAATAACGCTGTTGTCGTTGTTATCGTTGTATTTGTTGATGTTACCTTCAGTAGTGTTTATTCAACAAATGCCGAAAAAACGATATTTATGATGAAACGCCCATATGTGTTCATATATGTGTTCATATGTTTTATATATTGAACACATAGGGGCGTTTCATCATAAATATCGTTTCTTCGGCAGGTGTATCAAATGTGCATGAGGTGTTTATCATTCAGAACTTCTGAATAACGAAACACTAACCAGAACTGGGTTCATTATGTAAAACAATGACAGTCTACGGTATTTGCAGAGGGTTCGTGTTTTGTTATTCGTCTTTCGGAAAAAGAATAAAATGCTAGCAGCGGGTTCGTAATATAAACGCTGTACATGGAATCTCTCTAACAGTTCTGTCATGCACACATGAACTCATGAAATATAAGACTGCGGGTGTATCAAACCTGCATGGGTGTTTATTTATACAGAGCCTCTGAATAATGAAATCTTAAACCGCACTGTTTTTGTATTCAATGTATGCCCATCAGTTTTATGAAATGAAAGACAATGACAGTCTGCTGTCATTGGAGGGGGTTCGTGTTTTGTTAATTGATCTTTCGAATAACGTCTTAGCATCAGGTTCGTTATTCAAATGCTCTACATGGAATCTGCGGTTTAGTTTTTCATTATTCAGAGGTTCTGTATAATCCAACACCCACGCACATTTGGTACACACGCAGTCATTTATTTCATGAGTTTATGCGTATATGACAGAACTGCTATAGAGATTCCACGTAGAGCGTTTGAATAACGAACCCGCTGCTAGCATGTTATTCGTTTTCGAAAGACGAATAACGAAACACGAACCAGCTGCTAACTTCAGGCTGCTCAGTAACTATACATTCCGAAGACCATACTCTCGTATCCGCCTACTCGGGATGAACAAGACGTGTGTATCACGCATATTTGTGTAAAGTAATGTTCAGATCTTTACAGATGCACGGATATTTACCCAACAGGTAAAGCCGTTTGAGAAACGCTGTGCTGTTACCTTTTTGTTATCGCCACACCAGTGTATGATGCTATATCACTTCGTTCATAGACACAAAAAGAAATTTTGTAAAACTACAACCAAGGTCCCACGTTTCCGATAAAAAGACATAGTACTTCCCGGAAAATGGTATTTCATTTCTAGTTTTAATAAGTTAAGTGACTGATTTTGTTACATTCGAAATAATGCTGATTTAGTCACGACCATTAATGTATACTAGCCACATAAAGAAACTGTGCATTATCAAAATATTATATTAGTTCATAAATACGATAACAATGTCAAATAACAATAACAATAACAAGTCGAGAAAATTTCTACTGAAAAGTCAATCACAAGCGCGAGAGGGGTCAAACGACCATGTCAGGAGCTCAACAACGGGTGTGTCCACCTTCGGCATTGATGCACTGCATCGACCATGCATAGAGTATATGCAAGGAAGACTTCTGGGATGTCACACCAGTTCTGCTGCAAAGTCATGGACGTTATGTGGCGGATGAGGAAGACGGCGTAGACGTTGATCCATCTCTTCCCAAACATGCTCTATCGATGAGAGATCCAAGGCAGTAAGTCAACGTTGTGGTGTTGCAAGAATTCTATAGTAACGCTATGAGGACGGACATTGTCCTGTTGGAATGTTAACCGAAGGCCAAAACGTTGCAGAAAAGGAATTTCCACAGGTCGAGGAATCTGACCCATGTAGCTGTAATCCACCCCAAATCATCACGGAACTATCACTGCCACCAAATCGATTCCTCTAAAAGACACAGACCTGTGCATAACGTTCTCCCACGCGTCTATAGGCACTTTGACGTCCATCACTATGGGACATGTTAAACCAGGACTTATCTGTAAAAACAATATTTCTCCACCAAAACAAGGACCTGTGGACATGATTTCGGCACTACGTTCGGTGAGCTTGTCGATGACGTTGTGTCAGGATAGGTCGTATGGCGGGACGTCTGATCCCGTGATGACGTAAACGTTGTCGAACTACGTTAGGGTGAATACGGCGAAGTCCTGGGATGGTACGGACAGTCATCACTGTCTGGAACCTGTGGCGAAGATGGGTCATCCTTATCCATCTGTCCTGTCTTGGCTTTGCTACACGTGGACGTCCAGAACGTGGCCAATCGATGACGTCATTTGTATTCTGGTGGCGTCTCACCAGTGCAGAAATGGCGTTCCCGTGCCAGTGGGGATGTGCAGCCACGTGAGACACTCCCCCAAGAACCATCCCAATAGCCTCATGACGTTGTGCAGCCGTTAGTCTTGGCATGCTATGCCGTTTCCATAGGCGTTTAATTTTTCGAACGATCGCAAGGGCAGGGATTGAGCAATCCATATGTTCGCTCTGATTCTCATTCCCGGAATGCACGTGCAACAACATACTATCGTATCAAGGACGAAAGCACTGACTTCACGGAACGTGGCACGTGCATGCATGTTGGATACATGTTTGAATCCTTATGTGTCTACACAGGTTTGATAAATTTAAATTTGAATCTTTTGTATTGCCAGTTTGTTTATGTGCGTAGTATATATTGCTTTACAAATAACAAACCCTCATCTTTGGTTGCATATAACCATCATCAATGTGTACAATGCTAGTAGGATTTTAGCTTAGCTCAAACGAGACAACATAACAATTATATGTGATTTTTAGTCTGTTAAAATGCAATATGTGGCCTTTCACAATCATCACAAATTCCAAACGATAAATTAATGTACTGTTCCTGAGTGTTTCCTTCTGCAAATATCTTTGTTCAAACACGTGCACATTCACTGTCACTTCTTTCAATCGATGAATCAAGGATCCTTGTATCCTCGTTGTTTTTCCGACATTTTGAATGGATGTATATTCTGAGTGTGTGAGTAAAATAAACAACTAAGTACAAACAAGGTAGAGCCACAAACGTGCTCAGAAACACAAGAGGTAGAGTCCGCTTGAGTTTGGACCAATCAAGAATCTTGTAGATATACGGTTCTCCCTTTCCATTGGTCCCACCAAGCATGTGATAAACGACACTGAAAACTGTGTAGATGACGCCATAGATTACTGGGTAGATCACGTGATACACACGAAGTGGCATGTCCATGATGAGGAGGTTGGACAAGACGTAGATGGAGTTCATACCGTGGAGGATGAATCTCAGCAGGGTCAACCGTTGATCTGTAAGATTGTTGAAATATGCGTTAAGATATATTACACAAGAAGTCGTGCCCTATTACCATCTGTCTTGTAAGTAGAATACAAGCTAGCGTTCTTGGGTGGCTGATAATAGGAAATACAAACAATCAGTGGATACCGCATGTGATAGTAATTCACGAGAATGGACAAAAACAACTACAAATAACAATGTACACACCCTTGAAAAGGAAGATCCAGTAGAAGGCGCTGATGTGCAAACTCCCTTCAGTGACGACACTGTTGAGGAGCCAGGATAGCTTCAGGTACCAGGGTAGGTGTGAGGTGAAACCTGAAAATGGAAATGTGTTACAGTCGTTATTTCTTATTTTTCCAATGTTTTAAAGTAAATTTGAACCCCAGGGATGGCCGAAGAGGGCCGTCCGTTCAGTTTAGGAGAGGATCACGTCTTTTTCATGCATGTTGCATTATCAGGACTTCAGTCGATCATGAGTGAGTTAAAAAGTGTCACATCGACAATATTGCAGCCATATCGTGACGGAAACAAGTCTCAAACTGATCATAAATACATGTAATTTATATAAAATAAGTGTCATAAATACATGTAATTTATATAAAATAACTGTCAACGACGGGTAGTGAAAACAGCTAGAAAATCACAGTATCAAGAATTAAAACTAGCAAAATTTGGATTTCAAATCAGGACAAGACAGTGTGAAAATGGGCTATGGATCGCCAACAACTGAAGTTAGATCACTATAGTGGGGACATTCAGTACCTTTGCTACCTGCATGGACCTTAGTTGTGTTAATTTGTAACATCATTTCAGATGTTAGCGATAGTGGACAAATCAAGCCTTAAATTAAAATAGTATATATCCTGCGATTAATAATGTGGAAGAATGAATTTTCCATGATTGTTTTGGCACTTCTCCTCTCAGGAGGACTAGCCGATCAAGTCTGTCCGTGATTATGTTAACCTGTTGAATTGTTGCTGTTGTTCTATGGGGATAGGTGGCACTTATAGCGAGGAACGTTTCCTCTAGCTAGAATGCAACAGTGCGTTCCTCTTTCGTTCTGATCGTCGTTGTGATTACTTCATTTGTCAGGAGTACATGCAGCCCAGTCGACAGAGGTCTACAGAAATTCGCCCTTTGGATACCGCAGTTGGGTCGAATCCCGAGTCACCTGATTATGGTCACCTGATTGTCGGATTCAAACCGGGGCTTCTGGATTTCTTCCATCTACAATCCAGCTTACTTTCTATGATTAGTCTGACATGACGTGATTTCGCCGCAAATTGCTCAAAGCGGCCTATCATGCACACGTTCAGACATTACCCTTCATTTCATATATAGCTCAGGTCAACGACCTGTATTACTGGGTTCAAGCTGCGTCAAGTAGCCTCCTCACTCAGAGACTCTGTGTGATTGTAATGTTTGCAGGTCCATTCGGATTGTCAAGTGTAAAAGATACCATACAAACAGCAAGACCAGATTAATACTGTTAACCATTTACCCTTTATAATGTCCTGTCTGTTGATCCTGACGAACACGACGATGACTGCGTCCAGGACAGCACTGATGGTCAGCAGGAGGTAGGTCCAGTTGGTGAGGTAGATGAACCACACAGCGCCACCTAGTGGTGACACCATGCTACTGACCAGCCAGGATGTATGAAACAGAGCCCAGAATATCCTCCAGGACAGGTACAAACGGGGGTGGCCCCACTGAAACAGACGTTATACAATCATATCAACAGACTGAGTGCATTCACGGCTCGACTTCCATACACAAGGTTTTCCGCAGGTAGAGGAAGGCCTCACGACAGACGGAACAGCCATTCACGGCTCGACTTCCATACACAAGGTTTTCCGCAGGTAGAGGAAAGCCTCACGACAGACGGAACAGTCATTCACGGCTCGACTTCCATACACAAAGTTTTCCGCAGGTAGAGGAAGGCCTCACGACAGACGGAACAGTCATTCACGGCTCGACTTCCATACACAAGGTTTTCCGCAGGTAGAGGAAGGCTTCACGACAGAAGGAACAGGCATTCACGGCTCGACTTCCATACACAAGGTTTTCCGCAGGTAGAGGAAGGCCTCACGACAGACAGAACAGTCATTCACGGCTCGACTTCCATACACAAGGTTTTCCGAAGGTAGAGGAAGGCCTCACGACAGACGGAACAGTCATTCACGGCTCGACTTCCATACACAAGGTTTTCCGCAGGTAGAGGAAGGCTTCACGACAGACGGAACAGTCGTTTTGATTTTTGCAAGGATTTGGGTTATGTTTCAACTTGTGACAGAGACGTATATTAAGCACGGAAGGCATTACCATAAATATCTGAGCACTGAAATATTCCCGCTTGAGACAAAATATGCTTCACGATATATCAATTAGTCATTTATAAGGCTTGATGCAAGAAATGACACATACCACGTGAATTCTTTACAGAAACTGACGCATTTACACAGCATGGAATGCTTAATTCTACCACCTTCAGAGGAATGTTTTCACTTTGATGTATTGCTTGTACAGTATGTTCAGTCTGCAGCAGATACAGTATCTATGTAGATGTGTCTTGTACACAGAACTACTGTCTTCGCTCACATTTGGCATACCACACATATGACCATGCGTTACTAAACACTCTCTGGCAGTACGAAAGCCTTGACATTCTTCAGAGAACTTCACGATACCTACTTATCACTGACATTAGTTATACTGAGAATTCAGAACCTAGATTTTGAATGTTTTAAAGCATTTTGCCCCTACTTTATCGTACGCCAGTGAGACACAGCTGAGGAGTTGTTTGTAGTTACCAAAATTTGTAACGGTTACATAGACAAACAGTTAGTTACCGAATGAGATTTAGAGTAAACAAATGTTCTTGCGTTATTAGAATGTTGCCAAGAAAAGGCAACGCCAACAAATGTGTGTGCCTCGTGATTCTTCTTCAAGAATCATACTGTACATGTATCAGAAACATCATATTATCACAGCATAACACTGTGGTGATCGCATTGTGGTTACAAAGTGCTAGGTGTAGTTAGAAGTCGTTGGTATAAATATATGCCAGGTATTTGTAAAAAGGTGACGCGATTGCTCCAGTTTTCCCATTTCTACCGACACCTCGAATTCCATAAAGAGTTAAAGACGATATTATTAAGTAATTCTTTTCTTCCCTCTGATCAAGGATCAGAATGTTTTGTGTTGAGAAACTGGGACTGCACGGCAAGCATGTGTACAATTTATTCAAGAACTTCGACCCAGTGATATTTCCTTTAGAGGATTTGGGACAGTGGAGTAGCCTCGGAGTAAAATCATGTCGACATCCGGGTTTTGATTCTCCCCCCACATGGGTACAGTTTGTGAAATCCATTTCTGGTGACCCCAACCTTGATATTGCTTGAATGTTGCTAAAACAAGACATAACCATACTCACACACTCACACATTTACTGGATTTGCACACACGCTAGGAACATGACAAGTCCAGATTCCTTTTCAACGTTCAGTGAACGACTGTAATAGTAAAACAAGAAGAAGGGCATGCCTTATGTTATTATTTAACACGTGCTTTTAAAAAATCAAAATAAAACCTTGGGGATCCTGGGTAAGGATTTGCTCCAAGAGACATATGCTTTACGTGGAAGCTGACTTGAGTGATTCCACTGGATTGCCCTAGTCAGTCGCGAATATGTAACAACAAACACCACGTAGCTAGATATAATATTGCGGAGTGCAACGGTAAAAAGTATCCAAGCAAATCAGCTGAGATAATGCTCACAAAGAGCGATATTTAACTGAATGCCTACCTGAGATGTGACAAATCTTTGAGGTTCATTGTGGTTCAGTTCAAAGTTGCAGGTACGGAATTCACTTCTAATACCCATCATAATTTAAACATCCATGTAGGGCACATCAGTATTCCGGATCCCAGAATTCCAGAGAATGTCAGTGAAGCACCATTTGATTTAACAAAGAATGGTTCACCACTTTTATCAAATGCCTTATAAAAGATGACAGTCTTTAAAAAAACATGAAACTACCGGTTATCACTGAAAGTTCATGCACGATAGATCTAAAACACGATTATTAAACAGAAATAAACATTAACCCAGAGTCAAAGAAACATCCACACATCCAATATCCATTTCAACGACGAGTTGTACGCTGAGTGCGCTATTTCATTCACGAGCGGCCAATGTCACGTATACGCTGCCTCCAATCCTGTGGCGCTGTGAGATGCTGGCACCATTTATATACTCCCAGAGACTGAGTTCTGGAGAAGGCTCCGAACAGAAGCACTCGGTGGCAGTTAGGCTGCAGAAGAAAATGTTGTGAAAAGATTGATGATGCAGAGTAGTATGAGAGCGAGAGAGATGGGAAATGAGACGACTCTCGGTTTTGTCATGTTCTTGTCGTGTTGTAATGATGCATGACAAACCCGTACTTTGTTACAGGTTCCGAAACATCCGAAGGCGTTTATTCCGTGTATAATATACGGTGTTTTAGGTGAACAGTTACATTTGTATGTGTTTATGATGATTGAGACCGAATCAATCAGTGTTTAACCATCTATTGTGTTTGGGTTTTGTTTGTTTGTTTGTTTGTTTTTGTTGAGCCATCATTAGAAACGTGTGTATGCTCGGAAGTTGATGCATGCGTTTAAAAGCAAACGGTTCAAGCTCATCCTTACTTCATACTTAAGCGTAGCTGTAAATTATCTGATGTACGACGTTGAACCACACAACGTCCGTTCACTGCATCTATTGTAGACAGGCGATATGGAGTGACATGGGGATCGCGTTCAAGATCATTGTACTTACTTAACGACATGCATGCACGTGCGTGTGTGTGGCTTCTCCTAATCCTGTCAGCTTCAAAACCCGAGATAGACTGCGGCGGCTTAATATAGGTGTCAGTGTCAGACACTTAAAATGGCAACCACTGCTTTGTGTGAACCTTACTGCTGAACCTCGGGGGTTTATAAACAAGTACTATCGTTTAGTGTCATGGAGACAAGACAGAAGTGTTGTGGGAGCCGCACAATGTTTTACAGACAGCAGGCGCGTTTGCCACATGAAGAAGAACGAGTTTCCTTCAATAGAATCCGTCACAGTTCTCGCAAAGCGTCTATCAAATCTCTACATTTTTGTTCTTATTGGTATTCACTTTTAAGCATTCCATATTGTGACGAGTTCACGTCACACCCTTGAGGTACGTCACGACACGTTTTCTTAAGTTTATATTTGTCATATTCAACAGCCAATCTAACACTAGCTGAAACCGACTAAAAAGAACTTGAGAAACTGATAATCCACATCAAACATATTCCATCAGAATGAATTCGTGTGATTATTCTTTGATTAAAAATTAGTTCAACAATATTCAAGCTGTAAGACAAGATATTATGAATGCTAACTTAATTCTTCTACATGTCTCTAAACAACCTCGTCAGACATCTACATGAGATCTGTTCTTATGCTTGAACACCAACTTCTGTATGCCTGTCAAACACCTTCATAATCAAGCTCTTGCGGGGAAAAAAGTTCAAAACTAAAATGCCTAACAAAACGCTAGTTATATGTATCATATAGTACTCATATGACCAACTCAAGAGGGAAGTTTCTGTTGAGTATAATTAATCCTGACACTGGTATTTCGGTACAGTTTTGCTTGCATTGTCTCAAATTTATATATTTGGAATTCCGCGCCAATGTGATTTGCCAGTCTGCTACATCTGTGATCGAATCACGGGTGTATTTTCCTCAAAGAATTCCTTCCTATCACAAACATGTCGCTTACATCAACCGATCAGTAAACGATGATATGTCACCCTGTTCAAGGCGCAGTTCCTGTGTGTGTTACACATCACGCGATGCCCTCTGGGATGGATATATCAACAAGCATGAAGTAGAGCCTGTTTACCAATCACAATGTTGGCATGCCCGATCATTTGTTCGCTGTAAACCATGTCATGAATTACAGATTACTGTTTGTCATGCAACAGAATATCCAGTATTTCTTTTCCGAAGAAATCATAACAACCTGGAAAACTGTCTGGACGAACCACTCAAAATCAATGATAACACCAGATGTTCGGAAAAATGGTAAACGTGTTGTACAGAACCAATAGAAGCCGCCATCTACATATATATAAAGAGTATTAAAAGTGTATGATTACATATGAAAAGAGCAGTACTCCTACCTGCCCTGTGACGGCGGCATGTTGACAAACCAGAATTCATAAAGAAACTAAGATTTTTCCTAAGTCGTAACTTAATTTTTTTTCTGACTTAAGTTCTTTTATGAATACCGCCCCTGGTCTGACTTCTAAAACATTTTGAAGGCTTCCATAACACTGTTGGTCACTTCGTAATGGAATAGTCTTATCCATTTAAGTGAGTGAGTGAGTGAGTTCAGTTTTACGCCGCACTCAACAATATTACAGCAATATGACGGCGGTCTGTAAATAATCGAGTCTGGACCAGACAATCCAGTGATCAACAACATGAGCATCGATCTGCGCAATTGGGAACCGATGACATGAGTCAACCAAGTCAGTGAGCCTGACCACCCGATACCGTTAGTCGCCTCTTACGACAAGAACAGTCGCCTTTTATGGCAAGCATGGGTTGCTGAAGGCCTATTCTACCCCGGGACCTTCACGGGTCCCATTTAAATCCATTCTGAAAACTTTCTGAAAATGGTGTGGGTAAATATGATATATGGCCCCTGGTATGTACTTATGAGAGGAAGCAGTGAATAACATAATTTTGTGTATGTTGTCAGAGATGTATTGGAAGTGTAATGTTTTCTTTTTGTTATAAAAATTCTCCAAACGTGAACATTTTACTCTGCTGCTACTGAATGGAAATCGTAAGAATATGTTGAGGGTGGCAAGGAATGTTCTGATTAAATAATCTCTATGGGTTACACAAAGTACGCAGTCTAGACTTCCAGTTGTCCGACTTCCATTTTGTGGAAGTCGCGATGGCTGAGAGGGTCCGGCGGCTGACTTTGTGTGCTGGCGATTAGGTGCCTGACCTTGAGGGTGCGGTTCGAATCCCGAATAGGACTCAACCAAAATAGTACTAGAATTTGTACTAAGAAAGTGTTATCCCAAATATGAAATATGTTACATTTCCTTTGGATTAGGCCCATAAAACCCTTAGGGATACCTGGCTTTGTGATTTTTCAAAAATGCAAAAGAATCATTTGTATCACACAATTGTTGCCTTTTTGGCTCTAATAGGATTGACAAGATTCAGATTCATACTAACCTTGTTTCCTAAATGTTGCGGTTGCATTCCAAACCCTAATAACCAAGTGGTCCTGTTATTGTATCTTTGTTTTGGCATTCAATTGGCCATTAGAGGTACGTGGTCTGGCTCCTTGGAACATACACGTTCTGACACTGGATAATGTAGAAGTCACAAGGTTGAGCTGGGGGTCTCCATAACGCCCACGGAGGGTGGCACTAGACTAAGACATCAGTTAGAAGACCAACTTCAGCTAACATACCGCTTGAGCCAAAATGTGAAAGAGCCGGATGTGCACTCTAATGAGTCTCAGGAAACGTGTCTTTGAGGACTATGAGCATCTGTGGTTGTTCATCACGACTCCATGTACGTGTGCGTGGGAGACATTAAGCTGGAGAGGCATTACAACGTCTCGTGCTCCTAGACATATTCGATCACAGATATCGAGTAGCATGTACCCAGTGCATCAGGCGGTAGTGAATGTTTGATGGAATCACAACAGACATGAACCTTCTCTGAGGTCAAGTGTGCGCATTTGTGTACGTGATTTCAGCAGGGGTTGGTTAAAATATCAAGACCAAGCAGTTATTGTATCCACATTGATGTGATATTAATGTACGAGTACGTGCCCTTCCCTGTTCTGGCAACGTGACTATCAGTATGAATAACGGTTATGCTACAAATCATCGCTTAGGTTTAGAAATTGAAGCATTATAGGATATATATCGCTCAGTGGAGATCTGTCTGATTGGCTGGCAGATTGATAAGGTCTTCAGTTGCATTATTACTCGAAGCATGGGGTCTATAAACATATACTCTACTTCCGCCCTCACGTTTCATTATCTATTTAACAGGCATTTGTTTGACAAAAAATTGCATAAATGTAAACCAGTCAGCGAAATAAACGTTTTACATATGGTGTCAGTCAGGAGTTGGTTTTCCATATCGGTTCATCTCCGATGATGTTACTGATGCAGGGGTTTAAATAGGAAAGCAAAACAGAAACTGTTTTTACGGAATTGACGAGCGCATGTAGTGCTTACCATCGTTTATTTTGTATTTCCGTTGATATTGCCTATTATTACTCGCCCGTTGAAGATACTGCAGTGTAATATTTTCACTTCAATATTACACTAGTGTAATACCGCTTGACGTATGACGTCAAAATGGTTCAAAGTTGTGACGTCACAATGCTAATGTTGACGTCCCGATTTTACTAGACCTTGCTCGACTTGAAAGCTGAGAGTCCTCACACTATAGGCAATTTCGCCGCAGTTTCTGTCAATTTATGTTGGCGAGTAATAAACAGAATACTAAACTCGCTTCCGTGAAATACCATTTTCATTAAACTCGTTAAAGATTTAGTATCAAACTCGCTTTCGCTCGTCTGATACCAAATCATTAACTCGTTTAATATAAATGGTATAACACGGAAGGTCGTTTAGTATCCTCTATTTATTCATCTTGCACATATGATATTTGAATACGGCTTTATTACCAGCTCATGACGCTGGACCGCGCCTTGCACATTTTGCCGTAGAGACTCTTCTTGTTCGGTAACTGTTGCAGTAGTGTTTGACATACAACTTGAAAGTCAAACATGGAAGAACATACACCATTATTTTGATGACTGATGGTGACTGACATCGGTGGTGCTGTTACACTATATCCATCAGACACAATCGGATACAATCAGGGGCGGATACAGCTATTTTGAGAAAGAGAGTACTATTGAGGGTGAAGTGCACACTTCATTTCCATATGAGTTTCAATTGTCATATAACATAATTTCAAATTTGCGCACCCCTGCGCGCACCCCTGCACACACCCCACCCCCACCCTCCCGTCTGGATAGGCCTGTGCAAGGGTAATAATTTACAGTTTGCAAAGAATGAACATACATTGGGATCTTTGTTTGAGTGTCATTCTACAAGTTGGTGGTATAGAGTTGGAAAGGGTTGAAGAATCTATACCGACACCTCGCTATTGTGAAAATAAAGAAGTTCATCTTCCATCAAGGTTTGTTATCTCTGCTGAAGGATATACTCTTCCAGGTCCCTGCCATACATTGACTTTAAGGGTTCAATTCAAACATTCAGTATTTTTCTTATCTATTTCAGCGATAACCGAGTGCTGTTACTCTCTGGCACTGACGAGTTTGTACTATGTGAACAACAACCACCACAGAGAGTACTGCTGCAGATGTCAAGTCGACTTATGGTGATGCAGCGACAGCCTGACCCAGACGGTGCAACATACAGGTGTAGTGGCAACAGGCAGCTGCATCTTCATCAGGGTATGAATTCCGGTTTCAGAAACCACGGATAATGACAGAGTGAAAACAGTCCATGTTACATTCGCAAGATGACCTCTAACTGTGGCTGTGAGGTCTATGTCTAGCCTCATTCATTTTAAAATGTTCACTTATTATAGACTATGTTACTTGTACGCTAATGCAAACAGAAACAAGCATGGAACTCCATGTAAACATATAGAGACAAAACAAACAGAGGAAGCAGCAAAGCAAAAGGAGTTATTTATCAAGTGCAGATCAACACGCTTTTTTGCGTTTTTGAAAGAAAAGCAAACTTCAAGACACTCGTATGCGAATATAATAAAACGAAAGAAATACAGATATAACTGATATATATTCGGCTTGTATATAACCGGTAATTACCAGCTGTGTAATATGATTTGCACACACGATGTGAGAACTTTACCGCATAAACCATAAAACTCATGCTGTAAACACTTTAATTCCGTTTCCCATCTGTGTTGTCTCCTCTCTGACTGTCAGTCCAGATACGCAGTGATCATAATCGACTTACAAAACAAGTATTGGTTGTCAATATCTATATTTTCTGCATTAGAGTATAAAGAAATGTTAGGTGTTTACATGCAAGCGGTTGTCCATCTGTGGCAGGTCACCTGACGCTCCTGGAATTTACCTTGTATCTGACGAAATGGATCCGAAATATGGGTGACGTGATCAATATTTCATGGTGCATTATGATGTGGACAAGGATGGTGTTATAAATGTACTCTGCCCTTCCATTCTGAATTCTTCGTATAAGGAAATGAAAATGTGTTGACTATTTCACAGGGTGAACAATACGGAATAATAGTCTACCAAGTCCACATAAATGTTTATGAATGGAAAGTACCATTTTTCTTCGAATTCAGCGTTTATTTAATTATAATTCAATAATTAGACTTAATCTGACAAAATGTGAATTACATCTGTAACTTTTCATCGTCCTTTTTATCAAAGCCGTCTTTAACTGATGAAGGCCTGCGACTCGGGCAGTTTCGTGAGTAACGCTTGTGATGACTGTGACATGTAACAGAACGAGCGACCTGATTTTCGTGAATCAGAATCAACTATTCATCGGTGTCGTGGTCATTGTTAGCACACGCTTAACTAAAGCTATGCGATATATTTTCTATCTCTGAAGTGGATAACACCTGCCAGTGGTAGCTTGAGTGTTTGTTATATGTGTTAACCGGTTGTTTCTAATTGTACAAATGTATGTGGCGCTGCTCTGTCTGGAGATTGTCCAGGAATCAGTTAAAAGACATCGTGCAGGGCTGATGCAGCTGTTTCCGCCATGGCAGGGTTCGTTCTCTCTGCAAACTCTCTAAACATCATATTTTCAGTATCGCACAATTTCTTCGGGGAATGATTTGTATAGAGTCCGTTTTCGCGTGATCAGTATGAGACGGGTATTGTACTCTAGTGGTCTTTGGTTTAATACTGGGACTCAGGGAAGAATTGATACCTACCATTATGTATTTAGCGTTAACGCCAGTCAGTTTCGATAATTTATAGAAGCCCATTCAATTCCCCGTAAAAAGCAAAACGTAGTACAAAATATAGATGGGACACTGAAAATGAGTGAAAACACAAGGTGGTCGTGGAAACGAAAAGAAAGCCAAAAATAATGTTATGAAAATATTCCACCGTATGTTTTCTTGTGTTATTTAGGAATGCTTAGACAATACACGTGCGTGCTCAAAAGACAAAATAATGGTGATACCTATATGAAAGGTTGACCCAAATCAGTGGTGTCATTAGGTTCTAGGTCATAAATACATATAGCGGTAGCACCGCCAATTTTCAACTACCATAAAGAAATGATAAAAGTTGTGTCCATCGACAGTACGCGAGGATCCAGCGGTGTTCGCGATGGTGGGGAGACTACTACCAGACATAATGAATGGCTGTCACAAGTGACTATATATAACTACTTGGAAGAGAATAACTATGTGGAAATAATCTCTGGTGATCTGACTTATTTACTTAGCACTGAGACATGATATCTGAACAGAAAATATGTTTCACCATAGTCGTATCCAAAAATGCATCCAGGTACACAAAACAAAGCTTAGAACACCAATGTGTTGAAGGAAGGCATAAATGTAGTTCCCATAACGAGAGAGCACAGATTAAGAACGAAGAGCTTCATGACAGGTGGGTTCAGGCATCCATCAGGTTATGTCAGCCAACCACTGGTTGTACAGGTAAGCGTACCATACCAATACGGCCGTCATTGTTGTTCTGAAAACAACTGCCTAGCATATGCTCATATTGACTGAACACTGAATATACACGCATGTACCTCAGTAGAAGAGAAACACCTCCTGGAGCTAATCATACGTATTCGGCTTTCATTTGCCATGCTGTAATGTGTTAGGTGAAACTCGTGGGTCTGATGTCTGCATAGACTATTATCTAGTCGCTGAAATGAACATATTTTACAGAAAAAAACTCATAGCAAAGTATAAGATATAATGAAAAGTAACTGTCAGATGTTCAAGTATTTACAGTAACTGGTGTCCATTTCCCTCCAATGGTTCCGCTGAAACAGGAGTGTTCACAGTCTTGACATCTACAGGATTCCACCATCACAAATTACAGTATCAGTCTAGATCTAAGGACGACAGTGTGTGTGTGCGTGTGTGTGTGTGTGTGTGTGTGTGTGCGTGCGCGCGCGCGCGCGCGTGTGTGTGTGTGCGTGTGTGTGTGTGTCTGCCTTCGTGAGCGTGTTTGTGTGTGAGTGTGGTTACATCGAAGATGAATTTCTTCACTAATTTGGGGGAACCAAATGCAAACCTTGTGCACATGAACTGCATGAGGATCATGCATTTTATTGCTGTGCATGTGCAGATATCGTGCATATGAACAATTGCGTCTTGATGTATATTTGTGTGAAGAATTCGCATTTTTTGTAAAGTCTAGTTTAGAACAGTTGACTAAAGTGGCTGCAATTACACTAGTGAGTATAAACGTTTGACGGGTAGTGTAGTCAGCCATTATTCTTCCTTTGAACCTTAGTGACACCTAACTTAAAACACAAAAGGCGACGGTAGAGTGTGTATATAGGGAGTAATTTCTTCTTGTACGCCGCTGTCTCCTTCGTATATATTAAACGTGGCAAGTCAATTGTGATATACTGAGAGAAACAAATAAAGAATGCGAGGAAAATGCTAGCGTTCCTTTAATACTTTCCAGTTTCCACCACCAGCTTTGAATAGTGTTGTGGCGATGAAAATTGGAAAATGTTAAAGGAACGCTTGAATTTTCCTCTGACCGTATATTTATTTCTCTCGGTGTATTGTTGTATGGTGGTTATTGTTGTTGATGTGATAATTTAATCTTCATTCCATTCGATGAACATGAACGTTAGATCAATGTCATCACGTTTCATCATTATTTTAGCCGTGAAATTATAGTATACCTATTTTGAGAATGTTTCCTCCTCTCCTGTATTTCCCTATCGTGTGTATCATGCATCTTGTAAACCAAGTAAAGGATCACAGAGTGCAGCTGTATACTGACACATGATACAGTCATGCAGTGTCGGTTACACCCATACTCCATTTTCATCTAGTGACGCTTTCACCACCACTATCTACAGTTCGACGGTAATGACCTGTGTATGCTGAAAGAGTTCAAGAAAATGAGTCTTTTTCTGCCCATTATCAATTTTACTTACATTTCACAGATTGGAAAGTGCAATGGGGTTTCACGATCTTTTCAAGAATCATTCACACACATAGCACGTGTGTGGTTGCGGCTTTAGAGTGCTAGCGCGCTAGGATACCATACAGTTGCTTCTATACCATACATTTATCACACACAATACAAATCATGTTGTCACCCTTATACTCATCAAGTAACGTCCATATTGACAGAACAAGGGGTCAAAACAGGTACTGTATCGACAGCACACTGACTGCATCACTGACAAATTAAAACTTGGTTGTAGCCATGTCAATGGAGCTGACACGTGAATGTTGAGTGAGTGAGTTTAGTTTTTCAATAAACTAAATTGTGCAATATTGCAGCTACATGGCGGCGATCTGTAAATAATCAAGTCTGGGCCAGGCAATCCAGTGATCAACAACATGAGCATCGATCCGCGCAATGAGGAACCGATGACGACATGATCCCTTTAGTCGCTTCTTACGACAAACAGAGTCTGTCTTTTGTGGCAAGCATGGTCTGCTGAGGATCTACTCCACGGGTCTGAAAGTGTTGAATAGTGTACAAACGTCTCTGAGTGAATGTCCTACCTGTACATTTGTTTGTGATATAGCCCTTAAACATACTTCTACGGAACCCAAGAAAATATAAACAAACTATCACATACATTTCTACAACAAGGCAATGTAAACTGTCAACATTCATAGTAGGACCTACATCTGATTGTCACCAGGCGATCTACACCCGGAGCAGCACAGTGGAGAGGTAGGCACAGCTTGTTTCTAGTGAACGGAGCACCAAGGGGAACTAGATGATGGTGAAATACGTTTGTGTATGAAGATGAGTGCGGACAGGGAGTTCCGATAACTTATAGCTTGTCTTCTCACGTGTGGTATATCAGTGAGTGAGTGAGTGAGTGAGTGAGTGAGTTTAGTTTTACGCCGTTTTAAGCAATATTCCAGATCCAGAAATATCACGGCGGGGGACACCAGAAACACATTGTACTTATGTGGGGAATCGAACCAGGGTCTTCGGCGTGACGAAGTGGCTTTAGCTACTAGGCTACCCCACCGCTCCTGTGGTATATGATGAACACATCTCAAGTTTCATTTGTAAAATAAGAAATTTATCCACTGTTTGAACGTAAGTGCTGAAATCTTAAAGCTTACATGCAAAGCAAAAACACAACTTTGCAGATTCAGATACCTTTCTGTATGGACCTACAGTAACAAATTATCAAATTCAGCTGCAAATTCAGCTCATAAAACTGAAAAAAATCAATAGTAAAACTCGCATGAAATCGGCGGTAAAACGATCCACTAGATAGATATAGGATATTTATATAGCGCACATATCTACGCACTAGTGCTTGCTCAACTAGCTGGTATTTTTCCCTCGATCACTGGATGTCAATCTCAACAGCACATCGTATTTCAATCTCAACTCCCAGGGGAGTATACAACTCTTGCTGCCACTTCGCGCACCGAGTTTATTGAGGCTCTCTCATCCTAACGAGGTACCCATTCACATCTGGGTGGACTGGGTCACATAGTCACAGTACTTTGTCCAATTTCATCGCACGTAGTTGTTGTAGCCGCAGCTGCGCACAACTTCAATAATTAACCATATGCATTTTAACAGCTATCAGGCTATACCCCTCAAACAAAGAGGAATAGCCTGATAGATGTTCAAAGAGCTATAGCCTGACAGATGTTCAAAAAAGGTATAGCCTGACAGGTGTTCAAAGAACCGTTTGAGCATGCGGCAAATGAAGCAGCCAATGAAAGGTGTCGTTACACTTGAGTGCTCGCTCACCCGCTCTGACTGGGTTCGGTATCCCTACACTTGAGTGCTCGCTCACCCGCTCTGACTGGGTTCGGTATCCCTACACTTGAGTGCTCGCTCACCCGCTCTGACTGGGTTCGGTATCCCTACACTTGAGTGCTCGCTCACCCGCTCTGACTGGGTTCGATATCCCGTTTCGAGCGTAGTAAACCCAAATATATAATCTTGCACTTTTGATTTGCGACTACAATGCGCTTATGATGTTTGTTTGGGTTTTTTTCATAATCAGCGATGTATATTATATGTCACGAATAAATGATACTTGTGTTTCATTTATGTTTATTTTGTTGCATCTAAGCTTTAACGACGATATTTTACTATGATCCAATGATTGGTTAATATGTTACATTTTCAGAAATCGCCGACTCGCTTTAAAATTACGTCATTTCTCATTATCAAGTTATTTCACATACAAACGGATGGTCATACTGTTTATGAAATTATAATTAAATTAATTAAATAAATACAAAATTACAGCACTCAGACCACACACAGCATATCTGTATAGCTTCACTTACAAACTTGACTTTTCAAATAATATTTCATGTGGGAAGTATTTTCATTCAACCACACTTCTTCAGGTGGGCGTAAATAAATACGCAGGATAATGCGTATGAATTTACATTCAGTGTAGATATACTCCTCAAAACATGAAACTTAGCTGAAAAATAACACACAAGTGATGAGTATCGGTACAGTTAACCCTCGAATACCCGACACAATAAAGAGAAAATACCCGTTCCACAGCCATAAGAATCTCTGTTTAAGGGTAGATGTATTGCACGATTCCAACCTCATCATGATCATTTGCTTTTATTGGTCGTTATAAAATAGTGGCGGTATGTTAATGGTGATGGGGCCCGGGAATTGGTGACACTCATCTGTACTATCATTCATTGTAACCTTGTTTATTCAATATATAACTAAATGTTATAGACTCGTATGTGTTTCATTTTGCTGTTTTGAGAGGGACTCGCAAGCTCTTATCTCAGTAATTTCTAAACCGTAACAACACTTCCGACTATATAACGAGCATGTGCTTAGCGGCACTCTCAGGAATATTACAGTTAAACAGGCCTATCTAAAAGGTTGTGATCTGTTTACACAAACCTACGTGACGCGTTGAGTTAAAAGAAATGTAATAACACTACCAGATGCATTTCCAGATTTACTTAAAGAGAATTGCCGATAAAAAATTGAAAACATAAAAAGTGGATGTTGTGGAAAAAGATTTGTGATATCGAATCACTTGACATTTACAACACCATGGAATATATATCACGACCATACGAATGAAGGGGAAAACGATTTTAAACAGATAACATATTTCCTATTCAAGCTGGACTGTTCAGTTGCTAACCGCTGCAAAAAGAGACAGGGACATCCCCTATTGCACTGCTTGTTCTCCGGATAAACAAAACCTGCCGCTGCTTTTTAATTTTAGCTTGAGAAATTTGTAAATAAATTTTAAAAAAAGAATCAACACCCGTTGCCTTCTCAAGGACACTTTAGCTCGTATTGAGTTACAGTAGCTCTCAACAATGCCGGCATCAGTATTGGCTTGTGGAAACTAATAGCGACGGCTCTTTCCCATTCACAAACAAGGGTGAGTGTTTTAAGCTGAAACAAGATTCAATAAACGTATTGGCAAAATGTTTATCACGATCTATCATGTCTCAGAATATATGGCCTTGGATTTGTAAATATGACAGTAGGCTTGAGTATAAGGAACCAGAAGTCCATAATTTCAATCACTTCTCATTATTGGGTGACACGTGGGGCTAGGTATACTTGACAGTGGTCTCGAGTTCCTCACTGAGACCATGCTTCATTGCAGCTGTACATCTTGCACATTCCTAGAGTCATCTGCTGCCCTCACTTTCCTTTGTCTCTGTTATACTGAAGTATTGACTGAGCATCATCGGTATTTCATTGATACACATGAACTGTGTAGTTGTCTAATATTCTCACTCGGGCTTGTCTAATTCACATCATCAAAACTGAACGTAGACGGGTGGTGATGTTCCGCTTGTAATGACAAGACGTTCTCGCTTCTTTCAATGCAAGTCTGACATTGGTGTCAGCTTCCTCCATTATTCCGACCCTCTTCATCCATCATTACATCGTGTTCTGACAATTTCTGTTGTCAGTTGATTGATCAATGTAATTACGCGTTACGCGTTATGAAGAAGTACCGAGCTGCTGACTGTCCCTCGTCCCAAAATGGAAATGAAAGATGGAAGTCGAATTGACAGAACGCCAGTGGTTTGTACGGGTTCGTGTTGCAGAACATGGGTGTTTAGTATGGAGGTCTTCGGACAGGGGAACTTGCTGTGAGTGACTAAGGTTAGCTTTACGTCGCTTGTAGCAATATTCCAGCAATATCATGGTGGGGACACGAGAAACAGGCTTCACACATTGTACCCACGTAGAGAATCGAACTCGGGTTTTTGACGACGAGTGAACCACTAGGCTATTCTACCGCCCTTATTACTGTTTGAAGAAGCAAACCTATGTCTATTCTTGATCGTATTCAAATAACGATGCATCCTGAGGATGAATATACCCAGAACATGGCGACAGAAACACTATTGCATGAGGTTTCTAGCTATCTCTGCTAGCACACAAAGGGGCGGTAGGGTAGTTTAGTGGCATTGTAGCGTTGTCTCTTCACGCCGAAGATACAGTTCGATTGCCCACGTGGGTACAATATTTGACGCCGATATCTCGTGTCCCTCACCGTGATATTGCTGGAATACTGCTAAAAGCGGCGTAAAGATCAGACCACTCACTCACTAGTAGTACACTGATGACACAAACTATCTGTTATACGAGCACAGGAAACGTATACGCAAGGACCATGTCTTCATTTCTGGGGTTGCCATGGATGAAAGAAAACTTACCCCAAACGACTGGTTTCAAGTTGAAGTATGGTAACGTATACAACGTGTAAGTGTCATTGTTTACTGAACGGATGATTGCACTGAATTGAAAATCTAATCTCAGTAGCTTTGCACATGTCTTGTCTAAACACTCATCTAGAAGTCATCAGGAGAACCAGTCGATGATGGTATTTATTGCAGTCCCTCTCGACGGTCATGATATGGCCTCTTGCTATCAGTCGCCGGTCTGGCCTCTGTCTGAATGTGGGGCGGTGAGGTAGTCTAGTGGTTAAGGCGTTCGCTCGTCACGCTGAGGACCCGGGTTCGATTCTCCACATGGGTACAATGTGTGAAGCCCATTTTCTGGTGTCCCCCGCCGTGATATTGCTGGAATATTGCTAAAAGCGGCGTAAAACTAAAGTCACTCACTCACTCACTCTGTCTGAATGTGCAGCTAACATAGTCATTAAGGGTGTAGTCGTGTGACTTAACGCCAGAGAAAGATGTAACAGCAGTGCATAATAACACAAACTGCTCGGGAAGATGGTGTCCTGGGGTAGGCGGTTTGTTAAGTCGATGTGATCAGCAAGTCTGGAATAGCATGGAGCCTCAGTTTGGAAAACCGTTTTATGTCTAACTGTACCCAAATTTTGGACAAACCGTAACCGCACTCTGAAAGTAGTTTCTGCAGTATAGATGATAAACAATTTCAAGTCCAATATATTTCTTAGGTACGGATTCTCATTTGAGGCCCAGTTCGTCACTGTGATGTCTGATATTTGGGTACGAACCCGCTTAAACGGATAGGGTACGAATCTCCTTAGATACGAATATACGAATTGTTCTGTTCCCTTTGTTTGCATGTAAGTATGGAGACCTCGATGTGGACAAATCTGTTAGCTCCAGTCAAGTGTATATTCCCCCTGGTATACAGGTATGTAAGTACCAAATATAAATGGATTAACAGGTGGGCTTTTGCACAGTACTCGTCAACATTCATTTCTATCTACCCACGTATTTCAGGATGTGTACTTTATCTCTGACATAAACTACATATTTATCTACAATGGACGTATTAAATTTGAAAACCAGCAACGTAATATATTCACCAAGTGTGGTTGGAATTAACTACCGTCGGCACACACCACCAAAGACCGTATATCTCACCCAGGCACTGACAACCTACAGATATGGGGAGTGAATAACGAGGTGAACAGACACATCCTTTACTCTCTAATACTTGCAATTTATCAGAACCTAGGTGTAGGTTACCCAATGCATCAAATACTTAATTAGATTCTTAACATTTCTGTCACTGCCACATACGACTATACAACAAGATCCTCCAATGCGCCTCGAGTGCCTTAAGACGCTCCGAAACATAAAATTAGTGGGTGCATAACTGAAATACACTTTAAATGCACTTAGTCGTAAACATAGGAAAACGTATTGGCAACATGTATCATTGCAGTGTAATGACACAAGGAAAAATCATACCTTGTATTGGCAATATATAATTTCAATGTAAAGATGAAAGGAAAAAATACACTTTGTATTCAGCAGTCTACATAATTTCAATGTAATCATGCAGAAAATAGTTAAATCATTCCTTGATGAAAGTGACTCGATTTCAGTGACGATTACAAACATAATCTATATTTAAATCAAATGTGAAACCTTTATGGAATACTCACCTGCTACAGGTACCACATATAACACACCATGAGTAGATTGGGGAAAACAAGATAGATACCCTCGGAACCTTGGTGAAATATCCGGATATCACGGAAACTAGTTCAAATTATCACGATTACCCCACCATGCATACGCCAACAGTCTTATGTGAGTTGTCCAAAAATTAGTATCTGACCAGACCCTCTATACTGAAGCACATACATTGTACAGACCCTCTATATTGAAGCACATATATTGTACAGATCCTCTATATTGAAGCACATACATTGTACAGACCCTTTACATTGAAGCACATAATTGTACAGACCCTCTATATTGAAGCACAAACATTTTACAGACCCTTGATACTGAAGCACACACATTGTACAGACCCTCGATATTGAAGCACATGCAGACCCTCGATAGTGAAGCAGATTATTTGTACAGACCCTCGATAGTAAAGCACATATATTGTACAGACCCTCGACGCCTCCTTAATCCAATCGACTGATACACCAGTCTGAAGTACGCATGTGTGTTACACAGATGCTCCACAGGTTATTTTCCACAATGATGTTTACAGGGCTGTGGTTTGATTTACGTACCAGGTCAAACACCACACGTTTCTCCAGACACAGGGAGTTTAGCATCCCACACTGACGCCCACATACATTGCCTATCTGCTGTCACGTGTATCGGAGGGAAAGGCCAAGAAAGTAATACGAAGGAAGCACTTGCATTTTTTCAAGATCTGAAAGAAATCTATTTGGTATCAAGAAACTGTAGTGAATAACAGGTTATATCCCTCCCCTAAACCTTTCCAAGCTATATAGTAGGGTGTGTCATACACAAATCAACTCACCAAGCCAAATGCATATGGTCACTAAAGCGAAATGGGTCGCTGTCTTTAGGTGGATTATGTAACACAATACAAACTCATCATTTGGTGAATGAATGAATGAATGTATGAATGAATGAATGAATGAATGAATGAATGAATGAACTTTGAAATTTAACTTGAATACACATATCCAACAGTAGCTTACAGACAGATTACTATTGTAAGATATTCTCGAAGCTATTCATTTGACAATGCATTGTTGTATCTATAATACCACCTGAAGATAAATATTGGACTTGGTTCATTTTGTTGAAAAAATTATTGTGAGTTCTCAGTTCATCCACACACATCTAGAAAACATGTGTTGTATTTTGCAGACATACTGCTGTCTGAACTATCGTGATGGACTGTCGTCTCCTAACAAAATGAAACATATATTTTACACCATTGGTAACAAACTAGCGGTTATTGTCAGAAGTGCTGACAATATGTCTGGGATTCCTAGCAGCTGAGCTGTAACAAAATATACTATCGACTTGTAAAGATAAATCCGTGTGTTGAAAGAGACATTTTTTAAAAATCACTAATCCGGTTTCTGCGTAAAACACCATGATGAATTGTTGAGTTCCGACAACATAACGGTTTGACATAAGATCGATTATGAGAACATTTGTTCTTACAAAACTTGGTTTGCGAAACGTACAACGATATGCTAACGCTGCAGTCTTCTGCATTGTGCTTCCTGTCCAATGCACATACGTACACCCAATCATACCTATATCACATGTGTTTGACTGCTTACTCTCGTGTTTCCTTGCTGCATTACAGGGTACCACAAAGGAACAGGCAGAGCGACCTAATGCGTTAGTGTCCCCACATAAATCTGACAAGCTCAGCTATCACATGCCCTGTATCTGTACAGTACCGTGAGAAAGAACGTGTACATCAGCCGTATTAAACATTCTCTCTTATATACTCCACCTACGTCGGTACAACGAGGATATCCCTCGTTTTATCATCACGTAATATGCCCTACATTCAACATATTATCAACAGAGAAGCTCATTTGTCTTCAGTAAACAACCGCACTTCTAGTTTATGAAGACTTAGATCATCTTGCTAACAAGGCAATGTTTAGTTACGCAAGTGCATACACACATGGTGTAAGCTCAAATCGTCCTCGACGGATAAATATCATTCACGTTTGTCTGCCGAAAAAGACTGTGTAGCTGTCACAGTGATGAAAGTTACATGAATGGATATCAGTGATGAAAAAAGTGTTCGCGAAGACGAGGCATGTCCTCATGTGTCTACAGCAACAATCACGTGATGGAGTCATTTTAATTGAAATGTAAGTCTATATACTTCATGCAGCCAGCATGGTGAAATCATATTGCTTCACATCGATGATGACTAAATCATGCAATTAAACTGACTTACTATACGTCATGATGAAATGCTACTCATTCAACATAGCTATTTGATCCACCTGGGTCACACAAGGAAATGGACTTGTCTAAATGTATAGCAGGAGTGAAGATAAAGACGTGATAACAAGTGCTGATGCAGCACAAACTGTTTACGCAGGTGTTCAATAGCATGTACTCATTGTCACGTTTGTTGGGTTTTTGTATGTTTTTGTTCAAATCCTGATTTCATTGGAAGTTTTATAGATGTTTCTTTTGAGACCCAACATTTTTGGACGTAAAGTACACAGCTTTCTTTCGTGTAAAAACAACGCATAATAGTCTTAATTCGTTGCCTTGACGTGAAGCTTTTGCTTGCGTGTCTTCATGTGTTGTGCTTCGCATTGAACTGAATGTCTGAACTGTCAAAATATTTTTTACAAATTCATTTCCATCCGTCAACTCGATATCATTCTTTGATTAAGTTTTGACTTATCTTGACACGGTACCCGATCTGTTTCGTATTTTTTGGGGGAAAGTAACTGTCGTTATGGAGTTATCTGCTGGTTGCCTTTGCGGGTTTTCATAGAAGAAATATTCATGTTCCTCAGCTGCATTACTCACAGAAATGTACAGGACAAGTGCTGATCACAGTGATATATCAAACTCCTTATTTATCATACATACAGCAATGGTTTATCCAGGGGTGCCTGTTTTAGACACGTAATTTTAATAAATTGTATCAATTATTATTCACAAATGAACCAGGAAACTTAGGAAAATGGCCACCTAAACGGCGCATACTCGTCAGTGGAAACTCTTTGAAATATGCACTTAAGAACGAGGTTCGTGACAGTTCATCTGCCCTCACCCATGGCAGCACGATCGTGCAACTGTAGTACCCGGATGCACCCGGACCTTGGGCTGCAGTGGTCATTCCTTATACCTGTTTGGTTACAACGAGCTGCAAGCCGTGATACTTTACACAGACTAACATCAAGACGCCTGGCAATATAATCTCCAGCATGCACTCTGTCCATGGCGATGTTCCGTGTCGCAGAGTCAAGACGTAACGCAATGATTTGACCTGGAAACGTCTTCAAAACGAATGCTAATTTCTGATATTAATCTGGATTTTATTGCCAGACAGAGAGTGCTCCTGGAAGGTGATATCTGTTGTGTTGGGACGGTGTCTTAATAACCCTTGTAAGATTCTCATCAAAGTCAACATTTTCAGATAAAATCGATTTTCTACTAGTGCAGTTGTGTGAAACCATGTTATCAACACTTTTGTTACATATTTTGACGATTGTATGAACACAATCGGTATTTAATAGATTTTTAAAATACAATCGCCTATGCGTATTTTTGGGGGGATAGTATATATAGGAATCTGCCACCTTGGAATGACTTCAGTTGTTTCCATACAAAATCAACCAACTTGTCAGTGACAAAACCATCTTTATTTCAAAGGTGTAGCACTATAATGAAATGCTGGCGATATTAAGCAGGCTTTGTAGTCACAGTTCAGTATGGTGTATAAAATACAGGACAATGTGTGCAGGGATGTAAAATATTCTGGTTTGATGTTACCTAACGAATACGTCAGGGTATATCAACTGCCATCAAACGCCACAGGCCACCACAGTTTATTGCCTTCATTTCCTGTAAACGTGTGAAGTCCTTATGAAATATTTCTCCCAAACTACTGACGATAACAGATGCCAGGTGGTCTTCACATTCGACCGCCTGAAGCCAAGTACGTCCTCAAGACAAGTACGTCCTCAACAAAATGAAATTATAAATGAACTACATAGATTACTATGGTTAATTGTGGAGTAAATGGTCGTCTTCGAGTTCAAATGTTCAGACGGGGAACACTAAATGAATGATCAAAGTTGCCTATAGATGCGAATATATGAAATAATACATACATGAGTCATATTGTGTACGTCAACACTGGTAGCACCATCATGATTGCAACTGTATGGTGCATAGCTAGGATTGTCTGGTATGATTCGCGACTAAGGGAGGTAAAGTGGACAACCGTATTTTGGAAACATCTTTGCATGGCAAGACGCACATTAATAATTGCTTATACATGTGTGTTCAATGAACAAATTTACTCATTCCAGAAATCTCTCCCTTTCTTGGTCTCACTCTCACTCTTCTTCTGGAAGTTATGTTTTGGTGATGTAATGGAACAAAACCGAAATAGAAAAATGTGTTACAGGTAAGTGAGTTAGATTTATTGTAAATTCTAAATTCATGAGCTTTACGTCACTCATAACAGTCATTGTCTGTGTGATGAAAAGCCATGAAGGCCCAAAACCAGAAATGACCTAGAACGAAAAGAAGCCGTTGATGTATTGCTTGGTCTCAACTTTTGGTAAAGCAACATTTAAATGACCTCACAAACCATATTGGTAAATGTCGATTTTTAAAATCACATGGTAAATATCGCTGTTTTATCACTTTAGTTGTATGGCAGCGTTGTATGACAGTAAACCCCGAATGATATATTCCATGTTACGTCTTGAAATCATTCTTTTCATTGTTGACCAGGCAACATCTTTCTTGTCTTTGAATGTTAGAAACTGTTCTCATAATTCAACATGAATGAAACTGTATCCATATAAAAATGGAGGAGCGGTCGAATGGCTTTATCGTATGCTAAATCGACATTTATCAAACCATACATGGAATGACAGGCAAGCAGACGTAATTAAAATGTGTCCTTTACGTGTGCTTAGTGTACACCATCATAGATGATATGGAATGCTCTCCAGTACAAAGTAAACCGAATTATCTGCAGACTACACAACATTAATTTGGAGTAAAATATATCAATGAAGCAAGCTTTACATCCACACGAAATTTCTGCTAAATGTGCACCAAACGTTAAGAATTTAGTGTAGTCCTAATATAACTTCTAGGCTATCTATATCATGTCTAAACAACAGTATGTGGCGTATGATCAGCAAATGACAGAAACGCACCCTGTTCCACCTGGAATATACACATTCATTTTTGGTACCCTCCCAGAACACTCTACCTGCAGGCGTGGGGGTATTTCTGGTAGTATAAACATCTCATCGACTTTATATATTAAACAGAAGATCATATTGACCGAGATGTCGCACATGCTGGTGTTTATTTACACTCGAACTTAGTAGGGTCAAAGAATCAGCATGACATTGCCGTGCAAAGTCGACATCAAAGGGAAAAGTAGGAATATATTTATACGTAACACCTGACCCGGATTTCGAGATACCGTTTTAAACTTCAAGAGATCTAATAATATATGCATCTGAGATGTAAACATAGCCACGTGTGGTCTAGTTTGGAGCCGTGTGTACATTGGAAAGGAGCATTTGTTTATGAAATAATTCAGTAATTAACTTTTTATTCGTCTATTTTTTGTTCACAGCGAGTACAGTTTTATATTAAATTAAACAAAAATTCATTGGACATATAATTGACAATGACGTTGTAATTGACGGCAATGGCGTTTTAACTGACGACAATGACGTTTTGTAACGCATAGTGATCATTGTATACATATGTTTGTCTCTACAATTCTCCACATCTTGTAATTATATGTAATGTTCCTAGTACAAGAGTACACTAAAGCCAGTAGGGAAAGCACTCATGTACTCTCAAAGTGTTCTTAACTAATTACAAAGTAACGAAGCATGAATTATGCTAATCGTTTCCTGTGATAAACTTAAACAGATGGGTAAAACATTACATGTTATGAAAAGACAGGGGCAACCGCAACATTAGTATGTAGACATATACGTTATATTTATTGATGTTTAATTACATACATGTGTCAATGATAGCATGAAACGACCGGGCGGCGCCACATTTACAGGGGTCATCTCACTGGGGTGGCGCAGGGTCAGGGGGCCGATTCATTGTAGTTCGCTGTATTTTATTAAACCTATCAATGAAAAGATCGTCGAATAACCAGCATACATGTTATTAACATTGCTGTATGCGTTTGGACAACAGTCTCTAGGAACATGCACACTCAGTTGATGCTTTCGAGCTTATCTTTGAGATAACCAATCAAATCCAACATAGACATTGCACAACAAATCAGGCTAACTAGTCTAACGAATGGTATAGATTCTAATGAGCAGTATGTATGTCGTTAACTGTGCTAGTGTTATATAACAATTCAGTTTATAACCAGTTTTAAAACACTTACAGTGCACTTACTATAAAACAGATTATAAGTTATTGTGTGGACGTTTGGAATGTATGTATTCATCTCAACATCTTTCTGATCTCTCGTCGTGGGAATGTTCCTGAGATTCAGACAGAAAAAATGTTATTGCCAAAGACGTCTTGGAGGTGTCTGAAGGCAGTCGTAATGAGTATGTTCCTTATACATCTCCGGCAGGGTTGTCGCTCATGTTGTAGACTCTGAGTAATCACGGCACTCAGCCGTAGAAGCATATGTGTTTCGGTAATCAAGCAAACTGTTTCTGGGTAATTAGAATATTACTTGGAGTGTTATTATCTTTTCTCGTGTTCCGTGAGAGTATTTGCATGTCACAAGATATGACAATGCCACGGCGGTATGATCGTCATGGTACGCCTTATCACTGGGTGTTCATGCCATTAAGCATGAAGATCTTTGTGAAGAAAGTAAAGCTCTTGATGGCTCAGCTCTTGCAGGCTGTAACAAGTTAGGAAACCTGGGAAACTAGGAAACACGTTTTCTGATGACGTTACTTGGCGTTTAAAAATTTCAGCTATTTCATGTTTCAGCTATTCAGTAATAACTCTGAGCAAGGTCCAAAGCATATTGTTTTCTGAAGTCACAACTAAGACTAACTCTAGTTTCTATGTCTACCTGAACTAAACATGTATGACAACAACCCGCTGGAAGTCTGCGATGGAATGATTCCATTGATGACGTCAAGACTAAACAACCCGATTAGAATAATACAAACGACATTATTAAGAGATATCTCACAACGCCGAGTAGATTTGAATTGCGTCGTATCTAAGTTGATAAAAATCTAAATCATTGCTAATCATTTCACCACAATAAACGTCATTGTCAAATTCAGTTTTTCATTGTGTGCTGTACACAACGACAAGAATAGAATCTTCCTTTGAAACCCGTTTTGATTACAGATCTGTAATGCCTGTGTGGAAGCAAGTATCGGTTCTGAGAAAGTCCACATTTCCATTAAAACCATTATTTCTTAATATGATAGGTGTGTTCAATTTAAACCATGTAAGTAGCTTGAATGCGTAATTATTTGGAACACAGTGTCTGTGACGTTGTAATGTATATGTACATATGTATGGATCTGAGAGCATTGGCAGGTGCTCTACTCCAGGCCATGCTGGTACCTACCTTGTATCCTTAGGCCAAGGTGTGAGGAATGGCTTGTCGACTTGTCTATTCCCCCATGCAGTTCTTACAGGACCACATGTCATTACTTCGCCTATTCTGGTATGTCTTTAAACAAAGGTGTCTGAACACATATGTGTATACTTCAAGCCAAAATAATGTTGGAAGAACGCCACTGTCATCGATCATAGTGTACGCCGATACAAGTACGCTCAGTCCTATGAAGAAACGAGTAATCATTTTCACGAAGTATAACTGACAAATCTTACTTTTTTACTCTATTACACTGCACCCTGACCAAGTGAACCTCTGATTGGTCATTGAATGCTTGGTTTGCTTGATTGTTGTTTTACGCCGCACTCAGCACTATTCCAGTATTACGGCGGCGGTCTGTAATTATTTATTTCTGGAGCGGACAACCCGGTAATCAACAGCACGAGCATCGAACTACGCAAATGGGACATTCAGTGTTGTTATACACGCTGCTGAGGTGAGTTGGGCGGTATTGCTGCTATTAACAAGACAACTTTATCCAGATTCACACATCTGCACCCCTGTTTTCCTCTTGCCCAACTATGGTACCATACGGTTCTCCTGACATTCACACACAGACACTAGCCTGTTTCTTAAACTCAGGATAAACACTGATTCTTAGGGGGTTGTGTTTTCTAGCCTCTCTTCCCATTAATGTGTAACTAGTTCAGTCATTTTAAATGTTAAAACATAGCTAAATGCAGAAACTTTTCAGATGTTGTCACTGGAGAGGTATCTCTTCAGTAGCAATCCCAGAGGCGTTCAGCATCTTGCTCCAGCATATTAGCAATGATTTGCTGCCAATCGCATCACCGCCTTCTGTGCAACACCCTCGTGCACCTCATTATGGCCCCCGGAGTCTCGTTATTACGCAGATATGAACAGAAAGAAATCATCAATACTGGCAAGTCAGTGGAACGTCATTAAATCACTTGTGTCAACTGCCTGAAGTCGTAGATACAGCAGTGTTATTTAGTTTAGATTTTTTTACAATTAAACACTGAAATCTCTTTAACGAGGCGCCATGAGCTCAATATATCGCTGAACCCCCTTGGATGTCCGATGATATAATTCCCTCTTCCAATTCCTACTTTGAAGTTGGGTTAAACTCAAAATACACCAAGCACAAACATACACTGCACAAGTTAAAATTTTCTCTAAGTAGTAATCGTGGTACTATTATTTCTCTAATTTCATCCCTAGTCCCTTCAGGTAAAGCACGTTTACTGAACATGGCGTCAGCAAAATATCACTGACCTCTTAAACAGTGTTATTTCGTGTTAGTTTTGAAAATTAGATATCCTCTATCCTTATTGAATATTCAAATGCAAAAATACATAGTTGGCTATGTGTGACTTATCAAGACACAACCTATCGTTCTGGAATGGTTGGAGTGACGCTATGTGAGAAACATACATAAAATCACTGAAGTAACGCCAACAACCTCCCTAACGTCATCACGCCACTGCCAACAACGTCCCTAACGTCTTCACGCCACTGCCGACAACCACCCTGCCCCGGTGGTTGTCTTCAGTCAAAAACATATCCACAGCTGCTATTCACACCATGTGAGGGATCATTCATCGTAAAGGTCAAACTGAAGACAGCTATTCGTTGAGTCAAACTGAGAATGGTCTTCCTCATTTTTTACGATGACACAGTTTGAAAGGTGTGCTGGTGTTTGAGTGAGTGTTTGAGTGACTGAGTGAGTAAAGTTTTACTCAGCAATATTATAGGTATATGGTGGCCGTCTGTAAATAATGCAGTCTACTGGGGAATCCAGTGATCAACAGCATGACCATCGATCTATGCAATTGGGAACCGATGACATTGTCAACCAAAGTAACATGCCTGACCATCCGATCCCTTTAGTCGCCTCTTAAGACGTGTATGGGTTACTGAAAATTAATTCTAACCAGAATCTGGTCTAATGGTTCTTTGATGTGAAGACGCTCATTAAACAGCCTTTACGGAAGAATCGAATGATGAGTTCTAAAGCATCCTCCTGAAAATAACATGTCTGATTATGCGGGTTGTGAATTACATCATACCTCTATTAATACAACTCAATGGACACTTGAATTCTGGAACAGAAATGCGCAAAACAACAAAACTTGGAGTCGTATAATTCTCCAGCTAATCCGGCATGTCTTTATCTTGTAACACTCTGATACTAAAACAGTTTCAAGCCACATCACTAGGCCCAAGACGGTTACTGACACGTTGAGAGCAGAACGTCAGTATAGCAGCATGTAGCTTTCATTTCTTATTTGTGTGTTATGGCGTCTTAAAACAGTAAGAGTCTCATCGCTGTAACGTTCGAGTTGTAGTAACTCCAGTCACGAGGGTGGTGGGGACAAACCAACGATCATAACAACATTGGAATCGAACCCAGTGGACCATGTCGAGGACCTAAACTTTCACACAGACGACCAAGACCACCGGAGCACACCAGAAACACGGAAGACACGCAAAGAGTACTAGCTTTCTCCATCTGAATAGCCCACGGGATGTACCTACACTGAAAGTGAATGAAGTCACAAGGCCGTAGGTTAGAAAGGTATTTGGCATTTACAAAGATCACACGTGATTCCTGACTTTTCTGTACGTCGCTTTGGTTACATTCACAGATCTCTATACTCATTAACATCTGTAGATAAGATATATGAGCGAAAACAGACATTTGTAAACTTCAAACCTTAAGTGCAAATGACTGGAGGTTGATGTTAGAGCATAGATCTTGAGTCAAAGGGCAATAACAAGGAGGTTCATATACAGTCCGTCTCATGTTTAATAACTCACACCCCGCCTTGAGGATAACAAACCTTTGAGGGTTGTACATCAAAGTTGTTGGACTCAACATGATGTGTTTTTTGCTACAAATTTATGGTTTGAACTTTGTTCCTGAGATAACACAAGGCATCTATCCTCCGATCTTTCACAGCTCTTTTCAGGAGGTAATGTATGATGAGTGGTAATAAACCCCTCTTCATACAGACTGAGTATAGTTCATCATACATACACATGTGGAGCTTGCGCACACTGGTCTTTAGATGGACAACCTTTATCGAATACTAGTAAAGTGTTGCCTTCAAAGCTAGGCAAATATGAATGATTCAAACTAATATCAAATTAGAGCATTTGAATAACAAGTCCTAATTTCACTTTTATGGACGATAATGCCCGAGAATGAGTCTTTAAAGATGTTAAAGATCAACAACATCACAAATATGGACTGGACAAGATGACCAGATGACCTGATCTTAATCCCACTGAACATGCTTGGGACATTATTTGGAATATGTGTTTACCGTCTGCATGTTCACCCCAGACTCGGGATCAGCTTGTATAGGCGTTACAGAGAGAATGTCAGAACATTCCACAACAGCACATTTAAAGGCTCAATTTGTCAAAGCACGTGTAGAAGCTTGCATCTGTGCTCATGATGGTCATACGCGTTAGTGAACATTGCTTCACTGGCCAAAACAGACTTGAACTTTAATGTTAACATTGTGCTCCATCAATGCGGCACATTTCGCACAACTGTTTCACTGGTACATGTCTATTGCATTATTCCATGATTTGCAATTTCAATAATGACAATATAGTGAGACTACAAATTTGTCTTGCGTACCTTTTGTGAAGAGTGTGCTTGTTGATGACATGGGCACGTTTCCACAACACAACAATGACACACAATGGACAGATCAAGAAAGTTCCCAAATATGCAGAGATAAAGAGGTGCTTCTTGTGTTATACACATAATAATGACATAAATAGGAACAATAATTACTGGTGACGTATGGCAGAAAATGTTATAACTGCCAACCATCTTGAAGGCACATTGGGTTAGGGTGGAAATCTTGGTATCAGTAAGGAGTAATGCCGCCACGATGTGTCAAACTTTCATACAGACCACTCGGCGTACTGCACGAGTCTCCAAATGTCGATCTGAGTCTAGGAGGCTGTGTCTCTCCTTGTGCTACGTCGTCATCTCCTTCGGCCAACGACGTTGCGCTTACCGATGCCCCTCACTTAAGTTATTTTCGGTTATAGCAAGGATTGGTCTGATCTCATCCCTTTTGTTGTAGAGTTGGCGGTGAGCACTGACGACGAGCGAACGGTGAAGACAGCCTTGCTGACGTGGTAGACTTACGCTCCTTGCAAATTAACAAAGCGTGCCCATATGTAGCCGTGATTCTACTCTCCAACGACCCGGCCTTCCATTTTAAGGAGTAAGGGTCACAGTTTGAAACTGTTTTGACGTACATTTCCACGTCACAATAGCTGATGGATTGTGACAGGAGGCCAGAAAGGATTACTCCGGTTTCGCCATTGACATCGGTTGTGAGGAGGGGCGCAACGCGTTAAACGTAGAGTTGACCTGAAACGATGTCTTATCGTCTGCCCTGTAACGTGTACTCCAGTATCCTGTTGAAAGCTTGCAGCTGGCTCTAATTCAGTAACATCCTATCACCCGCGTAGCACTACTGCGTGCGTTACATGCAAATGGATGGATGTGTTTTGGTATTGGTTGGATTTTAGAGTCTATGAACAAGAGGGCTTCATCTTGGTGCTGTAGTCTGTATAAGAATAAGATGTTCCGGAAGACGTACCACCAGTCTGTCTTCCTAAATACCGTTTCTTCTTCAACCCAGTCCTATAAGCAATGGTAAATGAAGCAAATCTACATTTCCAGATGTTAAGGCCTGATTTTTCCATCTCACTAAACAATGGTATTGAGCGTTTCTATCATATATTGTCAAAGTTATGCTCTTTGGGTTAAAAGAGCCAACCTTGGCACCCTTATACATGGAACAACTCTATGGATCCACCTGGGCCGTACATGCCGCCTGGTGGCCGAAATTCCCAGATCGCCGCCAGTTTAACCGAAATCTCCATGTCTGTCTATGCTCAGCATATCATAATTATCTTGTCATGGTCAGTATTTCGTTAAGTAACATTATAGCACGTCACAATTCAATTCTGGACTCACAAACGTCCAGAAACTCTATGCGCTGTGGTCGCTATCTCACAAGGGACTTGGCAAAAATAAACATGCAGCTGTCTTGAATCTGTGTTGAGGATGAAAAACTGGGGGGAAATATCCGAAAAATTCAAAATGCGCTCGTCCATGTGCGAAAATGTTTAGTTTCGTCCAGAATTAATGTTTTAGAGGTTGTAAATGAATGAAAGTACGTTCATACGTTTCATGAGACAAATTTCAACTCATGTTGATTTGATTCCGTTAAATTGAGGGGAATATTAAAAAATCTCGTCCATGGGTTAAAAACATTTTGGCCCATGGACGAGACTATTTACTTTTTACTTTCCATGTTTTGAAAGTTGTAAATGAATGAAAAAATGTTTGTAAGTATCATGACACGAATTTCAACTCATGTTGACTTAATTCCGCTAATTGCGAGCGATTTTGAGAAATATTTCCTTTTAATACATCTTTTCCCATGCTTTGGAGGTAGTAAATGAATGAAAGTACCTTTATGGCCAATGGGTGAGAATATTTGATTTTACCCCAAATAAATGTCTTTCCTTGTACTGGAGAGTGAAAAGGAGTAAAAGTATTTTTATACGTATCATGAAACAAAATTCAACTCATTTTCATTTAATTCCGCAAATTTAGAAAAAAAATATTTTAAAATCTTGTCCATAGGCGAAAAACATTTTGACACAGGTGCAAGTATGTTTACTTTTACTCAAAATACATTTTTTCCCATGCTTTGGACGTCGTGCATGAATGAAGGTATATCCATAAGTATATAGTCAACTGATGTTGACTTAATTCCTCTAATTTAGAGCGATTTTGAAATATCTCGCCAATGGGCGAAAAGCATCTTGACACATGAGCGAAAATATTTACTTTCACTCAAAGTTCATGTTTTTTCCCCATGTTTTGGAGGTTGTAAATGAATGAAAGTACATTTTTGGGCATCATGACACAAAATTCTACTCATTTTGATTTTTAGCCTATTTAATAATTACTTTTACTCAAAACACAGTTATAAATGTCAGTCCACAATAACGAAACAGTTTGACAAACTAGCAATTGCAAGCTAACTTATTTCAAAATTTAGGTGTTTGGGTTTGCATAACAACATATGTCAGTGTCTATATAACTATCTTGACACTTGAGAAAATATTTTGTATATTTCGAATGTTTGCACACAATGTCAGTGAGTAATTTTTCGGGTCAATTCAATTTAGGATTTTAAAATACCTTGTTATGCGTTACTGAATGTTTTAGATATTTATACTAAAATACTTTTCCTTGTACAATTAAGTATATGTCTTGCTATTTGTAAAGTAATTAAGACATGGTTATCATAATGAGTACAGTATTGATCCTACAGAAAAGTAATACCATGTTCCACGATGTTTATTGTATCATGACTATGAAGTTTACAATATATAGTCTTTTTAAATGGGATCAGATCTTTTGCAAATAGTATTGAAATTATCACCCTTGAACAATCTAACATAGCTGGTTGTAGCGGAAAATGCACTTTGGAGTTTGGAGTGTGCTCCCAACAGTTGAATGGGAGGGAACATGAAATAAAGTTCAACCGATTGAAGAAATAGAACGGTCATTGTCAAAATGCCGTTAGGCTGCACCAATGTAGCCCCATTATGTTTTACCAAGACGTATCATTATATGTCTCCTTTAAAAGGACAGTTTACTCCCGATGGACGTAGTGCTAACACAATACTTGATCATGAGTAGGATTACTGGAACATATATGATTGGGGAAAACAAGAGGTAGGTAATAATCATGTTTTTCTCTCATGGACAGCATTCGGTGCACTAACAGACCCCACAGCAACGACTGCGCTTATGTCACTGTTTCACTGTTTCTAGAATGTGCACACCGTTGCTATGATACAACATTCAATAAATGCAGATGCGTTCAGGATCCCCGGAGACAGGCTTGGAGGAAGTGGACGGACAACTGCAATTTGCCTCAATCGTGGTTGCTGATTTCTCCATGCAGTGTATCCACCTTGCAAAAACAAGACATGCTCATCAGATCACAGCCACTACTCTCTTCCTACTGCTACAGTAGGCTCACTATGCAAACTGTCAGGAAACAGAACCGAACGAAGAAGACCTGTTGAGTTTGTGTGATCCAAAATCCGGTTTCAGTATTGAATTCCCTGTTCTTGAACTTGAGCATTACATGCTGTACCTGGTGCCTGCAACTCGAAAAGTAGAATTCCCCAAGTATGTAGCTTCACATGTCGGAGTAATATCAGGAGTCTTTACGTTATACTGTGTCATCTGTGCACGGTGGTTTTCAGTTCACATCAGAAATATGTCTTCCTTATCAGTGGGACACTCGGCACTGTACCACAAATTTCGTTCCGATGGAATTGTAGCACATAAAACTACAATTGTCAGTCATGGAACTGGACCAGGAGTATGAAGCAATCAATGCGCTTGTGAAGGGAGAGGAAGGGGCATTTGGATTGTGATAATGATGTCTCATGGACCGACAGAAACACCATCAGGATGGGTGGTTACAGGACTAGGAGCGATTGATTCACGACTTCAATTCAGTATGAACGTTTTGTAAAGGAAAGGTTCATGGATAGATCAAAACCAACAAGACGACAAAGTCATCAGTATCTCCCACAATGGCAAAATACACTTCATGAATAATGTTGACTAGGTATGATTATGTCAAATCCATGACATGACCTATCCATGAGCCAATGTCTGTTGAAGAAACACTTAACAGTTTGAGAATTCTGCTCCGGAAAAGAGCACGACCGCCAATTTCAATCGAAATCAACTTGTTGCCATGAAAATGCCAAAAATAGTTTATTCAGAAGTCCAAAACTACCAAAGGGCTCCAGTTCTCCCCCAAATCTATCGCTTTACCTGGGGTAATAAAGGAGCCAATTCGAAAGAACAAGCTGTCACTGTTTATAAACCCTAAATCTCTAAAGTCAGGGCATCCCTAAAACAACACACATTACAAGAAGGCCAGGTGCATCTCTGCCACGTCTTGCAGACTGGGTTTGTAAATAAGCATGTAATAATGCATGGTTACCTTAGTGAACAACGCAAGGTCAGGCACAAGAACAATGCCATGAACTGACACACTGCACCTATAAGTAGCCTTGCACAGGCAAGAAATATTACAAAATTGGTCTAAGAATGCAGTGGTGTATGCAGTTGTGTTTCCAGTAAAAGATCTAAATGTAAACAATTTATCCAAAGCCAAAAGGTAATAACTTACAAATAACAGCATTATAACAAGGCAAGCACTACACATTTTGGTGGTCATGTTGGATTTTCATCACCACCAGGTGGCGCTGCGTAATATATTGGCAATGTGTACATATCGCTGTTCCAATTAATGCTTTATGTAATACGGAATATCCAATATCAAAATGGTGGTGGATCCATATCCAGAAATGCCAATGCATGGATCAATATATGTGTGTGCCACGTTTGGTGCTTTTAACCCAAAGTGCACAATCTTTGCCTCGGCCGCCCCACTATTGGAAATCGAAGAAATATGGTTCGTACACTGTGACTGAATTAATATATTCCATCCAGATATACGTTTCTATGTCTGTCATCCATGGCTTGGTTTGAATATTGCATACACAAAACAAAATGTTCCCCAAATCGATCAATGTTTGTTCTTCTCGGATAGTGCAGTTATTAACCTATCTTTATTGAATTTTCTAGTGTTGTCAAATCTCTTGTGTACATGTAATAATCGTATTTCACAATTCAGACTGTATAGTATCTGTACGTGATTGTAATAATCATTATTTTTAATTGTAATGCCAATCTTTTGTTCTATTATTTATTGTCCTGTCCTGTTATAAATCATTTGTTGTAATCACTGAACCTCTTCAAAGATCTCTTCTTTGCAGACAGATAATTTAAATGTCAGTATTTACTGTAATTATTATGCCTATGTTCAAGTGATCCCTCGTGTTCAGAGGCACAAGTCACCATCAGTAATGAAAAAAGATTATCTCTCCAGGGCACATACACTTGGAAGATGATTCTAAAGGTCTGAACGCCGTCAACACCTCATAAAACAGGTAGTTTTAGGTAGTCATCAGACGCGCAGACTTAGATCCTAACGCTCGTTCCGACACAGGCCCGGGTTCGATTCCCGTCCAAAATACAGTTCGTGCCGCCCGTTTCCGATGTGGCCCTTCTTGATGTTAAATGCTGCTAAAAGCGGTGAAACACATGTCTCACTTAAGAGATATCACTTTCGCATGTGACAGTAAATACCATTGTTACGAGAGTATATTTTCTGGAAATTGTAATATTAAGTGATAATTATTATTGTGTAACGATGTTTAGGGTTTTGAGTGATTGTCATTATGGGTCACACTTAGTATCATGAATGTTCAGAGCTTTTCGTACTTTGGCAGCAGGCTGTAAGGTAGCGCTTTAGAGTTACCTCCCTTTGAATATGTGTATTGATTAGCTGTGCGTACTTCCGGGAGACTACCAGAAGCTTGTACGTTAATGGTGATGGTTGTGTTGTGCTCGAACATTCAGGAATCGGTGATTGATCCTGGACACACACAGATTAACTGGAGTGCATGACTCTGCCTGCCTCCGCCAGCTTTTGACCTACATAACCGCTGCCTGACCGCTCGCTGTGTTACGTTCAGTAAAACTGTTTCTCACTCTCACATCAAGACTTCGGTGAGATGACATTATATTTGTGACCCATTACTTTAGATTTTAATCCGTTGTATTGTACATGAAATCCTTCTTGTGAATTTTTGTACCTTGGTCTTGTTTGCTGAATACAAAATATTGAAAATTTCAGACTTCTCAGTGTCATACATGTATTTTGCTGGTTCTGAGGGGATTTCCTATACCTTTTGTCAAGGCAAAATATTCACCGTAGCACCATTCATTTGAGAGAAACGTAAAATCTCATCTGCCGACCACACATTCCAAATGAGGTTTCTTCCTCCAACGAGGCAGTGAAACCTCACTCGTTTTCGTCTTATAATTTCGCCTGCCATGTATTGCTGGTGACACTGTTTTGTAAGGGACGTATGGCTGATTAGGAACATGCATCATTAGGTATTTGTCTTTGACAAGCGTTAAAAACCTTCCCCAAGCTATTTATAAAGTGCACACTCGCGTTTCAAAACCTTCACTATTCCAGGCCAGATGACAAAATGTCTTAGTTCCGTTGTTTGTGAATTAGGGCATGGGGAACCAGGATTTCATAAACAGGTTGCATGTACTGGTTTAGTTTCCTCAACATTATGTGTGCCAGCAGTGTGTGCATGGCAGTGCTGTTAATTAGTAAACAATATCTCTACTACCAGTCTGTGGGTGTGTCAATGTGACCTCTGTGATTTGATCTGCAGGCTGTTACTCTTTGCAGATAATATATATAGATATATATATAGCTTATCACCGTTACCCAGCTTTTAACCTGCAGAGCTTCCTCCTGGAGTATGCTGCCATTCAGCCCTGCGAGGGGATTCCCTAGTATGGTTGTCCTTGGCTTAAATCTCCTCAAAGAGACCTTGTAAAGAGAGTGGTGTTCGGCTGCAGTAACTGCGCAACTCCTGTACAGTGCAGGGGGACGAACTGTCATCAGTCGCGTAAGTACTACATTACAGGCCTCGATTTCTCGAAACACACTTAAGTCTGCGGTTTGACTTAAGTTCGAGTTTTTGCACAAATTTGGGAAAACGCATTTCACAGATTGAAATGAAATCGGCATGAAAGTCAGTAATAGTAGGCAATTTGAGTTTGGTGGATAGAGATTATTTAAGTAGTTTGTGCTTTTATATTTCAAAAATGCAGTTAAATTCAGCTGTTTCAAATTGTGAAGCTCAGTTTGAGATTCGAGTAAACATTTAAGTTTGTGTCGAGAAATCGGACCCTGGCGTCTGTGGACAGGGAGGGGTACAGCTGTTTGACAACCAGAAACGCTGATCATAGCATCCTTCTATTCGTGAAGGATAAACGTTCACATTAGACATCGATTGTTTCACGGGGACCTAGGAGGTATGTCCTACAACGGTATATTACCAAATTTACTTTCCAATTAATGACGAAAATGAGCCTATTATGGATTTCAAAAAAAAAGGTATGAATTGTTCATAGTTTCTATTTCATAACTTTATTTTACATTGCTTCTAGTTTCTACGATTTTCTTACTCATATACAGTTTCATTATGGGCATTTATTCTTTAATGCTAATTAATTCAGTCAGGACCCTACTAACCCTTATGTCTGAAATTGATAACTATCAGTCATTGATTCGTCATTGCCGACTATCTGCGGCCTGCTTTTTCCGACTGTTTTATAGTTTGTCTTATGTCTCAACTAGTTTCAGTCTAACTCTATCACACATGCTCGTTATTGGTTATATTACTATGAGTCTGTTGTCGACGGGAATGTATAACGTATTAATTTAGCCACTGTTCTTGACACAGTAATTTCGTAGACAGGGCCTCGGAAAAAAACATTTGTGTCTCACAAGTTGTTAGTCTTATCAACCTAAAACTGTGAACGTCTAAATAATCACGAATCAGGCGGTGCAGCGGGATTCTGCCTACAAAGGTGGTTATATTCCTGAACTAACACTATCACAAGTCTCTGGTCTGGTCTCATAAATACCGTAGGACTATGGGACATGATAGATCTCTGAGTACGGTTAGAACATTTCCGTCCCATCCGCTTGTGCTGATTTTTCATGATTAAAAATCAAATATAATTGAAACACATTAATCACTTATTCATGACATATAATATACATTGCTGCCTAAAAAAACAACAACAATATATAAGCGTAAAATCGCAGTTCAGAAGTGCAGTATTTCTTACTTCCCTCGAGACGAAGCCCACGGGAGACAGAACCCAGTCACAGCGGGTGGGTGTGCACTCAAGTGTAACGACAGCTTCCGATTGGCTGTTTCGTTTGCTGAAATGCTTAGGGCTCATTGTGTGTTCATTAAGATGATCGGATGAGCATTTTAGAAGTATGGCGTCACAAGAAAGTAAGATTCTTTATGGATAACAACTTCTTTTTTGTACTTGATGTTGGGTTGGGTTTTGTAAATACAGGTTCTCTGAATTTGCGTTCGATCCAATCAAAAACCATCTCAGTAGAGATGGTGAACTACTGCGTGGTTGGAAACTGTCATTCGTCCAAGTACTAGCAGGACTTGAAACTGACAAGAGTTTGTACCAGTTTCCGTCAGATCCAGTCATCCGAGAAAAATGGATGTAGTTTGTTTGCACCTCACAGACATAAAAACATGTCATGTGTGGAAGTATCACACCTGCCTAATTACATAATGCGGCAGAGACAGGACCCGGGTGCACGAGTCATAAATCAATTTATTTTGTTTATGGCGTATAGCCTGATAAGTATTAAGTGGTCAATTGCAAGTCGTCAATGCTTGATGCCGTGTATTGCATATTGTCTCTAGCAGACAGGCAGGCAGACATATGGGTGTCAATAAACCAGACATTGAGCTTTCTCAGTGACAGAGGTTGCTTACCACAATCAGCAAGTTTTTGTTTTTGTTTTTTTTATGTAACGAGTAGATTAGTTACGTGTTTGTGTACACAACCAAGATTAGACTACTGCTCACGACTCCGGGCAGGGATACTGTTTCAAGCTCCGCGAACCTATTCACTGCGCATGCGCTATGGGCGCAGCGCAGCACAGCTGGTGAAAACACTTTTTCCCCCAGCACTGGGGGAAATTTACATTCTAAGTAAACTCAGTCTCAGTGTATTTCGTTACACTCCACCACTGAGTCTAACAAACCCTAGTAGAAGGTCGCGTCAGGTAACCTTTGAGCGACCTATGAGCGTCCAATCAATAACGAGACGGTTAAATAATTTAACCAGTCAGAGAACGGATACTACATAGGAATCGGAGGGTCTTACAAAATATTCAGGTCAATGACAGATTTCTCCACAAACAAAGATCCGCATAGAACACAGTAATTTTACCTGCAGTATATAGGCCTTGGGGTTTCTGTTGACATAGTTACTATTAGCTAATATTTCCGAAAGATGACATCCTTGAATATTGCCAAAAGCCCTATTTTCAGCGACTGTAACGTGCGCCGTGTGCATCACCCGGAAGCGAATGTATGCTAAATAGCATTCGGAATCGTTCAGGTACGAACATTTTCGAGATAAAAAGTTCAAAATGTAAGTGCGAATGTCCAGTTTCGCGATTTGGTAAACTGTGTTCTGATTGGTCAATCTCAAAGGTTACCTGACACGACCTCCCGTAAGGTTTTGTTAGACTCAGTAGTGGAGTGTAACGAAAAGTACTGAGGCTAACTTTACTTGGACTGGGGAAATTTAGTGAATCGCCTGAAAAATCTTTTTTTCAACTTTACAGGTTGAATTGGCATTTTTGATGATTTGTTTCGGTAAGTGCATACCGAAAGGTATCAGAATCTGGAAAGTTGTGTTTTACGTTGCATACATGTGACCTTGAACCAAGTAACGACGACGCAACGGGTCTATGCACAATGTTACGAAATTAATGCCGTCGGTGTTAACCCGTCTTGTTCTGGGTTAAAACGGGTAATGCTGATTAGGGGATAGCGTAATCTACACCGATGGAGAGGAATATTGCAGTTGCAAAACTGTTTCAAATGGGTAATGTCCATCATCGGTTTGAGATTCAAGAATTGAGTTTAATATTTTTCACACATCAGACACTTATTTAAGCATTAACACACATTAAACCGCTGGCAAGATGTAAAAAATCGGAAATAATTAATGTAACATTTAGTTACCAGCCGATCAGGATATAGTACATTTGAGGCACATGAAATCTGGCGAAACAAAGCGCTTATTTTATCGATCAATCGTCATGGACATATTCTCTCTCTTCCTTAAAGGTGGTGTGTTGTGGAACGCTCAATCACTAGCAGAGAATCCATCGGCAAACCAGCGATGGGCATACGTGAAAGTCACCTGGCAGACATTTCAAGTGCTGGGCAGACGATGGATTCGTCAGGCCAACCTTGTAAATACATTTATACTACATTTATACATACTGCTACTACCACTATACTACATTTATACATACTGCTACTACCACTATACTACATTTATACATACTGCTACTACCACTATACTACATTTATACATACTGCTACTACCACTATACTACATTTATACATACTGCTACTACCACTATACTACATTTATACATACTGCTACTACCACTATACTACATTTATACATACTGCTACTACCACTATACTACATTTATACATACTGCTACTACCACTATACTACATTTATACATACTGCTACTACCACTATACTACATTTATACATACTGCTACTACCACTATACTACATTTATACATACTGCTACTACCACTATACTACATTTATACATACTGCTACTACCACTATACTACTAGTACTACGTATCACACTACTATATCAAACTCCATGTCCTTGTTGAGTCAGTTTCTAATGATATTGCCATGCTATTTGGACTCGACAAATACAATACTCATTTGGCAAGGTCAAACTACAAGATGAGTTATTGAGCATATTGCAGAAGATCAGGCCACCACCTCTCCAGGAATGCGTGTTTGAGAATAGCTCTAGAATGCCCAAATTCAAGGAAAACTTCGGGCCGCTGAGTATAAATCTACTTTAAAGAAAATCTGGAGCGCTGCGTTAAATGCTCGACAAAATTACCACAAGTTTTGTTGTATTGGTCATTTCTATTCCTTTGGAGTAGTTGTTTGTGGACAAAACAAGGCATCCATTGCCTTATCCCCCTGACCAGGAGCATCATGTAAGAGTCGGCCATTTGTGGTGACGCTTTCTGAGAAACCGTTTCCTCGTGCATACACGCAGAACAGCAGTCCAGTCGACTCCTTCGCCTGGATGTAGTCGGCTGGTTTCAAAGGTGAAACAGAAGGTTTTCCTTGTTCTGCCCAAGACCAATCACTTCCCATTCGCATTCGAAAAGATTTGACTCTAAAAGAAAATAATAAGGAGACGTGTGGATTGTGCAATGAATGTACAGAGACTGTAGTACACATTATCAATGGATGATCTTCACTGGATCAAAGGGCACAGCTTAGACGATTTGATGGCATCGTTCGCTGTTTCTACTAGCGTCTCTACCATGCCCGTTGCTTTCACTCCGAGATCCATCTATGGTATTCCCTAAAAATGTCCAGGGCGTCAGGGAAAATCTAAAGTTTCCATATCAAACCATATCATACGGCGCAGGTTCCCCATTCCTTTATAGGATTTGAGCAGTTTTATTCTCTGTATTCATTAAAGATTGCATTTTGTGACAATATTTGTAATAATTCAACATTTGTATACATTCACTGATTCACTGAAACATGATTCACAAGATTTGTACTCGATTGTATTTTATTTTCGATTTGTGTATTGTTCGATGACTACAATACTCATTTCACAGGGGCATATGTCTCGGTTATGTGTATTGTTCTTTATTCATCGGACGCTAAATATAAAACATGGAATGTTTATATAAAACATGGAATACTCCTGTTTGTTTCAGGGTGTGCTGAGCTTGACAGATATCTACCACCGCTGGAAGGTACGTCTGTTCCTGACATGCATGAAACGTCTTTGTTGTGTATAGATATGGTAGTCAATAGCTTGTCCTGTCCGGCATTCAAACCCACACTCTGAGAGTCAGGCTCCTAATCGGAACGACACAAAGTTAGTGATCTAACCCTCTTAGCCACCGCCGAATCTGCAGTGTAATGTCAAATATAATTCAGGGTGCATTTGACTACATTCTAAAAGCCATTTTGCATTCAGTACCTGTAGTCTGCTTGTGGTGAAAACGTTCCGATGAATCACACTTTAAACAATCAAATAAAGTGAAATTAAGATTGCGAATCTTCGAAATATTACCTGACAGAGTGAACATTTAAAACTCAGAATTTTATTCAAAGTTGTTTGACAAAGGATCATAGTTTTAAATCGGCATTGCTGGTTGGTATTCCAAAGGGGTAAGCGTTGTAGTTGGAACAGTGAAACAAATGCACGTGCGGCACGTACATGTACGTGATGAGTGTTAACTTAGACCATCCCTGCTTGTTCTCGGTGTTTCATTTAATGTGCATACCCCTTCGTATTACAAACCGAAAAAAGCGATTTGAAACTATATTTTTCTTTATTATGTTACTGAGAGTCGATACTTTTACAAGCACACCCACAGTTGAGAAGACAATGGATTGAACTATTTCTTCATTATGCATTTGAAAAAAAATAGATAAGCGTTAGCGCAACGGACCCCGGAAACCAGACTGAGCCGTGTCCTGTTTCCAAGTCGCTAGGGCGACCAGACGTTTGTTCAAAGAATGAGGGTAGTGCTAATGCGAAGGTCAATGCTTAAATATTAAAAATAGGAAGACAAATTGAATACGATGAGCAGAAAGGTAAAAGAATGACCTACACTTTCAACTCATTGTTTTGTGAAAAACGTATTTTTTATTCGGCTGCACTTTCAAATAGTCTCAGTGTCATCCCCTTGTGCATTTTATGTTGTGAGTGTAGCAGTAGAATTTTCTAAAATATTAATTTCTTCACCGATTTCGTTCAAATTTGAAATATGTGTTAATCATAACATATTAAAACAATATATGATTGCAAAAGTCTAGATATTTATTTTTTTAAATATTGCCCAAACAGAGATTCGAACCCTTTTCCTTTCACGACTAAATGCATAATGGACGCAATGAGCCTCACCATCATGTGTACCATATTCTGCGGAAGCACAACATACATCATATAGTCCTCTGTGTTTGATTTTCAGTCAAAGAAAGACCAGCCGAAGACGAAGAGACAGGTCGAACTCTCTGGCCTGAACGCCTTAACACCCCGCAGTAGTGCTCGACTGAACCACTGTTCATAATGAAACAATGACATTTCGTAGATAGCATGAAACCTTTGTTCACAAATCCGTAAACAGTAGAACCAACCATGCTATCACAAGTTCTGAAAGCTTCAATAAACATCATTCTGTGACTCGTGTCTGATCAGTTGTCTTACATTGCATACAGTACAGGAACTGTATCAGATGTGATTTTGTTATGATATTTGTTTTATTCTATCATATAAAGATAAACATATCGTTATCTCTAAGCGGATCAACTTCATGCCCAGTGTGCTCCGTCTCGAACCTCTGCACACGTTCAACTGTTTCTTATTTCTTCAATGTACGTTTCGTAAAGTGAGATGTTGAAATGCTTTTGCCCTTTTGTACAACATGTGCTATATGGGTGTGCCATATTTGAGCATTGATTCTTGGGCGCTGCCAGTATGTACTGGACACATGTCGAGATAACGAGCTGCCTGGTGTGAGTAATGATGTGTTGGGAAATAACAGTAATTACAAGCTGATAAACGGTAATCAGACCCGGCCTTATAACCTGCATGTGCTTCATAATGTAGGTTGTGTAAACATACAGACGGTCCGATCTCTGATATACGTACTCACGCACGTAAGCACATGCACACGCTCGTACGAACACACATACACACACATCGTGCAGTTTACACTCACGGTCACTCAAGCACTCGTGCATTTTGTCAGTGAAGTCATAAGTCGAATGTTTGTCTATAGGTCGATTGCCTATATATCAGTCGAATGTCTATATACCAGTCGAATGTCTGTCTCTCAGTAAAATGTCTGCCTGTCAGTCGAATGCCTGCCTAGTAGTACAATGTCTTCCTATCATTAGCAGAATGTCTGTCAGTCTGTCTAGCTGTCTATCAGATGAATGTTTGTCCATCACTAAAATGTCCGTCTATCAGTCGAATGTATATCTATCAGTAAAATATCTGTCAGTCGAATGAGGATCATTCAAACGTCTGTCTATCAGTAGAATATGTATGTCTATCAGTAGAATTTTTGCCCATCAGTAGAGTGTCTTAGTATCAGTAGAATGCCTGTCTGTCCGTAGAATGTCTGCAAATCAGCCAAATGTCTGTCCATGAGTAGGATGTCTGGTTATAAACCGAATGTCTGTATATCAATCGAATGTCTGTCTGTCTGTCGAATGTCTACCAGTAGAATGTCTGGCTATCAGTAGAATATCTTTCGGTCAGTAACATGTCTGTTCTTCCCTAGAACGTCTGCAAATCAGTCAAATGTTTGTCGATCAGTAGAATATCTGTCTTTCCCTAGAACGTCTGCAAATCAGTCAAATGTTTGTCGATCAGTAGAATGTCTGTCTTTCCCTAGAACGTCTGCAAATCAGCCAAATGTCTGTCCATGAGTGAGGCTGCGTAAAAACTAAATGTTTCACGGGCACATTTTTTTCAAAAGTGACGAGGGCGATAGGACTTTTTCAATTTTGATAGAAAAGAAAGTGATGAGGGAGGAACACATGTCTGTCTGTAAGCCGAATGTCTGCACATCATTAGAATGTCTGTCTGTAAGCCGAATGTCTGCACATCATTAGAATGTCTGTTTGTAAGCCGAATGTCTGCACATCATTAGAATGTTTGTCTGTAAGCCGAATGTCTGCACATCATTAGAATGTCTGTAAGCCGAATGATTGCACATCATTAGAATGTTTGTCTGTAAGCCGAATGTCTGCACATCATTAGAATGTCTGTTTGTAAGCCGAATGTCTGCACATCATTAGAATGTCTGTCTGTAAGCCGAATGTCTGCACACCATTAGAATGTTTGTCTGTAAGCCGAATGTCCTGACCGGGAACACATACAGTGAGCTATCAAGAGCAATATTGTCATGTAACATACTTGAATAACGGTATCAGAATATCGTGGAGACGGCATGGTCGTTAGAGATGTGAAGTAACTCAACACAGACCATCTGGAATCCTTTGTGATCTCTTCCAAATCCATTTTACACGAACCGTGTGTTGCGGTTCGCCAACAGTGCTTCATGTGGTAATGTGGTTGCTTCTGATATCAATCAATAGTGTGTCGGTTATTTACAGGACGTCGTGGGTGAGATATTGATGCTTGTAGCTTATGTTCAGATGACTAACCTTGATGCATGCAACTCAGTACAACTGTGCCTTGGAGAATGTACGTGTTTCAAATATACTCTTCAAAAATAGTAGGGGATATCATTTTGTTTTAATTTACGATTAAAATATTTAGGAGATTTATCGGAGTCAATCAATGTTGATATATTATTGAATGTTTTGAGAGTGCATCATCATTTGCACTTCCTTACAAACATGTTTTTTTGGAATGTAGTCGCTTTTGGAAGATGATTGGTGTATGGCATGTAATTTGCATGTGTGCTGTTTTCATTTTAAAACAAACGACTAGAAACAAAGGCTAACAAATGTATGATGCAAAATGAGTGTCAAAATCAATGTTTAAGTGATTTCTCGACCTTCTTGAAAAAACGTTAAAATCAAGAATGGGACCCCCATGCACATGTATGGGGCCACTGCTTTGTGCACATACATATCGTGCGTTTTGTTTAGGGGTGGTAATAGAGGGAAATGGTGGTGCGTTCATAAGATGTCTGCCCTTGAAAGGTTTGTTAACGTTTACACTTTCTATACAAGTTGAAAGTTCATTCTCCCCTACTTTATGTTTTAAGAAGATAATGAAGACTATTCACTTTTACGGGCAGAGTTCTATGCATCAGATGTACCCGTCAACGATCACCACTTCTTCTTGCGAGTGGGCAAATGTTACATTACCCTTACATCTAGCAGCCATTGTGCAAACCCTTCCAGAGATTTCCATGCGAGAAATCGTCCTATAATTTCATAATCAAATGTGACTACTTTGTCGCTTAGGATTGAATCCCGGCTCGCCAAGATTATATGTTTGTCAGCGCCATATTCTACGTTGTCATGCTCCAACGTTCTCTAGAGCTGTCCATCCATATTATGTAGACACACTTATACGATAGTGACTCTACAAAATAAAAGTACTCTCCAACCTCCAACCGTATCTCTCAGTCGAGCGGTCAGTGGCTGGAATGGGGTTTGTATAAAGAAAAGCCAATCACAATATCATTTAAATTGTGTTTGTCAAGTAGCATTACATGGTAACAAACGGTATATTTGGGATTACACTTTCTTCGTAAATTACGAATTATGGTATTTTTGTTGGTTTGAGACACATCCGGGATTTGAACCCACACCCTCAGAGTCAGGCCGCCTAACCCGCTCAGCCACCGCGGTTTCCACTACAATGGGAGTCTGACATCTGGCAGTCTAGACCAGGGAGTTTGTGTACCCCTATGATAACTGTACGAGCTATGAAGGCACCGGCTTTCAGAAAGTGGTCAAATGTGACATATATTATATTTGGGATTACACGGACTGACTAAGTTTGGTTTCACGTCGCTTTTGGCAATATTCCAGCAACATCACGGCAGGGGACACCAGAAATGGGCTTCACACATTGTAACCTTGTGGGGATTCGAACCCGGGTCTTCGACAAGCCAACACTTAAACCACTAGGCTACCCTACCGTCCCATTTCTTAGTACAAAAGTACTGGAATTTATACTTTACCAAGAAAGTGTAGTTCCACACATACTAAGAAAGTGTAATCTCTTTCTAAAATAAATGGCATTGTGTATTCATAACATTACATCCAGCAAGAAAACATGTACATTATTAGTTTCATGACCTAAATAACTTGTACATATGTAAGACAGTGTACATGTTTCCCAGGATGTGTCACTCGTGGCCATGAGATACTCCCCTGGTTTTCTCAAGAATCTGCTATAAATAACTGTTTTCTGAGACTTCTACTTGATGCACGGTGTAACACACATCGTCAGTCTCAATCTGTGTTGATAATCACACGTAATGTTTTCACAGAGATTTGGGAAACCTACTCATATTCCACCACTTTCCAACTCCTGCCTGTGTCGCCTTGACCTCGCCTGGTGTATCCTCAGAATGTTAATCAGCAACAACTGCAAAACCAGTCTCTAATCGACGGAACAGTAGTCATTCACTAAAACATGGGAACAATCACGACAACCTATTTGTGAAGGTGTCCCAACAGTTACTATGGTGAGCCACAAAATCCCATTACAACGGGTCATGCTGGGCAATCGAGCACTTTTATTTGCCTATCACACGAACTAAATAGACAATATGATAATATTCATACAGACATTTGTCTGCCAGTAAGCACTGCCGTCGGGACCGATCTCCAAGATCTGGGAGGACGTAGTCTCTGATCGAACTTGATAGAAACAAACAGTGCTTTTATGTAAGAAAGACGACCTATCCGTTGTGTCAAACTACAGACCTATATCGACAATTACTTGTGTTGGAAAGTTGTTTGAGACAGCAGTTTTAGACATGTGTATAACTATTATTTAGACAATAATTCATTGTATAAATATCAGTATGGATTCCAAACTTGTCATTCAACTGTTAATCAACTAATTGAAATTTCTAATGATTATTAAATTTGTATATCACTCGAGAACAAAGGAAACCACTGCGTGGTATTTTTCGATGTGTCGTTTGATAGAGTATGGCGTAAAGGGCTTATGTTAAAGGTCACATGCAACGTAAAACACAACTTTGCAGATTCTGGTCCCTTTCGGTATGCACTTACCGAAACAAATCATAAAAAATGCCAATTCAACCTATAAAGTTGAAAAACGCGATGGAAAAAAAGCCCGCGAAATCGGAGTTCAAACGTTTCACTAACTCCCCCCAGCGCTGGGGAAAACTGGTTTCAACAGCTGTGCAGCGCTGCGTCCATAACGCATGCGCAGTGAATAGGTTCGCGGAGCTTGAAAAAGTATGCATGCCCAGCGTCTGAGGTCGTGAGCAGAAGTCTAATCTTGGTTGTGTACACAAACAAGTAAATAATCTACTCGTTACGTAAAAAACTTGTAGTAAGCATCCTCGGTCACAGAGAAAGCTCAATGTCTGGTTTATTCACACCTATATGTCTGCCTGTCTGTCTGCTAAGGACAACATGCAGTACACAGCTTCAATCATTGACCACGTGCAATCTGAACTTAACACCTATCAGACTATACGACATAAACAAAATAAGTTGATTTATGACTCCCGAGTCCCGTGTCTGTCACATTATGTAATTAGGCACGTGTGATACACATGCATGACATGTTTTTATGTCTGTGGGTTGCAAACAAACAACATTCATTTTTTTCGGATGACGATCTGACGGAAACTGGTGCAAACTCTTGTCAGTTTGCTTTGTACTTGAACGAATGACAGATTCCAGCCACGCAGTATAGTAGTTTGTCTCTACTGACATGATTTTTGATTGGATCGAGCGCAAATTCAGAGAACATGTATTTTCTAAACCCAACATCTCTATATACATTCTTCATGGATAACGACTTCTTTTAGTGTATATGATTTTGTTTGACAACAGTATATGAATCCACACTGAAACGACGCATCAAGTGCACAAGAAGAAGTTGTTATCCCTAAAGAATCTTACTTTCTTGTGACTCGCTTTACTTCTAAAATGCCCATCAAACAGATCATCTTTCTGTACACACAATGAACCCTCAGCAAATGAAACAGCCAATCAGATGCACTTTTGAATCTCGATTGTACGCTTATAATTTTGTTTATTTGTTTTTTTTTAAAAGCAGCAATGTATATTATATGTCATGAATAAGTGATAAATGTGTTTTAATTATGTTTGATTTTTTTGTTGCATGTGACCTTTAAAGTTAGAAATGTACGGTGTTATAGGAAAGTTACTTAACAGGTTCAAAAGGTATGTAAGCAATCGTAGCCAACCAGTGTTTGTTAATGGAGCCTTATCCACGCCGAGAATGTTAAAAGCTGGCGTTCCACAAGGTTCGGTACTCGGCCCTTCCCTGTTCACTGTTTACATCAATAAAACAGCTGATAAACTCTAAATTTTAACCAGACAGTTTGCTGATGGCTCATTTCAAAAGAAAAATACCTAATGAAAGAAAACAACATGAATGATTATTTGACCTTATTAAGTAGTTTGGCGAAGGAATGACTGATTAAATATAACCCCTACAAAACTGAAGCTATGACATTTTCTTTACAACATAGTGGCCAACCAACTACTCTATATTTTGATGGAGTTGTAGACTTTCACAAAGATTTGGGATTGACTTTTCTTGAAATGGCAGTTGGTCTTATCACATTTGAAATTTTGTGGAAAAAAACTCTAAAATGATTGGTGCCTTAAGAAAATATAAATACATATTAAATAGGAAAACCGTCTCAGGAACTTCCGCGTTGTTTATAAGACCACATTTTGAATATGCTTGTGAAGTATGGCATGGTTGTCTGATTGAAGATTCTAACAAGGAAGCGTGAGGCACTAGTAACTGGCCTACCCAAATACACGCCGAGTAAAGTTCTTTATTATGAGATTGGATGGGACTTGTTATCAGGGAGAAGAAAGACACGTACATTTTAAGCTTGTTTTATAAGATTAAACATAATATCGCCCCGTCATTCATAGATAAATTGTTACCACCTTTTGTAGGAAAAAACTCATGATAACTTACGTAATGTTGAAAATTATACTGTGCCCGATACAAGACTAAAATATTTAACCTCTTCATTTATTCCGTCAACTATAAAAGCCTGGGACCATCTCCCGTCAGCTGTAAGGAACTGATATTCCATTTCGTCATTTAAAAGAAATATTAAAACAATTTGCAATAGTGCCCCATCATACATATACATTTCATCTGGTATACGGAAACAAAATATTTTACGCACAAGGTTAAGATACAATGTAAGTACGCTCAATTACGACTTGTATAAAATCAACATTATTACAGATCCATCATGTTATTGTGGATGTATGTGTGAAAATGTATAGTATTTCTTGGATTGTCCCCGTTACAAAACACAAAAAGAAACTTTGACTAACATAAGTGATATTTTACAAAACATAGGTTTACTAGATATATGCTGTATTTTACATGGCAATGCAGACCTCTCAATTGAAGAAAATCTGAATACCTTCAAACATGTCCATCGGGTAGTCAGACTCGCTGACTTGGTTGACACATGTCATCGCTTCCCAATTGCGGGATAGAATAGTCCTCCAGCAACCCATGCTTGCCATAAAAGGCGACTATGCTTGTCATAAGAGGCGACTAACGGGATCGGTTGGTCAGGTTTGCTGACTTGGTTGGGACATGTCATCGGTTCCCATTTGCGTAGATCGATCCTCATGTTGTTGGTCACTGGATTGTCTGGTCCAGACTGGAATATTTATAGACCGCCGCCATATAGCTGGAATATTGCCGAGTGCGGCGTAAAACAGAACTCACTCACTCACTCACTCACTCACTCTCGCAAACATGTCCATCATTACATCAATCAAACTAAACGATTCCCCTATTCATTCTAATCAGTTATATTTTCAAACACGAGACCTCTCATGTATATCTTCTGTGTTTCTCATGTAAATATGTTTGTTGTAAATATTGGGAGAGGGCGTCATTAAGTTGGATAACTTGTGCCTAATCTTTTTCTTCAATGAATAAAATATTCCGATAAATAACAGTTCATGCTGAAAAGCAATATTACACTGAAAAGGATATTCATACCAGTGAGAAGTGAGATTTACAACCTGAGCAAATCTTGATTTGCTTCTTTTAAGGTTTTAGCACTGCAGAAAAATCAGAAGGGGAAATAATGCGCTTCAGAAAATGTGAAACGCGCCGAGGCCTGGAGTGCTGTACCCAGTAACTTTGCTACGGGTGCGTCATCCATCTCCATCTGGTTCTATCCTTGGTTAAATGTTTAGTTAGATTCGTCAAATTAAAAGCAACGGTGTTAGTTGAATATGGCTGAGTGTGTCGGAATATGAATGACTCTCTGTTGGTTCCTGTCATGTTTCGTTACGCCCAAGAAATCAACCACAACTCCCCCAAACCTGAAGCTAATGTGTAAAACACATCCGTGTATGACACGATATACCTTGTTGGTTATACGGCGCTGTTAAGTATACTTTAGATATAGACACAAATAAATGTGCATTGACGTATTCTCAGATGCATATAGTTTGCAAAGACCAGACCATGTGCATATAGTTGTTTCTTTACTGTATAACGCCGCATTCAACAGCTTTATGACGACGACATGTAAATAATCGAATCTGGACAAGACAATCGAGTGATTGACAATCCGTTCATTGATAAGGGAGACTGTAAAAATGTCGCAGAAGTGGACTGATATATGCACGTCTTGTAATGATAGTGGACTGATATATGCACGTCTTGTAATGATAGTGGACTGATATGAGTGCAGCCTATACGAATTGTAAGTGAACTGACTTCATGTTACAACTTGTACTGGAAGTGGCCTGACATGTGTAACCTGTACTAAAAACTATTTGTGTGAAAACTGTAATTATATTCTCCTGCATATATAAAGCTGTTTTTCCTGTAATCGTGTTAGCACAGGTTTCTCCTCCACTACGGACACGTGGGGCACGGGGAACTAAGTCTCATCATTCCATGTGCCGTGTTGCGTGCCCTAATCCCACGGGGAACCTCGATCTGATCCTATCTCCTTAACGCGAATTTCACAAAAGTCTCCAACGTCTGCCTCCTATATTACTCCCGGCTTTCCACCATCTCCGTCATGTAACTAACACGTGGTGTTTTTTCTGTTTTGTTTAGTCTTGTCCTGGTAGAACTGTGTACTTTGAACTGAAGACAGTATCAGCCCATGGAGTTCCACACCGTATGACGTCTGACCTTGTGAAGCAAGCGCAAAGTGTCTCTTTGAAGCTAATATCAAATGTTGCCACTGTATATCACTATGAATGAAACGATTAAATGAAACCGCCTTCAGTCCCAAGTCAAAACAATAATCACACCATGACTAAGTCACAACTCTGTGTATTGTGTGAGAGCATTATAATTATCTTTAGTCTATCACAAGTCACCACAAAAGAATAACATCAGCTTGAAAGGATATGGGATGCCGAGAGTGTCATCATGGTGAAATACAGTACCCCCAGGAAATACAGTAAACACAGAAAGACATATTGGAAACTGTTAAGACGCTGGAAGTCGGGATACCCATCAGCAGACTGACGACGCACTCATTTGTATACGGCTATAAGGGCGATAGTGCCCGTGGAGGATTGGTTCGTGATCTAAAATGTAAATACCAAAACGTGATTGTGCTTTAGTATTGTTCGGTGAAGAAAACAGAAATATTCTGAGGTCACCAGTCCAGATTGTGCATTCAGTCTTAAAGGTAGATTTTCGTAACTCAGCTTTTGTAGATCCATCTCAGGATTAAATAGTCAAAGCGAACACACCGAACATTATCAGTCTATATTATGCTATATTCTTTGGGCACATCAGTGTAAGGGAACAGTCTATCTATCTGTCATGTTGCCTGGGACGAAACACACACCGAAAGGTGCACGAACACATGGTACAGATCCCAAAGCAGCGGGCGTTTAAACACAGGAAACTAAAACTACCTCGAATACAGGAAAACGGTGTGGAATGGTAAAATTATTGTATATATATACTTAACTCATTATGCATGAAATTGGAAGGTTACTGGATAGTATTCATAATGAGATATCATAATTCATTTAGAGAGGATTTCGACATGTCAACTGAAACAGTTATCGCCATGTGGGACGGTGGGTGGTGAAATATGTCCTGCAGCTCATATCATCACCAGCAGTGAAGGAAGTTCACTTTCTCTCAGCAAGCCCTCTGCATTATATATTTGATGGAAACTCATAATTATACATGCACAAACATACAAACGATCGGATACCGATGATCAATGGCACGGTCAAGCGGAAGCACCATGTAGAGTGCAGTAATTGCTGTCATTACGGTACATGACGTTACTGTGATGCTAGTTACTGTCGTACTCAGATTAAGGTATATAAGGTAGGCTGAATGAAGACTACACAGTAGGACTGCTGACGTTTGTGAAGAAACAGACATGGGAATTCACAAGGCAACAATCATCCTCGGCATTGCTATCGGCTGGAATGCCATTGGTGAGTGAATGTCGTATTTCTGTGGTCGTACGTATACGTATATGTATTTAATTGATTTAAAATATCACCTGGTAAAAGTTTCTTATCGCTAGCCAGGCGCACACTACTGATGAAAAGAAATAATGAAACAAAGTAAACATTCAGAACATTAGCAATACTATTTCAATTTTTTATCAATTCGTCTTGGTGCATATTGACATGAAATATCATATATATCTGAAAGAAGTGCGATGTGCATATCCGGAACATAATCTTCTTACTTAGACCGCCACCTCAGTCGTTGTTCGATCATGCATTCTGTCTCAGATCTTCTATTGCCACGTGTTCATAGAGGGAGCTGACCATCAATGTCCGGGGTAAACTTGGCCTTCAGTGACCAATGCTTATCGTAGGAGGCGACTAACGGGACCGGGTGGTCAGGCTCGCTGACTTGGCTCACACATGTCTACGTATCCTAACTGCGTAGAACGATGCTAATGTTGTTGATCACTGGATTGTCTAGTCCTGACTCGATTATTACAGACCGCCCCCATTTAACTGCTATATTGTTGAGTTTGACGTTAAACATTAAAATAACCAACTTAGAGGGAGCTGATGAAGAGGGAGACTAACGAAATATCCAAATAACGCCCCAAGAAAACAACTACGACTAAAAAGCTTAATATCACTCCATTCACTTAAGGCAAAAGAAATAATTGTCTTCGTTGTTACTGGTTCATCATCATTCATAAAACTGTTCCATATTATCTGCTAGTCTGTCATACAAACCTTGATGTAAATATATCCAAGAAAACCCGTGCGAGTCAAGAAAATGTGGCTATTCCATATTTCCACAGTTTCAAAATAGAGAAAGTCTGAGGGCTCCTTTTCATCATATACGGTTTTATGAACTTTTTATCCGTAAAAATGAACAGTCGCTCCTATGTGTCTCTACAAACTCATTGGGTCACTGGGTACCAGTAATTTTCCGTCTGAGCAGCGGTATCGTACTCGCTCCTTCATGACCTCAAACTATCTCCTACTTTGTCAGTGTTTAAATCAAAACCTTTCTATTTCTTTCTTTGGTCTAATTCAAGTCTTGTGTATACACCCCTGCCCCACTTTATCACCCCCCATGTGGTAAGGAATTCAATGCAGTGTGTATATCCACATCTCAGTGTAATGAATTCACCCCTGTAACTTCATGCAACAGTTTGCAACATCCACCCGTTGTCTTCAACAGTTTTCGGTGCCAGAATACCACAACTGCCAAGTACCAAGTTTGGAACCACTGGACAGAGCGTCCTCGACTTCGACAAGAACGAAGACGGTGTTGTGGACGGCATGGAACTGTACAGCGTTTTGACCTATCTCGACGGTCGACTAGGCTACACGCCAAGAGAGGCCCGTGTCATTCTCAGCATGGCTGACATCAATGGCGATAATCAACTCGATATTTCAGGTTGGTGGAATATCCTACTCTTGCTTTCAAGCTATGGTGCAGTGTATGTCTGTCAACAGTGTTACATTTTTCACAACATTTCCTTTTCAAAACATCCTAAATAATATTAATTTAAAACGTGTGTGTGTTTGTATCCATATTAGTGCATTTCACAAACTGTTTCAACATTAGCCTTCAGATGATACCGGGGTGGTGGGGTAATAGCCTTCTGATGATACCGGGGTGGTGGGGTAATAGCCTTCAGATGATACGGGGGTGGTGGGGTAATAGCCTTCTGATGATACCGGGGTGGTGGGGTAATAGCCTTCAGATGATACCGGGGTGGTGGGGTAATAGCCTTCAGATGATACCGGGGTGGTGGGGTAATAGCCTTCTGATGATACCGGGGTGGTGGGGTAATAGCCTTCTGATGATACCGGGGTGGTGGGGTAATAGCCTTCTGATGATACCGGGGTGGTGGGGTAATAGCCTTCTGATGATACCGGGGTGGTGGGGTAATAGCCTTCAGATGATACCGGGGTGGTGGGGTAATAGCCTTCAGATGATAGCGGGGTGGTGGGGTAATAGCCTTCAGATGATACCGGGGTGGTGGGGTAATAGCCTTCAGATGATACCGGGGTGGTGGGGTAATAGCCTTCAGATGATACCGGGGTGGTGGGGTAACCTAGTGATTGAAGCGTTTGCTCCTTACACCGAAGACCCGGGTTTGATTTTCCACATGGCTACAATGTGTAAAGCCAATTTCTGGGATCCCCCGCCGTGATACTGTTGAAATATTGCTTAAAAGGGCGTGACATAGTTAAAAGGAGCGCGAACCCTTACTGGCTCACTCACTCACTCAGATGACATATGTGTTGACATTTGAAACCTTCAAAGAAAATATATTCTAGAAAACGGTACTTGTTGTTACCCTATCTGATGCATTTTATTGTTATTGTGGTATGCTGTTGGACAAGCGATGAAAAGTAGTACCTAAACTTGATTTCACTTTTAACATCATGCATGTGTTAAAGGATGTTCAAAGATATGTTTTGTGTTAATGTAGTGCTATATTTCCTGATTGCTGAATATCCGCCAGTATTATAAACACTTATTGGAGATGTTTATAAATACATTTTTCCTTTCAGAACTTCTCCAGTTGACACTGCTCGTTGAGACAGAATCACTTCAGCACAAATGACATGTAAATAAAGTAAATTGTTTGTAATCATTTTGTTTTTCACATCTGTCGAGTAAGACAATATACTTTATAATAAACAGTATTACCCTCCACTACAGCCTGTATTGCGAGTTGCCCCGTGAAAAGATGAGTTAAACCTGATCTTCAGTAACCAACAAATGAATGTCGTAAGAGGCGACTAACGTGATAGCCTGGTAAGGCTCGCTGACTTGACTGCCACCTGTCATCGTATCCACAGTTGAGTGGATCGATGCTCAAGGTGTTCATCACTGGATTGTCTGACCTTGACTTGATTATTTACAGATGCCGCCCAATAGCTGGAATATTTCTTAGTGCGGACTAAATCTAAACTCACCCACTTACTCTATTGCGATGTAACACAGTGAGCACGGTAGCATCATACACCAGCAGATGGTGGTCAGACGTCATAGTTTGCGAGATGGGTGGTTGTTCATGCTTTCTGTCACCGGTTGGATTTAACCCCTCTTATTATCATCATTATTATTAATATTAAAATATCAGGTGTAATATCGCTCAGATGATTACTAGGGCTTTTTATATCTGTGGCCATATTCCGGATCTCACGGAATGCATTTCACATTTTAATTGATACTGTAAACAATACAGTCACGCCAGTCAGTTGTAGCATTATAAATAGTCAGTGGAAATACATTTTGCCACATGCGTAAAGGTTTAGTACATACAGAATATATCATACGAGCCTATTATATATATCATGTTAATGAAAACAAAATATCATTGTGTTTTGCGACATAATGTTATCATACATTTTAAAGCAGTATTCTCAGCTCTCACAACTGGTACCTAAACATTCCTGGCGCTATGGTCTTACGTGTCATGTGGAAATACTGAGGGAGAACAAACCATGTACGGATCAGACATGGAACCATGGAACTAACAGACAATCCCGGGTCACTTGGCAACCATTCACGTGGGTACTGTGTCTTGTGGACATTATCACATACGGATTACCTTGACCTGTTCATGATGAGGGTGTAAGAATATCCCAGTAATTAACAATTGAACGGAACATATTTCTGATCATAAACCTCAGTATCGTATCGTGACGTGGCGGCTTAATTAAACGGATTTTGGACAGATTATACTTATATCGGTATACTGAGAGTCATTCGTTGTTTTCACCACGGCAACTGATCAAGAGTTTTTTGGGTTTTTTTGGTTTTTTTGTTTTGTTTGTTTGTTTGGGATTTTTTCTGTTTTAAAACAGTATTAGTCTCCAATACCAAGGAGACAAACATAGATGCCCAAGGAGAAGCGTACATAAAATATAGTTTACAGCTCGTCGACCGAAAGAAGAAACCGAACAATTGTTTTCGATATCAGCCTGTGCAGCAAACCTCTCCTTTATATTTGTTTTCGAAAATAAATATCACAAAACTTTGTCAACTTGATTTACCTTGAAATACTGGCTTCATATTAGGAGCAATAAATCACAGTGATTCGTATGTCATTGTGACGTTACTGATTATCATCATCCAGTGTATGAGTGGAGATCGACAGCAACAAATATATTAATTGTGGGTAATGTTTTGTTTTGTTTGTCTATTTTGGGTTCAAATTATTTATACTTCCCCTGTGCTTGTATTATTAAGATCCAGGCGTGTGTAAACATCCCTTAGAACATAGGTACAATGTGTGAAGCCTTTTTGGGGTGTCCCCCGCAATCAGTGAGTGAGTGAGTTAAAGGTTTAAGTCTTATCGGCACTGAATCAAGTTATAAATTTATGATAATCAAAATTATATTAAAACACCTGACAAAAAGGACAGTTAAATGACCAGGATATCACAGATACAGAACTAGTAATTAACTCCATAACAGAGATACTAGAGAGAGAGGGTGCAGTATAAACCGGCTATAGCTCGCCAACAACAGTTACTGTAGTCAGCTTAAGATGACCATACCAGGGACCATGGGACTTGCAGTGCCTTTCCAGCCTGCATGGACCCTAGCTACATTTACACAGCCCTTCAGCCTGTGGCGACTGTAGAAATATATAAGCATTACTTAAAAGCACAAAAATACTATGTTTAAAGAATCTGAAAATTCTAAATTTCCTTCGGTAGTTTGGGGACTTTTGGGATTCTCTCAGGTGGACTACCCGCCGTGATATTTACAATGCGGCTTTAAAGTAAAGTCACTTAGTACAGTTCAATGCACATCCTGAGCCAAACCGGGCATCACCGTATATCCGCAGTAGCGTGGAACTTGGAAGGGTAATCAGGGAGTAGATTTGTATACAGAAGCAGTGGGCTTTTCCGCCTTTTGAATGATTAGCTAATGGCTTAGCACAGACACGGCACAAACAGGTGTTGATACGCCGACATGTATTCTCATCTCTGCAGTAGATATTCCTAGTGAAGTATTCAAGCACATGGCATCCTGTTCCTTGTTGAGGCAGTGGTGCTTCCTATATGTCTTGGTAATAAATGCTTCACAATCATACTGTTACTGTGACCGTGTTTCCGCTATCCCACAGTCGTCCATGAAGCAATGACACTTCCGCACACCTTTGTCTCAGATAATTTGTTTGGGATGTTGGACCACCAATGACGGATGCGGTAACTTGCTGAGATAAAAGTACGTCTATGTGAACGAGATACGTCACCTCATAAGGCGCGTAGTGATATTTTGTGTTAGACATTGGGATCTGTTAATTATACAAACAGACGGCACAGGTGTGCAAACGACCAGTGTGATATAGCTAAAGGTTATACCATAAATATCATGAACCTTGGACCATATTCCGCAGTTCCTTTGTGATTTATGAACGAATGTCAGTTAATGACCATGAGAGGAGTTAATCAGGAAGTATGTAAGGACTATTTCATGAAATTTAGATTACAGTTATCACAGCAAGCACCTAGGAGTTACAGGTTATGTTCTAACACGTTTAATAACGGTGTAAAAAGCAGCACTGTAACACCTCTCAGTAACTGTAATAACACTCTCTGCCGACCACTCGTACATCTTACCCTACTGTGTACATATGTTCATCATGCATTGGAAACCAAAGATACATAATTATACAGTAACCTAATACTGCCCATGGCAACACTAACTGTTTGACTGGCGTTTGCCTTACATCAGAAGATTTCATGATCGAATGGTTGAGGAATTTATAGTTGGCGTGAGAAAGTTGGCATGGTGGACAATGGAGATGGCTGCATGCATGTACAGTCATTTCATTGCAATAAATGCGACATGCCAGCTTTGATGCCAACACTTGAATCACCTGATGCCGGTTACGGCACAGTCAACAGCATTGAAGAAAGCACCGAGTTGCCCTTTTCACTTGTATTATCAAACAGCAAATCAGAACGGTGTGTATAGAATGACGGTATAGACACGACATGAAGACACTTATCTGCTACCGATCTAGCAATATGCTATCGGGTCAGTTTTGCCTTGTGCCACCCAACACCTACAGTCACATACAGACGTGGATGATTGTCCTTGTGTGTAATGGTTTAGCACTGACATTTGGCTCTGTAAACCTTCAACACGTCATTTCACAGCAATAATAAGATGTCACGTGTATCTCTGATCTAGATTCAGTTATTTCATACGAATAACCCTATAAAGCCATCAGGAAATGTCATCTGTTCCCCGGCGGCTTTGTTTGTTGTTTTTTTCTAAACGTGCCACGTCTAAACCTGCAGACAATCGTACGGTGAGACACTTGTATATTCCCACATGGTAGAGGTTTGGGAGTTAAAGAGCAGTGGCTATCTCATCTGTATCGACTTTTAAGGGTGACTATTTGAAATGAATTCTTGTTAATCGGAATCAAGAAATCTCTGACAGTTTAAACTAACGGTGCCAGACAACTGCTCACTCAACACCTTGTTGTATACTTGTCTGCTGATGCACCACAAACTGTGGTTTAGTGGTAGAGTAACCATATCATGTACTTTAAACAGGTGTTCACAACAAGTTGGCCTATTACAACTTACAACACCATTAAAACGAATCTAATACAGAACGTCAGTGCAAAAGAATAATCGGCAACAAATTACATTTGCTACAAAGGGACAAATAATTGTAACAAAAGTATGACTTGTATAAGTCATTGGATACAAGTAACATACGGCATACCATGCAAATATGTGGGAATACTCACTAACATGTTTGTCAGCATTGAAGACTTGCAGATCAGCTCCTGCAGCGGGTATAAAGTTCAGTTACCAACTATTAAACTAAAGCCCTATATATTGTTTTTTTATTATTTAAAGCAAACGTTAAACATTAATGCACAATGTACAATCCCAGTTTTGTTTTTAGATATTCAGGCAATATGCATTGATAACAGTGAGTGAGTTAGTGAGTTGGTTTTTACGTAGCTTTGGGGGCTTATCCCAGCAATATCAGATATGAACAGATATGAACTTCACACATTATACCCATTTTGGGAATGGAACCCGGACCTTCGGTTTGACGGGCCTTCGTTTGACAAACGAAAACAACGCCACACTTTGTTTACAATGCCAATCAGAAAAGACGTAAACATCTTGGTCTGCATGTGACTGTATTACTCAAAGAAAATGTTCAAAGCAATAAACTACTTAACCTTTGTCCATTTCACCTAAGAACGCAAAGGTACTTTTTATCGACCGGGTGCACGTGTAAGGTTAATCAAACCAATGTTGTTTCAACACATACTGAAACAATCTGAGCCAGCTACTCACACTTCAACGGCTTGTAGACTGTCACATGTATCGGATCATTCGAGCTTGGATGTCCTTTATTTGAGACTGTACACTTTACCAGGTAAAGGGAGTGGGAATGCTGAAACTTACAGGCCCACTTAACAACACTGTAACACAACGCTAAATGCCAATGTCGGTGTTTAATCACGCTGTCGTTCTGTTGAAAGCAATACGGTCTATCGGTAAAACCATGTATACATGACTGCTTTTAGGTAATCAAAGGCAAGACCTTTAGCAACAGGAACGCACCTGCTTCCTTGATATAGCGACAGGGTTAGCTGGATGTCGTTACAGACGTCCACGTGTCAGATGTAGCTTATATACAATTATATACACTCCGCCATGTAGCACAGATACAATTTCTTCTCCAATTGCATAACACCAACAGAGATTGAACCGTCAGCTATACTTATAAACAAAGCATAACATTCACGTTGTACAATGTTGATAACTTCAGTCATTGTGTAAGAGCACTCGCAACGGCTATTTACGTCTGAAATAAACATAGGGAGATAGCTCTGGATATTTGGAAGCCTGTGCACTATCCTGGACGTTGGTGGTCGGAGGTGAAGGTGAAACAGATCAATGAGAGTCAATATCGACATACACACCTTAATAGCATATAGATACTTTGTCTGGATGATCACGTTAGCAGTGGTGAGTTCTTCATCCATTGCTTATAGCTATACCAACAAGTCGCACCTGGTAATGTTTTGAATGTGGAGCGATGACGGATTACTATCCGAACACAAATCCGCTAACTGGTTACTGTGCCTTCTTGTTTTGGGGACAAAAAACAGCACATGACACACAGATAGACTACAAGGATCCACAGTCAACGTTTTAGTGAGCGATGTAAGGGCTGAAAAACATTTCAACAGCCCAATAGTGCATTCCACAACATGGGAGTGTGTATAGAGACAACAAAAGACTGACTATATATGGCTGAACATAACCTCATTAATCCTGCAATCCTTCAATTTTGAACCATTTATCAATTCGACAGTGATCATCTGACATTAATCAGTGGTTCATCAACGTCAAGGACAGCGTCTGTATTACATGTGGCAAGGAAATCAGTGATGGCAGCATCTGGGAAACATTGGAATCGTTGTTTCAATATTCATTAAACCACGGAGAATATTGAAACTGGGATTATTCACAAATGGGACGAATTTTCAAAGACCGTCACCCCTAGAGGTAATATAATCGTCTGAGATGAGGAACCAAGCTATCATTCTTTCGCGCAGCATACAAAGGTTCATTTCGTGACACCCTCATCAGCTGCCACAGGAAACCAACATGTTTAGAACGTTCCGGTGAAGGTACTTCTGTGATTGTGTTGCTTCAATATCAGTGTGATGTTGCAAGCTGTCAACATAGCGTAGGGACGATGGATACAAGGTATCCTTTGACAGTCTGGGGAGGTATTTGTGGAACGAGTTAGAGGGATCACAGATATTGACATGAAGAGTTGTCAAACAGGGGCTTCAGCAACGACAACCATGTACTGAACAATAACATCAGGCTGGACGCTAATGCAACGCGTTTGATAAGCAGTTGATAGCAAAGGAAGGGAACACTGCTCTCTGTTAAAGACGTTGGACTGTTAATGGGTCCATCCACATATGAATTAGAATGAAGCGGTTCTGCTCCCTGGTGCAGTTCTAGAGGTACTCAGTTACGCCAAGTGTACGTGGACACATCACCTTGAACGACAATAGGGTGGACCAACAAGGCACTGCAACCCACAATAGCACTTGCGTCTGTATCGTCTCACACTAGAACTGTCAACTCCGCGTTCGGGTCCGGTATTACGAGGGTTGGCTGAAAAGTTCTCAGCCTGAGTGGTTTTTTACCACCAGGTAGAGACAGGTGTTTC